>NC_090922.1:1133846789-1134155991 GCF_040938575.1 Ambystoma mexicanum | reverse complement strand
GCTCTCTCTCTCTCTCTCTCTCTCTCTCTCTCTCTCTCTCCCGTTCCTCCCCATCTTTGTTGTCCCCAGAGCAGCCAGCTCCTTCCGAGTCCCTCCTCATCTTCTTTACTCCCAGTTTTCCCCAAGATCATTCTCGGTGGAATCACTGTCTGCTGCCCCTCCTCCTGGGAAGTAGGTCTCTGGACATTTTTACTATTCAATTTAAAAACCTTTTTCCTTACATCCATGCGCCTTGGGTTATTGTGGGATAGAGCTCATATGAGGGTGGAACCAATGGGACAGTGACAGTACCCGTGTCCCGCACTTGTGCTAGTTTCTGTTAATGTTGCTTATTCTGTTCCTCAAACATAAAACACAGGATCAATATACTCTGCCTATTCTGTAATTTCTTCCCCTTTCGTTTGGATAATAAATAAGAATGCATATGTTCAAATATGTCACAGTATTTATGGTCCAAATGTTTCTACCTCCCCTTCTTTTCCTTACTTCCTTTCAGTGGCCTCTGCTGGAGGTACTCAATGTGGGTTAGTATATATTGTCGCTGGTTGAAAAAGTGGGATAGAGCTCATATGGGGGTGGAGCCAATGGGACAGTACCCATGTCCGCAATTGTGCCAGTTTATGTTAAGGTTGCTTATTCTGTTACTCAGACATGCTCCACGGGGTCAGAATGCTCTGCCCTATTCTGTAATTGCTTCCCCTTTTGTTTGGATAATAAATAACAATCCATATGTGGAACTATGTCACAGTACCTGTGGACCCAGTGTTACTACCTCCCCTTATTTTCCTTACTCCCCCTTCAGTGTCCTCTGCTGGAGGTCCGCAATGTGGGTTAGTGTATACTGTCGCTGGTTGAAAAGTGGATAAGAGCTCATATAGGGGTGGAGCCAATGGGACAGTACCTGTGTCCACACTTGTGCTAGTTTCTGTGAAGGTTGCTTATTATCTTCCTCAAACATGCTCCACAGGTTCAAAATGCTCTGTCTATTCTGTAATTTGTTCCCCTTTTTTTTGTTTAATAAATAAGAATGCATGTGTCAATTTCATCACTCTCAAATGTGCCTTCCCTGGGACACGCTTTGAAACATTGCCCTGCCGTGTTCTGCACCCACTCAAAGTGGTAGTTAATTATTTTGTCTTGGTATTGTGACAACTAGGTACAGTGGTGCTCCAAGACAATTTCCATTATTCCAATCAGCCCCATTCCCTCCCCCTTTGCTTGTCCTCCAACGCTGCACTAACAAGAGTCATGTACTCTCCATTGCAAATTTAGTCCCCACTTTGGCAAAAATTTCAATCTTGATTTTCTTTACTTGTACAAGGCTCACAAATATTTCTCTTATAACAACAAAAATACAAAACCATAACATCACCTCAACACATCACATCCCTCACTTCTTACTCTCCCATCTTAATACTTCGCAGCCACCCCATATTGTACTCTTATACTCAAACCTTAGTCCACGGTCTTAACAAAATATATTCCTTCCACAAATATTACTCACGTCAAATTCAATACTATATGCAGATTCTGGCCCGCACTCATCGGGCCGACACAATATCTCTAAATCTATGCTCCACCATCCTTCCTCAACCAAGGAGATCCCCATGTTTCTCTCTACACAGTGTACAGCCTTTTCTCTCCCGAGTGGTTTCCACAACACTTCAACTACAAATGACGTCACATTTCCCCAATCAAAAAAAGCTAAAATTAGGAGATCCCTTCCTTTCACACTACCATGAGATTCATATACTTGATAAAAATCCAAAATAATTTATAAAACCATGCCACCTTTCCTCTACAAGGATGTCACTTACAACACTACTATTGTCTTGTGCCCTCTAATAAATCAAAAATGCAATCAACCTCAACCACACATATGTACAATTTCAACAAACACAAGTGCCACGCCACACCTTCATGCACTGTTACACTCACATGCTCAAGTACATCTGAATCCTCTCAGCCCTGAGTCTCTCCTCACCATTCTGCACTTCATCCAGTCACGGTCAGACACCTGAGAACAGGCAGATAGTTTGGAACTTGGTCGTCTGCCGGACCTCCTTGTGAGTGCACTTGACTAGTCTTGACAGGCTGCACGGCTCCGCCATGGAGCACTCAACCTGAAAGAAAACTGGACATCTCGCTTGGGCGTCCAAATGTAGACATGGGGTCCTCAGGGGTGATCCAAGAAAAAATACAAAAGTAATCCATAAGAAGTGCACACCTTGCAAGAAAGAAAATGTGACAGTCGAATGGCAGAACAAACAGCTCCCTGGACCTCAACTGTAACACATTCTCAACTCCGCCCAGAGGGTCTACAGTATTTATACAGAAAATATCACATATTAGCATTATTTATCAAACGTTACAATTTTGGGGATGTGCTAATACATAATTGGTGGGTTGTCACACGACCGCTATGCATTCTAATATGTTTCATGCCCTTTCATAGTGACATTTTCAAACGTCACATTTTCGAAATGCCTTTTTTCGACACCAAAATGCTAAAAAAAAAAAAATATACTTTTTTTTATTTTTTAAATGGGGGGTCCCCCCACCAACCCCCCATTTTTTTATATAAACTTTTTTTATTAACGAAACAAAATTAAAACATATAACATTTAAAAAAAACATTCAGAATTCTTTATTTTCTGCATTTTGGTGTCGAAAAAATGGCATTTTCGAAAATGTGTTTTTGACAATTTAACTGGATACCTTTCATGCCCTGATTTGATAAAAACATTTCCTGGAAACCCACCCTCAACACTCATGATCCTCAAGCATCCCACCACGCAATTACAGCATTATCTGCTGACCTGAAGAAACTCTGGCAGGCCATTGGTTGGCATCTGCTAATATACAAGTTGATAAATCCCTCAATACCGATTTCATTCCTTCATTGGAGGCAGTGCAAGCTACAGCGTCCCACCAAATCTATCCTATAGAATTATATGGGAACAGGAACAAGGTCAAGGGCATTGTTGCAGCCTCTAAAACACCATATGCCTGGGCTCTGATTGGTTCCCTCTTCCCTCACCCCCCTGCACCTGTTCGCTCCCTGTCTCCTCTCCTGTATCATGCCAGCTCTAGGTAGAAATAAATGTGCAGGACACTGTTGGTGAATCTGAATTTCTCCTGTTTAATTCTCTTTTGCTAATGTACTCGCTTCTGGGGCCCTTAGGTACCCTGCCTGATGCCCTTCAAATCCTTGTGTGGGACTGCACCTGACACTCAACTACAGTTTTCTTTCCACAAGAAACTTTTCCTTTTGCGACACTTAATTAGATACTGTGAAATTCTTGGTGTCTCTCTATTGGTGAGTTGATCTAGTGTCAGAAAAACCTCAATTCTAATATTAGCTTTGGCCTTTCAAACACTAATAATCACATCTGCCTGGTCTGCCCTATGCGTACTAAAATATGGCCAAAATGTTGTTCAATAATATACCTGACCCTTCAAAACCTATTACACTTCTGATATCTAATTAATAATACCTGAAACAACTCAGTTCCACCTATACCAATAAAACAAATAAAAAAGGCCTATCTACACACACACCAAAGTGTGCATACATGTGTCCCTAAAAAATGGAAACAAACAAGAAAAATATAAAAAATATTACTGTTGATGATGCTTTTCATCGCAGCAGCCGTGCTTACCTATCCCTAGCGACAGACACATTAAAACACATATATATTTAATATTTTCAAGCATGTACTTCCCAGCACAGTGCCCTGGTCCCAGACGTCTGGTACATTACGTGTAATATAGGTGTGATGTACATGCATTGTGATGTCACCCTGTACGTAACTCTTGGAGTTACTACATTACTTCTTTAGCTAGTATGTGTGACCCCCTTGTGATAGTTGGTTCTCCATATTCAAACCCGCATCAAACCCCTTTTAAAGAAACTTCTCTTGATCTATTGATTCTTAAGAATTATCAACCCATAGCTGGCTTCCCCTCACTAGGAACTTCAAGCATGTACTTCCCAGCACAGTGCCCTGGTCCCAGACGTCTGGTACATTACGTGTAATATAGGTGTGATGTGCATGCATTGTGATGTCACCCTGCACGTAACTCTTGGCGTTACTACATTACTTCTTTAGCTAGTATGTGTGACCCCCTTGTGATAGTTGGTTCTCCATATTCAAACCCGCATCAAACCCCTTTTAAAGAAACTTCTCTTGATCTATTGATTCTTAAGAATTATCAACCCATAGCTGGCTTCCCCTCACTAGGAACTTGGAACAAAATGTGGCTGTTCAGCTTAATGTAAAAAAATATCAACTTCACAACACATTTCGGTCTGGTTTTCGTCCATTCACCAGAATCTGTTTCTTTATGGGTGGTATTGTTTCATATGCTTATGAAGGACACTTAAAACTTTTAGTTATGCTGGACTTGTCAGCAGCATTCAATGCCGTTGATCATGGCATCCTTCTATCCTAAGGTGTATCTAACAAGGCAATAGCCTGTATTAATTTGTTTTCGTTTCATAGAACACAGCAAGTTTGTGTGGGCTCGCTATCCTCTAACTTATTTGGCTCACAATGGGGAGTCCATCAATGGTCTTCCCTGTGTCCAATTAATTTCAATAATTCTTTAGGCCTTTGCTGGCCTTTGCTTGCAAGTCTGATAGATCGGGGTTTTCAGTTTCATTCATATGCTGATAATACACAGATCTATTGCACAAATTTCATATCCCCTCTGTAGATTATTATTACTATTATTGTATTTATTGAGCGCAGACCTAGCTTCGGAAAGCAACGGAATGTGCTACAATCAAAGGGGAAGAACACATTGAGGGAAGCAAAGAATAGCCTGATCATTCCCTTCTTACAGGATGCCTCATTCATATGCCACATTGGATGGTTAATAACCATCTGCAAGTTGAACCTGCTTAAGACAAAACCTATTTTGCTTGGTCAATATCTCTCCTCCAATTCATCATGACAGCCACTTCCACCTGACATTTGCAGTTTTAGTAGTTTTTGTGAATTCTGTGAACAGCATGCGTGTCATGTCGGGAGGCAATTTTAGGTTTCACCTGCCACAGTTACGGTGGCTTCGCTTCTTGCTCACTCCTCCTGACTCGGCTATTGTCACCAAAGATTTAATTAATTCCAAATTGGACTATGCAAAACCATTGTTTCTTGGAATTTACGACTTGTTTTTGGAGCATGAGAAATCTATCAAAAATGCAGCCCTTTGCCTTATTTAAAATCTCCCTAAATTCAACTCTGTATTTAATGTTAATGTTAATGTTAATGTTAAAAATAGGACTCAAGGCTTCCTGATTCCGTAAGGTGACCACCGGGAGCATGGTTCCAGTGAAGAACGCATGATCATGCTTAGAGTCCTGAGGGGTGCATGTGAAGGGGCATATGGTGTATATGCACTATTGGTAAGGTTGAGGTAAGGTTGCTGCTGAAGAAAATAGTTAAAATAGTCATTTTGTGGCATGGTTCTGAAGGGGGTGCGTTCAGGGAACCACGACCTCCAATTTTAGTGCAATTGACAATGTTGCATCCTAGCCCACCTATAACCTATCACCAGATCACTGTTTTGGATAGAAAAGTTTAGGGAAAATTATTTCATGAGGCCTGCATAAAAAATAAACACATTCAGAATCAACTCCTATCACCACTTAGGGTTGGGAAAAGAAGCCGCAAACTCAGGGAGTGAATTCAACAGCAAAAACAAACGTTTCATGGCTCTCACTCTCTGTAATAGAAAGTAAGGGGAGTAAACCATAAAAATGCAGTGGGCTGGTCTGAATCTATAATATTTTCCATATACATACGAACACTGAACGTTTTTTTTTTTTATCATTTACTGGTTCTCTCATTAATTGACTAGTCCAAATGATCCTTATTTATGTTCTGTGTTCCAAGAGGGTTTGATTTCCAAGCTTGGCAATAAATGTCTTTAGAAACATGCTCTCTTGATCTAAAAGAGTCATCTTGGTTTACTAGCTACATGGCAAGAGAAAGGCTGCATAAGTATACTGTAACAAATTGAATTTTGCCTTGCAAGAGTGCAAGGGTGAGTAAGGGTAAAATGGCCCGCTCAGTACTCGCACGTCTACAAATCAAAACACAATACAATCATAAATGTAAAACAGGGACAATCAAGAGATATACCACATTCGCCTTTTGTGGTAATGCAGGCTCGGGGAAAGCTCTCAAGAGGATTGTGAAGGTGAACCAGTAGTGACCCAAACAACATGGTATCAGTCCAAAATAAAGGGAATGTGCAATCTTCTATTAAAATATAAACACTTTAATAAGACACACCGTCTACATGTGGAACAAAAAGAGATTACTATACACAAACCTGTCCTAAAGTAAATAACAAAGAATATGCAACAGATGGGAGAAAATAGGACTCTGATTGTAATTCCAGGGGTGTTAATAAAGGTACTACCACGAAAAGGATATTGAATTGAAAACAGGATTGATTGTGATCTTATCAGTCTCTAGGATCCCAGTAGACTGTGGGGGCAGTTCTGGGTCATAGTACCTGTTTTCAGTTCTTGGTGGGCTGACACATCAGACACATTGTCGAACGAGGATGTTCACTGATCAGGCTCAGATTGGGCATGCAGGTTTGCGGAGGCCCTTGCAGCAAGTCAGCGTTGAGTAAAGTTGAATGCAGGTGTTCGGTGCGACAAGGCCAAGTCAGGCTTTGGCCACTGGGAGAAGTGATCATGTGACACTGCAGTGGAACAAATCAGTTGGTTGTAACCCCCAGTTACAGTCTGCGAGTAACCCTCCAGAGATTCGGTTTGGGTTCCATCTTTGAGCAGACGCTTTGGGGCAAGCAGGTGACATGCTTTGCCAGGAGACGATGCAAGAGTTTGACTGGTTGGAGAAACACAGACACCACCACCTTCCCTATTGTTTTGAATGTGGGGAACACAGATCAACCAGGTTGGTGTGCGAAAGAAGGAAGCCTGGCTGTTCTGGTCCTCCAGTTGCAACAAGGATGACTCAAAGGACTCAAGGACGGGGTACACCATTCAAGGACTACTCTTCTGGCACAGAAGATCTGTTTGCAGAGTGGTTTGTCCTGGTTCACAGCACTGGTTGCTCCCGATGTTCCCTGGTAGTGGTTAGGGGACAGATCTTCCTACTTTTTGGATCACTAAATCACCTGCAGAGGAGGGCTTTGGACAGTGAAACTGTCCCAAAGGAAGTCCAGGTGAGAATATTCAGAAAGTCTCTTCAGCCTTAGAAGATCCTTGAGGAACTGAGGGAATTCTGCTGAATGGGTGATGGGTGTGAGACTCCTTCTATTAGAGGCACAAGTCCTCAGGCCTTAAAGAATCCTTCAGGAACTGAAGGGATTCTGCTGACCCAGTGTGAGGCTTCTTCTTTTAGAGGCACAAGTCCTAAGGTGATTTTTCTAAAGCTAGCCTGCCTTAGGAGACCAATTCCTGCTAATGGCGCTGGAGTGTACCTTGACCTGCTTAATTTGCACCAAAAGTGCTTTGCTCCAGAGGAAGTGGAGGAGACAGGAAAAGAAAAGAGAGACTGTGAGAAACACGGTGGCGGAAGGCTTCTTCCTGTGTCCACAACACTCCTGCATATCCTAATCATGCCCCCATCCTTCTTTCAGATGATCAAGACCTTGGAATATTCAGCACTCTGGTGTGAGGCTAAACTTACTGAATGGGTGTGTTTCTTAGATACTTGGGCCCAGGACAGCTGCCTGCTGTGTGGCTGACTCTTGGGAGGGGGTTACTGACCCTCCCAAAGAGAATCAAAGAGAGACTTGGTCCTCTGGGTTTCTGTCCCGCCATGTGTCAGTATCGGCCTGTCTGACCAAAACACACGTTGACTTTCTGTCGATATATTATACAACATAAGCAAGCCAGGGATCTCTTTCCCCTGCAATGAATGTGGCGCACAATTAAACCGCTTTTTATTTTTCAATCTAGATTCTTTTTAAGGAGGCCTCCAACCTATCTCGCACCCAACCTCCACAAGCACCCCGTGTCACAGTAGACTAGGAACTAGGCCGGTGTGTTATCAACAAATCATTTATTACTGTATGATTTAATAGGAAAATAGAATAAACAGTTATAACGGCCACCAAGGTGTGGCAACACACATTTCAGAGTCCCTTTTTGGTCAAGTGGCACACTGAGACAGCTCAAATATGTATATCACAAGGATTTATGTTTTACTTCCCTCACCACCACCATCAAAACAGTTCAAAGCACCATGAAAATGAATGCAACCCAATTGAAAGTGCATGCACACACAAAGGGTTCTTGAGTTCCAGCAACCCTGACCCTCCCTCCCCCCAGACCACCACTAGGCTTGTCAGCTTTGAATGGAAGGCAGTGGCAAGGAATGGGAACACCAGGTTAAAATCGGATTTTGAATGGGGCTTTCAGAAACAATATGGGGAGCCAGCAATGAATGGGACAATTGATTTTTCTGGGGCATGGGACAATTGATTTTTCTGCACCAAGAACAATATGTTTTGAACTAGTTAACACAACTGCTATGGGACAGCACAAAACATAGTTTTTGCTGCTTTTACCTAGAATACAGTCAGTGCTTTAGAAAATACTAGCCAGCACACAAGAGGAAAATTGAATTTAGAATATGCAACACATGGGCAAATGGAAAGGGAATGAAATTGGAAATGTGTTCTCACAATACAGTAGGGGAAGAGGAACACACTAGGAAAAATGGTGTTTAAAAGGTTAAGCTCAACATCAATGGAAAATAAAATGCAAATAGAATTCATTTTAACTAAGGCTGCAAATGACAGGCAAGCTCTAGACAAGGGGAACTCACATTAGGAACATCTGTGTTTAGTTAAAATGACAGAGGCAAATAGGTCGGTTCTGGGCAAAGGGATAGCTCACAATAGGAAAATCAGTTTGGAGTTAAAATGACAGGTAAATAACAGCTAAGCTTTAGGAAATAGCTCGCAAAAAAAAACATTTTTTAGGTTAGGATGGCAGAACCAGGAGAAAATACAGATGCAGATAGAAATTTGTTTTGTAGGACACAACTTAACACAAGGACAAATTCGTTTTTCAGCTATCAATGAAATTAATTCTTTGGGGAACACTTTAAAACTATAATGACTCGCAATGCACTGGGAAAATATAGTTAATTTTGAATTCCAACTATCCCAATCCCATGATAGAAATGTGGGAATGAATTGATTGACTGAGAAAAATATACCAAGGATATACAAAAGCAACTATATATTCTTCAATGGGAAATGACTGAAAATGACTACAATGCACAGACAAATAAAGGATGTTTCAATAGGAAAATGACTGAATTGTACAAACAAATAAGATAGGGTATTTGTCCATGGGGGAATCTCTATAGCAATGCGGAAGAGGATAGGGCTTATTTAATCTATAACGTGTGATATCTATACTTACAGGAGAGGGCTTGATGGACATCAGGGGGTATCAGAGCATCACTGCTGGGACAATCAAGGGGTCAGTCAAGGATTCTCTCTTATCCTCCAAAAAGGGTCCCAATCCAGCTGCTACAGCTCCTGGCTCCACTCCAAGCTTTAGGCCTCAATCTGCCAGTATGGTTCGAGATTTTGTCAGCTGCATACCTCAAGATTTGGTAGAGAGAGCCCTGATTTGAGGCGGAGTAACTTATTTATAAGGCAAGTGACATCACAGATGTATCATAGTTCACACAGAATGGATTGGGCAGTGTTCAAGGTTTCCCTCCCATCTGTGGGCCAATAGGTCCAGAGAATGTGGGTGTGTTTTGAGAAGCCAGGGGAGGAGACCCCATCCATCATCTAACTTGGACAGGGGCTTGTTCTGTTTTTTGCACGTGAAAATCTCACTGTATGGCAAATGCCCTTTCTCATCATCTTTAGACACATATGACAACATTTTTTAATACTACATTTTTAGGTGAATCGCATAAACTTTTTCAGGTGTCTGTGCGACCTACTGGTGCGAAGCTACAGTGTTTTCTCATTTACCCCTGAACTATATCAATGAAAAATATGGCACATGGTGGGTGGAATATGATCACATTTTACACAGTTTCTCAAACTTGTATGGTTATCGCATATATACAGAGAGCCACATCAGGTTTTTATTCATAACTTTTGGTATGTTGAAGTGAACAAAATCATGTTTGGTTCACCAGAAGCGGCTCGCTGACAGCTTTTCAGAAATCTGAACATGATTAGTGTGCAATCCATGTTGCCAAATTTATTCTATAAACAGCATAGCTCCCATTTTGTGTAATGGTAGTGAAACTACTCCTTAGCTCTGGCCCCCACCCTTGGAATGGATCTGTTACTGGCTGTGACGTCAAGAGGGGTTCCTGTGTTTAGATTAGTCCAAGGCTTCAAGTGCTAATGGCCAGCTTTATTACAGCCTAAGTGATGTGAGTCATAACAGCTGGGGAGCAGGGAAATTCCTTATCCCGCCCGCTGCACCAAAATGATCTCTACCAGCCTTTGGTTTGTATTTATAACAGAATACCCTCATGTTTGAAGGGGTAACCAGACTTCTGTTCCCATAACAAAGGGCTTTGAAATCTAGTTTCACTTTTGAGGACACACAGCAGCGAAACGCAACTAGACACCAAGATTTCTTCTGCTGAAAGCAGTTTACTTTTAACCGACCCTAGCAAATGCACACACCTTTAACATGTAAACCCTCACAAACGTTTTTTCCTGCAAACAGTAGTTACAGAAGGGCAACATAATTATATATTTAGAGATTTTAGCTGTACATCTGAATGCTTAAATTGTTCATGTTAAAGGCACCATTGCAATGTCACTGGGGGAAGTTTCAGCCATGATACCTTCATTCTGCTGCAATTCACATCTCCTTGTATATTCTGTGAATTATGGTTTCCTCTGTGATGGGCTCCTAACGGAGAGATCTCCAGTTCATTTATTACAACTCTTGCACACATTTTGAGGAGCATATCTTTAACTGAAAGGGACAAACAGATTTTACATGCAATTGTGTCTGTCACAGTCACAAGGCTCCATTCTGCTGCGCCGGCTTGCACATAATTGTGGCATTTTCATTTAACAATCTGGATGCTGCTGTTTCTGACAACATGATTTCAGCTCTCCAAAACATTTTGCAAATTTTGTCTCATGTCTTACCCTTTCGTAAGCCAATTAACATTTTTGTGCATCTCCATGATTTGATGCTCAATTTCACAATTTCACTCCTTTTCGCTTTGAAATTGCAAACCTTATTTCCATGTTAGTTCAAGGCAGGCCTTTCATTTTGGGGAGCCCTCATACTGTCTCTGGCCTTTATGTATGACATTCAGGGTTATTTCACCCCACATTCCACAGTAGAGCTGACTCACAGGATCTGACACATTTGCAATATCAACTGGGATGTGACAGCCATGATCATAAGTATTGCCATGCACTATGCCTAAATTTAGGCATAACGTATTCTTAGATATTGCCCTGCTACCAGCCTAGGGTACTCATGATCATCATAGTTTTGGTACAGGGGCTGGTCACTGCTATGGCCTTGTGGGCATCTTGTGACCTTTGAACCTACGCTGTGCCATGAGCAGAGTGGGTGCTACAGATCAGGCTACTGATGCAGCAGGCACAAGTGCACTATGCATTTGGCATGGAGTTGTGCCAAAGGGGGATCTAGTTAGCAGATTTCCCCTTTGGAGAAGGAATCACATGAATCATTTTATGTAATAAAAATAAAAGAAGCCAGGGCGTTGCACCCTTGCCAGATGGCAATTCCTCACATATACATAAGGTACTCTCTTTCCATGTTCATTGCTCTCATTCAGCGTCTTCGTTACTAATTCAAATTCCAGTGAAAACCCCACATTCTTGAATAATCGTGATTGTCAATGTCTGTAAAACACTTAACCTTGTAGTCTCTCACCACCTTTAGCTAACACATATGTTTCAAGATATCATAAAAAGTATTTGCACATTTAAATATTATGTTAAGAACTACGGTATAATGCATTAACCCACTTTGTTGTGTGAGCGTATTCCCGGGGTTCATCTCGAAGCATGGAAAGTTACTTTTCGCGTGTGTTGATGTACTATTGATACACATCAGATACAAAAGCAGAGTGAACGAGACACTGCATGCGAAGTGATAGGAACACCCTGAGAAGCCGTGAATATCCAATCGTCAAAGGGTTTGCTTATCTCAGAGCACTAAGCACTTGCTCTTTCTCTGGCGGCCAGCAGTTACTTGGAGCTGATCTGGTCTTTTACCAGGAGAGATGTCCATTTTTATTTTCTCTCTCTTTCTCTCTAGAAGACCAGACAACTGTTTACCTCTGGGGCATGGAAGTGAATCTGGAAGTGTTTGAGCCACTGTGCCACAGCAGCCCTGTTGCCTATGGAAACCGAGGCTGCTTCTGAAAGAGATCTCCCAGCAGGGACGTGACGAATGCTCATCCCATCAGCTGCAGACACCTCACTCGTGTCAGGTACAACATATATTTTTAAAAACGCCACACTCGGTCATTATAGCACATCTGTCCGATTTCACCGCGTTTCAGGTTTGCTAACTTTTTGCGGCTGTAATGCTCAGTATGTTTCAGATCGAAAATAGATAATAGCTTTTAAATAGCTTTTAAATTATGAGCACTCTTGCTGATTTCGTGTTGGGGCCTCATGAAATATTTACATTAGTTTACACATGCTGCACCTCAATTGGCATTTCCGTTCTTAAATGAAAAGATGTCAGTGAAAATCTTAAAGTAACACGATGATATTATGATTCCATATTTCAATAAAGTTGTTTTTGTACTCGTTATTTATAAGAATATTAGAGTATGATGTAATATATGGATATGAATAATAAAATAATAAAATGATATGTGTAATACTCCGTGACAATGCTGGCACATTGTATGCAAGGGAAATACACAGAAACAGACCAGATGTCAGTCGATGCTTTGTTCATGAAAAGTCCAAGGTTTGACAAATTGTTTTGGAAAACCCATAACAAATGATCAAGTCCTTGCTTTTCGAATGTATGCGTGAGCAAGAGCAGCAACAACAAAAGGTCCAGGTCTAAATGGTATTTCCATTCACTGGAGCTGTGCTTGATGAGCACTGGTATCATTGAGTCTCTATGGAGACCACCACAAGGCACAGCGTTATTGGTCGCAATTGGGCTGACTGATCCGTTAGCTCCCAAAAAAAAAAAAAGAAAATCTGCGGTTGAGAATTGAGTCTCCCTCTCTTAATGGTGACACTCTTCGCTCACTGGATTGGACAAAAGTGTGCCCCATGGAGCAGCCAGGGCAAGAAAAGGCCCAACTAACAAAGAGACTCCACGAGTCACACCCCCTTGGAGATGAGAGCATCATAGGAACCACGCAGAAGAAGAACCCCTAATTTCAAAGCACCATGAAAGCCAGTCAGTGTTGCCATACTGTTCTATTCTGCTGCCTAATTTTGTCTTAACACCCACAAACAAAAACCACTGCTACACCAACACATGCCCCCTGCAGGCCAGTGACCCCTTCTACATTGCCTAAAACTGACATACTGACATTGACACCTCAGCTTCCACCAAACAATATCAATTCCATCAATCCTTAGTCAGCCCCAAAATGCTCTCATCATGAGTTTGACAGTAATTCTGTTGGACTTACCAACTCGTTTACCGTTACTGCCTTTCAGTCCCGCGTATATCCCATGTGATTATGACTAGACGTATAGGAGTGTTAATCCCCTTTTTTCCATAGGAATGAAACCATATTTATGGCAAGAGATAATTCTGACACTGTTAAATTTTTCGAAATAACGTGGAGGATTTACCGTCAACTTTATACTTATGGTAAATCCTTGAGTTCCCATCACGGAATTCATCAGCGCGGGAAAGATGCTGTAAGGTACTGGTTATTTAGTTACAGGAATTTTACCACAATTGTTCGTATATTGCCAAACGTGTAATAAGTGTAGACTTTGTATACCTCTTTGCACATGGCATCTACGAGCACTCCTCACAATTAAAAGGCTTGCAAACATCAGCAACCATATGTCATCAACTCATCCTAGATGAAGACAACAGATTACGACCACACAAATGTCACACCATCATGCACACCCCGATTTTAACATATAGGGCCTTATTCATAGAGTGCCTTTCAATGGCATTGCCCCATTATAAAAGACTTCTGTGAATCAGGCCCATAGTATCTTGTTTATCTATCATACATTTCACGTCATCTGAGGGCCACCTGATCCAAACAAATATTACATCCCAAATCCATACAGATGAAGTGGCTTTAGCCCTGAGAGGGATAAAATAATCGCATTTGGATACTATAGAATGAGTTACCTAAAGCTGAATCAATACAAGGCACCTTGATATTATGCCCCTAGATTCAGAGAAGGCCTTTGACTTCATCGTCTGGGAATATACATGGGTGTGGGAATGAGAAGTATGGTGTTCAGGGGTAAATACATGTCCATGGTGAAATTGTTATACACCACTCTGCAGCTGAGAATGCATGTAAATCGTCATGTTTCTAATTGGTTTTCCTTGCTGGGAGGTACCCCCTCAGGAGTGCCCTGTGTTCCCATTACTGTGCATAGTAAAGCCATGGAATTGCTGGCTACATGGATTAGGAGCCACCTCATTATGAAGTGTTTTGGATGGTGAGGGGATCGGGAGGGTCACATTTCACACGGAAGATCTGCTAGTGTTTTGGGATATCCTAATCATTCTGGCTGATAGTAATGGACAGGATAGGAGAATCCAGCATGCACTGCAGACCTAGAATCAACTGGGAACATTTGGTGCTATTCCCAGTGCATGGAGAGAAAAGGGATATTCCGATTCACTGTTGACTGCAGGTGACACATGATATGATGTGATATGATCGTTTATTTATATAGCCGCTATACACAATGTGATTCAAAGCGCTTCAAGGCAAGGGAGGGAACAAAGGAAAATACAATGACATTCCTACAGGCCAGGGACAGTAAGGATGTGAAATTAACTATCGTACTTGGCCTGATGACATTTCAGATAGTGCAAGAGCTAAGACATAGATAAGGAAGGGAGGAGAAGAGTGGGAAGGAAATGGAAATAGACAGGAGACTACCGTACTAGGCCTGACGACATTTCTGGTAGAGCCAGAGAAAACAAAAGGGGAGGGAGAGAGGTGCAGAAAGGGAGGGGCAGAACCAAAACAAGCAGCTATCATACTAGGCCTGATGACATTTCAGATAGTGCTGGGGGGTGGACAAGTAAGGGGAGGGGGGAGGAGACATACAAAGTTGCTATCATACTAGGTCCAGCGACAATTTGGATAGAGTAAGTGCATAGAACAAATAATGAATTTCTAAGTACGAATCTGGACCCTGTCCTATTCAGATTACACGAGGATAAGTGGCATTTGTCTACCCTCCAAGCCAGAATGTTGGGAAGAGCAGCCCTATTCAAAGGTATTTCCCTTTCCTCTACTTTTATATGAACTCCAGACTACTCCTGTGGAAACCCTCTATGGTGAATTTGATAAAGTAGAGGATTGCTGGGGAAAATTATATGGGCACACAGAGTACCTTGAGTAGCATTGGTAACACTCTCTCTATTAGTGTGGGAGGATGATATTGGTCTCCCAGATATTCGCAAATATGATTTTGCTTCTCAACATCTTGATGCCAATGAGTGTATAGATGGAGAAAATTAAAGATCACAACTGGAAATTGCCCAGATGGCAGCACTTCACTGCCACGAGCTTTATATGGGAGGACCAAGAGACTAGACCTCCCACATGCAGCTATTCGGGACATTCAGGCAGGAAGGGGTGTTTCAAAGGTGATCAGTTGTAACTCATGAAGCTAAGCATAGTACACAAGTTGAAAAAAAGTGTTACTGAAAGGTCGGGAATGTGCTAAAACACGAAAAATTGGTTTCTTTACAGTAGTTGAGTGGTAGATAAAATGTTCGCAACAATTATTTATATGTATACCTTAGATTAGATTTCAGCATATCCTACACCCCAATTTTGAAGTGGATGTAAATCTTATGAAGCATTCCCCATTCCAAGCCAATGTGACTTCAGAGGAGATCCTGAGTAGGCCCACCTCTGAAATATATCAAGTCATCACACATTGTACTTTGTGTCTGATGAAATTATGTGATTAATCGGAAACTGATGTGGGCGGAATAGAAAATAAGGAATGGAGAATTGCCCTGATGTCCACAAGGGAAGTGGCTATATCTTGAACTTGTAAATGAATTCATTTTAATGAAGTACCCAGGGTTTACTACTTGAGAGAGATCTTGCATTAAGTAGGTTGGGCCCTTACCCCACAAATGCCTGTTGTGAGGTGGAAATGTCATCCTTCCTTAATTATTGTGGAAGTGTCCAAGGACACAGGAATATTGGAGAAAGGTTTTTACAAATCCTACAGGGACTCTCAGTAGACAATTGGAAATAAACTGGACAGTGGGAGTGAAAAAAGTACCAAAAGTGACAGAATGGTATGATATGATATAATATGATATTTTATTGATAGCGAGCCTGTACACAAGTATTTCAAGGTGCGAGGAGGAAGGGGAAGGGAACAAGGGGGACATGACAACGATCTTACTAGGCCAGTGACATCGAGATCGCGCAAGTGCAGGATGTGTACAATGGTGGGAGGGTGTGAACAGATGCTGTTGTGTGGAGGCTAAAGTTCTTAGAGGAAAGAAATATCTCCAAAGCTTTCGTAAATATGGAACATGTGGGGACTACAGAATTAACAAGTGGTCTTACCACAGATCTCATGCAGTATTACAAGGAAAATTCTGCATGTGATGGTTCTGTAGCTAGTGTTCTGGTATGCGCATGGAGACGATGTGTAGGTTTGTGAATTGGTTTGAATAGCATTTGAAAGATATACATTTTTGAAAACATGAGAGGTGCTAAAGTCATGATTCATATTGCCGACATTCATTTTCTCTTCTTTGAAAAGTCAAAAAATCTTTCATTGAGAAAGAATTGACAGTGTCAAGTGCAAGTTAACTGCAGAGGAGGCAGCTGACGGATTGATTGAGCATGGAAGAAGAGGAGGAGCTCTATTACCAATGTTTCTGGTGACACGTTGCGCTGGCATGAAGTGAAGGTGGCATGTGAAGTTGAAATGCAGAGGAGGAGGCTGATGGATTGATTGAGTGTGGAAAAAGAGGAGGAGCTCTAGTACAAAAGTTGCTGATGGCACGCAGCACTGAAACGAAGTGATGGTGTCAAGTGCGGTTGAACTGCAGTTTATCTCAGGTCATATTGTAGACTGATGTGTACCTGTGTCTACAGAATACCGCTGGGGAGTAACTCCTTTTCGAAGTGAAGACAGAGATTGGAAGGTGGGAAATTTGTTTATACCTTTCTCTGATTTGTTTTTTGCTGAGGAGGCTCGCTAATAAAACCAACTAATGTGAACGACTGTGTGTAATTATGGTTGAGAAATAAAGTAGTTAAGAGGGTGCCCTTTACCTTGGGACTGCAGTACTCTACCTGTGTGCCCAATTGTTAATTGAAGGACAATATACCAATACCCTGGTATTTTAAAGCCTGTACACAAAATTGTATAATTTCAAAACTGCATATTGTCTGGTCCTGATTAGGTTTTACCCGCTACAACTATGAATGGTAGTGGTAAGGAATACACTCTGAGGAGTAAAGAGGCTACACCCTTGGACAAAGAGGTGTTAAAACTTCTGGAGGAATCAAGCTCAAGTAGCCACTATCCCCCTCTTCACACTTTAAAATAACAGTGTTTGTTCACAAACGAGAACGAAACTCGTTAGTCAGGTCGCCCAGGAGAAGCCTCATCTTTATTAATTAATTAGCAATCAACAGCCCCTAAATGTTTCACAGTGATCACAAGAAAACATATTGCTTGACACTATAATAACTCTCTTCTAATATGTGTACATTTGGAGGACAAAATCATAGCTATGGATATTCCCCCCTACTAATCTCGGCCCTCGCCATTGTCTGCTTGTCCATTCTCAGATTATTATGGAAGGAACATATAGTGAGTTCAACAACAGGGAATTTGGAGAGCTTCATTCAGGTTAATGGCACCCAACACAGGGTAGGGTTGATAACTCAGTGTTTA
Source organism: Ambystoma mexicanum (assembly GCF_040938575.1). NCBI lineage: Eukaryota > Metazoa > Chordata > Amphibia > Caudata > Ambystomatidae > Ambystoma > Ambystoma mexicanum. Next base: position 1,134,137,883 of record NC_090922.1, on the reverse strand, counting down.
ATGACACGTCAGCCTTAGGGGCAATGCTATATCAGCTTTAACTCTGGTTCTGCAAGCCCTGGTTAGACTCGCCAACAACGTAAGTCTCAAAGTAAGGTCTCCTTCAGTTACTCTTACAGACACAAAGGAAATACTAAAAGACCACAGGAGCCTGTCTGATCTGGATGGGAGTGCTCTAAGAATAAAACCCAACAACTGACATGACTGCTCTAAAGTGTTATCTAAGTCTGAAAATCCTCTTCTGGACACTCCAGACTGGACACTCCAGTCTTGTCTTGTGTTAACAAAAAATAGGCAGAGTAAACAAAGACCTGGGAACTAATAACAGAAAAAGTTTGAACAGTGTCTCCCATATAGGTGCTCAGGTTCACGTACATTCTTGAGGACCATTTTGTGGGGCTCCCAGGCCAGAGTGAATGTGGAGGATAACTGCTGTACCACAAACCCCATCCTGTCACCATAACAATACAGGTTACCAAACGGTTAACATATATGAAACCTGCTCCCTCTCTTTAGAGTATAGAGAAAGAAAAAGTGAATGACTCAAAACTGGCTAAAAGACGTTTGGGGGGTAAGAAACAGAAACGACCAGAAAATGCAAGGACATCAGAGGTTATTTTTGTACAAATACTTTGATGAAACCCCAAGACGAACAGGAACCATCTGAAAGGATGACTAGCCCGGTGTCATCTGTAAAGGACAATGGAATTGTCCACAGTTTGGGTTTAGGGGAGACTTCTGTGCAAAGGCGGGGTGGTTGTTTCTAGTGTGATTACTGATTTTGTTGCAGTGGATTCAGCATTGAGAAAGAGGAAGGATGCTGGATTACCTACTCTTAATAGTCTTGAAACAGAGTGAGTAACCTGTGACTTTTTCAACAAATGCATAGTGCACTTCTCTTCTGAATTAGCCTTGGGGTTAGTAAATGAGGCCCAAGAAGAGCATCTGCAAATTGGGTATGATACCTATCTTCCCAAAAGGGAAGTGTATGTTAGGGAGTGTGATTATGTAAAATCACAAATAGGTGGCGGTATTGACAATGATAAACCCTTCTACATCCAGGGCTGTTTAGACAGTATCAGGTAATATTATCCCCACCATTATTTTCGCCATATATATGGTCGTCGGGAATGACAATAGGCAATATTATTGGAGTGGATCGTTTTTGGGGTAAAAGCAGGGGTTGCGGGGGGTATCCTGCACACCCTTTAAAATAATATGGGGGTTGCAGGGGTGTCCACCGCAGGTTTAATGGGTTAATATTGCTGCAGAAATATGGCCCCATACTTGTATGGCAATATTTTTGCGGGGATATTAACACATGGAAATGTTTAGACTGCTTTAGGCAGAGGCAGATGTTTGCCGTCCAAGGCACCTGCACCACTGAAGAGGATAGGGGATGGAATCCATGTGCCCTACCTAGCTTCAAGGGTCCCCGTCAAGAATTATAATTATTGACTGGTCTCTCTGTTAAATTGGAATACAAGAGGATTTAACAGTTTTTTGAATGGTAAAATGATGGCAAGTCTTAAACACTTTGACTTCCTGGTTTTCCAGGACATCTGTCTAAGCGAGATCCCAATGATTGATGGTTTTACAACATTAATAGAGAAAGCAATAAAGGAAGAGAGAGGCCGCCCTTTGGGAGGCTTAACTTTTGCAATAAATAATACTGCAGGCTGGAACCCTGAACCTTCGAAGTCAAACTTTGATTCTATTCCGGCAGTGAAGATATCGGAAATGAGTGTTTCTTTAATGAATTAATGCTTACATAAATCCAGTGCTGGCTAATGAGGGAGGCTTCAATAAGGATGGTACTAGTAACAATATTTTGAAAGTGGATTTCACTATAGCCACCATCTATGGTTTTGTGTGCTGTGGATTTTAATTGTTTTGCCCTGATTTAGGAAGTGTTAAGGATGATGTTTATCTTTCTCAGGCCTCAGATGAATTAATAACAACATTCTCCCTGGAAAAGAAAGGCAAAAGAGGTTTGTTGTTGTTAGGCGGAAACCTGTGCAGTTCCCTCTGGGAACACTGCAAAAGATTTAGGACTACAGGTGTTGCGATGAACCCACTTGGTAGCAGTCTGTACCACACAGATTCAATTGGTAGCTGTGGCTGAGCAGTCAGACTTCTCTCAAGAAAAGTTGGTCAGTATAGGGAGCATACAAGATAGGGTAATTCTCTGCAGCAAAACGAGTAAACACGCAACCAGGCTTTAGTATAAAGATAGTAAGTTATTTATTGATAACAGCACGTCTATGAAAAATACTAAAGCAAACCACGGCAAATAATTCAAAATACAATTACTCTGCAGAATGGAATAAGCTCAATCCCCCGAACCACACTATCGACAACTCTAGGTTCTACGGCACCACTTATTTTCAGACAGAGGTGTATACCTCAACCCAGATGACACTCGAATATTTAGTGAGGAAGGGAGAGAAGAGAAAGGCAGGTAACGAAGTCAACACGGTTCGCACTGAAGCGGGTAAAAATGCACGGCAAGAAAGCATTAATCACACTAGATCATAAAGTTCGGCGGCCAGGCCCACTCGGTGAGAGGCAAGGCACGATGTCCTGGAAAGTCTCTACGGGTGATGCATTCAAGTCTCGTTTAGCAAATTGGTTAGCGACAGGTGGAACCAGTTCAGAACAAAGAGTGAATAAAGCTTGGAGGCAACCCAACGGAACGGAGAGGAATCAGATACCTCACACGAACCGATCGAAAAGGGAAGCCAGGCGGTTACGGTACCTTGTTGTGGAAGACAGCTCCGACGGGGGCAGTTGTTCCTGGTGGTGGATGCACGACGGGTCTTGGCCAAGAGAAGAGATGCTCTCGTCGTCGAAGAGAAGATGTCCGGTGCACCACCAGGGAAGAAACCAGCCACGGAGTGCTTCGTCACAAGGCACCACCTTTCGATCACGGTGCAGGAGTAGTGGCTATCCGGTTGCCGGGTGCTCTGCACGGGCAATTCGACCACTGCGTCCTGGGCGACCAAAAAGCACAAAGAAGAAGAAGACTGGTTGTTCCCACCAGCCAGGGAAAGAGCCTCTACGGCAGGGAGATCTCTTCTGTCGTCGGGAGATTGTGAGACGATTCCGCCGGGCTCCACCGGAGGTGTCGTCGTGCAGGTCGAGTCAACGTTACCCTCGTCGGATTCTTTAGGTCCAGTGGCGACTTCCTGAAGATCCAGTCCCAAAGACCCTGCTTTTATGCAGACGTCCCTCATTCATTCAGCCTAGCTTGTCAATCAACACATGCTAAGTGGTGAGCGGGAAGGCTCACCACCTGGGCCAATCACTTCAGAGTGCGACCTGAGTTGGCAAGGCAACTCGGTCCAGGGTGTCTAAACCCCCTCCCACACCCCTGAGGTAACCCAGACAGAATGGCACCACCTTCGCGGGTCTCTGTCCAGAGGCTCGCCAAAAGTGGAACAAAGGGCTCAACCTTTGGTTTAGGAGTCACAGAGAAAAACACAGACGCCATTTTACAACCCGAGTTCTGGCAGAAAATACCACTCGATAAACCTATTTAAGATAAGTAGATCGGTGGTACGTTGGAGATTAACGAAAAACAGTATCAATCTTCAACAATGGGACGAATCCCATAGGGTTATGCTCGGGGTCGAACATAACAAGTAGTTTCCACTGCCACCAGCCAAAACTCGACGAGGAGGGACGGGACAGTGCCCCCTCGAGTAACAGATCCAGGAGTAATCGTATTACCCCTACTAGCACGTCCACAATAAGATGGTTGGTACTAATTCTGTTAGTAAATTTAGGTCTAGTAAAGCCAATGGTGACTTTACATGCCCGGGGAGACAGTAGTCAGTCCCCGGGTATGGAGTCTATGGTGGGGGGACCCGCTAGGGCGCCCCCGTGTCACGACACGTAGGGTGCAGAGTGACACACATAGAAAAACGTATGAGACCCTATGGAGTAAACGACCCCATAGCCCATCGAACACATTGACATCTCAAAGGAATTACACACATACATGTCCAAGAGTGAGAGGAAAAGGGTCACACTCTTGGCAGGATGGGAAAAACAAACTCCAGAAATCCAGCAAAGCTGCTGGGGGACTCACTAGGTTAGGAAATTCAGCCTAAACAGAGAATTCTTCCTAACACTCGCCCCCCCCAGACTAAGGGACAGGAGGATTTAATCCACTCCTGGATGAATCTCATACCTCTAGTCGATGATATACATCCTAGAGAGACCATCAGCATTTTGGTGGTGACATCCTGACCTGTGCTCAATGGTGAAATCGAACCCTTGCAGGCAGATCGACCATCTCAGTAGTTTTGGGTTTTCCCCTTTCATTTGCATTAACCATCTCAAGGGTTGGTGGTCCGTCTGAATAACAAAAGTAGAACCATACAAGTACGGCCTAAACTTCTTCAGAGCCCACACGATGGCAAAGCATTCTCTTTCGATTGTTGCCCACCTTGTTTCAGGATCCTTCAGCTTGCGGCTGATGTAGCAAACGGGGTGCTCCCTACCTTTCCCATCCAGTTGACTGAGTACGGCACCTATCCCTACATTGGAAGCGTCTGTCTGCACAATGAAGTGTTGGCAGTAATCAGGAGCTCTGAGTACTGGGGTTTGGCAAAGAGCCTTTTTCAGGTTTTCAAAAGCCTGATTGCACTCCTCGTTCCATTTAACCTTTTTAGGGAATTTGGGCGAGGAGATGACATTCAGTGGAGAAGCTATGGTCCCATAGTTCTCTATGAAATTCCTGTAATACCCGGTGAGGCCTAGGAAGGCTCTCACCTGAGTCTGAGTAGTCGGTGTTGTCCAATTTTGCACAGCTTCAATCTTACTGAGCAAAGGCCTTATTTCGCCACCGCCTACCTCATGCCCAAGGTAGACTACCTTACTCTGTCCAATTTGGCATTTACTCGCCTTTATGGTCAGATTGGCTCGTCTAAGAGCCTGCAAAACATCTCTCAGGTGGGTTACATGTTCGTCCCAGGAATTGCTGAACACTGCTATGTCATCCAAGTATGCCATGCAGAAGTCCTCCATCCCGGTTAGAACTTGGTTTACCATCCGTTGAAACGTAGCAGGTGCATTTTTTAGTCCGAAAGGCATTACCGTAAATTGGTATAAACCAACGGTGGTAGAAAATGCAGTTTTCTCCTTGGCATGGTTGGTCAGGGCTATTTGCCAATAGCCTGACGTCAAGTCAAATGTGCTGAGGAACTTGGCGGTGTCAAGTTTATCCACTAACTCATCTGTTCTTGGCAAAGGGTGGGCATCAGTCATGGTGACTGCGTTAAGAGCTCTATAATCCACGCAGAATCTAAGTTCTTTAGATCCGGCCTTTGGTACTAACACAACTGGGCTAGACCATGGACTAGTAGAGGGCTCTATTACCCCGAGATCAAGCATCTTGCTGACCTCACCTTTGATGTGGGTTCTTACGTTTTCTGACATGCGATATCCTCTGCTTTTGACAGGCAGACAGTCACCAGTGAGTATCTCGTGCTGGCCCCAAGGGGTCAAGCCTGGTGAGAGCGAGAACAGAGAGGCAAACTGATTCAACATAGACTTGCACTCTTCTTGTTGCTCGGGTGTCAGATTGGAGGAGAGTTTTACTCCTTCAATGTTTTCATCTAAAGGGAAGCCTCTGAGGAGATCCGGAAGAGCTTCACTCTCTTCTTCTTCCTCGGCCGATGCTAGAAGCAACGCTCCTACATCAGGTCGTGAGACATACGCTTTAAGTCGGTTGGTGTGAAAGACTGTCGGAGCCTCCTTGGGGTTACCCAAGTCCACCAGATAGTTCACCTCGCCGAGCTTACCCACTACTCGGTAGGGTCCCATCCATTTATCTTGCAAGGCCCTCTGCCTTGTGGGGATCATAACAAGAACAATCTGGTTTTGAGCGAACTCAACCATGTTAGCCTTTTGATCGTGCCAGTGCTTGACCAATGCTTGTCCAGCTTTCAAGTTATCGCTTGCTTCTGTCATCAGGTGCGACATTCTCCTCCGGAGACCTATCACATAGTCAGTCACTCTGACTGGCTTGGGGGAAGGAGCACTCTCCAACCCCTCCTTAATCAGGGCCAACGGACCTCTGATGGGATGACCATAGAGTAGTTCGAAGGGAGAGTAGCCTACTCCCTCCTGAGGGACTTCTCTATAAGCAAAAAGAAGGCATGGCAATAGAAGGTCCCACTTACGCTTAAGGGGTTCTTCTAGAGCACCTATCATGCTCTTCATGGTTCGGTTGAACCGTTCTACCAACCCATTGGTTTGTGGGTGGTAAGCAGTTGAGAACTTGTAAGTTACTCCGCAGGTTTTCCATATGGCTTTCATGTAGTGGGACATAAAATTTGACCCCCTGTCAGAGATAACTTCCTTAGGAAATCCGACCCTAGTAAAAATACCAAGGAGGGCCTTAGCCACAGCCGGAGCTGTAACAGTCCTCATAGGAATTGCCTCAGGATACCTAGTAGCATGGTCTACTACAACAAGTATAAACCTGTTGCCTGAGGAGGTTGGAGGATCAAGGGGACCAACGATATCAATCCCTACTCTCTCAAATGGGACTCCCACAACGGGAAGAGGCACTAACGGTGCCACATTCTTGGACCCAACCTTACCAGAGATTTGGCAGGTATGGCAGCTTCTGCAGTGTTTTTCTACTTCGGCCCCCATTTTTGGCCAATAGAAGTAGAGTGAGAGCCTTTCCTTAGTCTTCTTGAAACTCAAGTGACCAGCCAAAGGAATCTCGTGGGCTAACTGCAAGAACTGTGGTCTGTTCTCTTGGGGTACTACAAGGCGTTTGTAGTCTCCAGGTGCAGACTCGGTTGGTTCACTATAGAAGAGGCCATCTTCCCAGTGTAACCTATGTTTCCCAGGCTCTTGCCCTTCAGCCTGAGTTTTTGCCTGACGGCGAAGACCTTCCAGAGTTGGACATTCTCTCTGTCCCTTACTGAAGTCTGCCCTGCTGGGTCCACCTTCTGCCAGTAACGACTGCAGCTCAGGATGGTCAACAGGATCCAGATCTCCAATGAGTTCCTGGCCTTCCATTAGCTCTTCTTCAGAGTCTAATTCTACCATACAGGGTTGTACTTCCCCCTCAGCCGCAGCTGGAGGTGGAATTACGGGTGTGACGTTGGACAACCGCGGGGAAGTCCGTGTCGGCTGCATCGGAATGTGGGCTGTTGGTTTTGGTTTGGAAGTTTTAGGTTTCCCTTTTACTTCTGTGTTCCTAGAGACAGCGGCCGCCATTTCCAATGGAGCAGGAGTGATTTCTTTCTTCATCATCTCCCTGAGAGTACCGCGCAGGGTCCTCTCTCTTGCAGGTCTGGTTAGCTCCTGTAACCGTTTACTAGGAGGTCTGGGAGTATGCGATACAACTCCGAGAGTTTTCAAATCGTTACCCAACAGTACACGTCCTGGTACCTCACTCTGTATGCTGACAGTTATCTTTACAGTCATGTCGTTACACTGGATGAGAACTGGTAATTGGGGAAGCATCTGCACAGGCCCTCCAGCTAACTTGGTGAGGCGTTTGGGTGCCTTAGCAACATCCTCAGCCTGAAAAAACGATTTATCCACCACAGTTATGCTGGCCCCAGTGTCCCTAATGGCAGGCGTCTCCTGACCATTCACCTGGACACTGTCCTTATAATACTCTTTAGTATTATCGGGGATAGAATTATAGACATCTAAATTCTGTTGTTCCCACAACCCCAGAGATACTAAAGAAACGCTGGCTGAGACTCCAATGGGTTCCTCAGCTAGCAGTAGAAAGTTTCCACTTGCCATTTGGACTTCCTCCTCTCGAGCGAAGGCTAAGGAGACAAGCTGGACCCCTGAAGGTTTACCCTTACATCTGGGATCTCCTTTCACGTGATCAGTCGAGCCACAAACAAAGCATTTCCTGAATGCTTTCTGGAATGGTGGCTTGTTCTGACCTCCTTCCGGTTTGGCACCAGAAGACACACTATTCTGCTGTGGTTTTCCCGGTGGCTTACCCTTCTGGTTTTGTTTGGGGCCCTCTTTGGAATGTGAGTTATTCGAATTCTCTTTTGCGTCTTTTTTAGGCTGTTTTCCCTCGTCCTTTTTCTGAGTTGCCCCATAATCCTTGTGAGTAGCCCTGTTGGCAACCCACAAGTCAGCAGCCTTAGCTAGAACCCTGGAATCTAATTCCTTCGAATCAGCCAAGTGCTGTCTGAGCTCAGGAGAACAGGCATCATAAATCGACTCCAACATAAAAAGATTTCGCATACCCTCGTAAGTGTCAACTTTGTAACCCTTAATCCATCCCTCTAAGTTTTTCAACCCTTCACTCACCCAGGTAGCCCAAGGGGTACCATCATGCTTTTTGACGGTTCTAAACCTCTTAATATACTGGGAAGGGGTCTTCCCGAATCTAGCTATCAAAGCTAGTTTCACACTTTCGTAATCCGTCTTATCCACCTCCCCCAATTCCATTACCACATCAGTCGCAACAGGAGAAAGCCTAGAGAACAACCAGGGAAGCAACGCATTCCCGGTGATGTCCTGGAGCCCATGATTGTATTCAAACAGTTTCAACCAATCCAACACATCCAATCTCGGTTCGTACATACCCACTAATTCCTTCGGCATCCGGGGTCTTTTGGGACTGGAGCTCCTAGAGGAACCAGAGGAGAGAGAAGCATTTTCCATAGACAACTTTTTCATTTGTAACTCATGATTAAGCTCTATTTCTCTGAGTCTTAACTCCGCTTGTCTCTGCTCAGCTTGAGCCAAGAATCGTTTATGTTCTAATTCGAGCTTCATTTTTTCAAGTTCAAAATAAGCAGAATTACTCGTGGGACCTGGTATTGGCCCCGTAGGCACAGTTGGTAGAGGAACAGGTGAGACAGTTTCGTTAGCCTCGCCGTCCTCATCAGCCTCTTCATCGCTATCATCAGAATTACGATTCAGATCAACACCATTACTGTTATCTACAGTTGCTGGAGAGTTTGGTTCCTCTGAACCAGTACCCAGACTTTGGTTCGCCAGCAATCTCTCTATCAGTTCTAACTTCTTGCCTTTTACAGGAAGATTCTCTTGTCTACAGAGAGCTCGCAGACTCTCAGTATTTTTATCCGACAAAGACTCTTGGCTGTAAATTTCCATTGTAGACATGTTTTTTGAAAGTTGCTTTTGTAACGTTTTGTGGTTAGTCGTTCTACAGCGTCGAAAAACACTCTAAACTGTATACTCGATACTAATCCCACCGCTGTACACCAGTGTTAGGCGGAAACCTGTGCAGTTCCCTCTGGGACCACTGCAAAAGATTTAGGACTACAGGTGTTGCGATGAACCCACTTGGTAGCAGTCTGTACCACACAGATTCAATTGGTAGCTGTGGCTGAGCAGTCAGACTTCTCTCAAGAAAAGTTGGTCAGTATAGGGAGCATACAAGATAGGGTAATTCTCTGCAGCAAAACGAGTAAACAAGCAACCAGGCTTTAGTATAAAGATAGTAAGTTATTTATTGATAACAGCACGTCTATGAAAAATACTAAAGCAAACCACGGCAAATAATTCAAAATACAATTACTCTGCAGAATGGAATAAACTCAATCCCCCGAACCACACTATCGACAACTCTAGGTTCTACGGCACCACTTATTTTCAGACAGAGGTGTATACCTCAACCCAGATGACACTCGAATATTTAGTGAGGAAGGGAGAGAAGAGAAAGGCAGGTAACGAAGTCAACACGGTTCGCACTGAAGCGGGTAAAAATGCACGGCAAGAAAGCATTAATCACACTAGATCATAAAGTTCGGCGGCCAGGCCCACTCGGTGAGAGGCAAGGCACGATGTCCTGGAAAGTCTCTACGGGTGATGCATTCAGGTCTCGTTTAGCAAATTGGTTAGCGACAGGTGGAACCAGTTCAGAACAAAGAGTGAATAAAGCTTGGAGGCAACCCAACGGAACGGAGAGGAATCAGATACCTCACACGAACCGATCGAAAAGGGAAGCCAGGCGGTTACGGTACCTTGTTGTGGAAGACAGCTCCGACGGGGGCATTTGTTCCTGGTGGTGGATGCACGACGGGTCTTGGCCAAGAGAAGCGATGCTCTCGTCGTCGAAGAGAAGATGTCCGGTGCACCACCAGGGAAGAAACCAGCCGTGGAGTGCTTCGTCACAAGGCACCACCTTTCGATCACGGTGCAGGAGTAGTGGCTATCTGGTTGCCGGGTGCTCTGCACGGGCAATTCGACCACTGCGTCCTGGGCGACCAAAAAGCACAAAGAAGAAGAAGACTGGTTGTTCCCACCAGCCAGGGAAAGAGCCTCTCCGGCAGGGAGATCTCTTCTGTCGTCGGGAGATTGTGAGACGATTCCGCAGGGCTCCACCGGAGGTGCCGTCGTGCAGGTCGAGTCAACGTTACCCTCGTCGGATTCTTTAGGTCCAGTGGCGACTTCCTGAAGATCCAGTCCCAAAGACCCTGCTTTTATGCAGACGTCCCCCATTCATTCAGCCTAGCTTGTCAATCAACACATGCTAAGTGGTGAGCGGGAAGGCTCACCACCTGGGCCAATCACTTCAGAGTGCGACCTGAGTTGGCAAGGCAACTCGGTCCAGGGTGTCTAAACCCCCTCCCACACCCCTGAGGTAACCCAGACAGAATGGCGCCACCTTCGCGGGTCTCTGTCCAGAGGCCCGCCAAAAGTGGAACAAAGGGCTCAACCTTTGGTTTAGGAGTCACAGAGAAAAACACAGACGCCATTTTACAACCCGAGTTCTGGCAGAAAATACCACTCGATAAACCTATTTAAGATAAGTAGATCGGTGGTACGTTGGAGATTAACGAAAAACAGTATCAATCTTCAACAATGGGACGAATCCCATAGGGTTATGCTCGGGGTCGAACATAACAAGTAGTTTCCACTGGCACCAGCCAAAACTCGACGAGGAGGGACGGGACAGTGCCCCCTCGAGTAACAGATCCAGGAGTAATCCTACTACCCCTACTAGCACGTCCACAATAAGATGGTTGGTACTAATTCTGTTAGTAAATTTAGGTCTAGTAAAGCCAATGGTGACTTTACATGCCCGGGGAGACAGTAGTCAGTCCCCGGGTATGGAGTCTATGGTGGGGGGACCCGCTAGGGCGCCCCCGTGTCACGACACTTAGGGTGCAGAGTGACACACATAGAAAAACGTATGAGACCCTATGGAGTAAACGACCCCATAGCCCATCGAACACATTGACATCTCAAAGGAATTACACACATACATGTCCAAGAGTAAGAGGAAAAGGGTCACACTCTTGGCAGGATGGGAAAAACAAACTCCAGAAATCCAGCAAAGCTGCTGGGGGACTCGCTAGATTAGGAAATTCAGCCTAAACAGAGAATTCTTCCTAACAGTTGTGAGCCAAATTCATCAAGAAATGGGACTCTTTCAGGATCAATGGGAATGTTCATGGTAAACTGGGCATGCCACGCTACTTGGAATGGCCCATTCTCTCACGCCATTATTGCTTTTGTTTTTATAACTAATTCTATGCTTTAGTTTATTGTTTCTCTTGTGGTCTCTCACAACACTGAAAGTGATCATGCAAAGTTGGTTCTGAAATTAAAATTGGAATTAGGGAGCCAAAGATGTATTCCTTCCACTTGTAAAAGAACTGCTCAAGTATGTTCGGATGTTAGGGGCTTCAATAGGAGAGTTGTATGATTGGTTCAGCTGGCCACTGCATGTAAAGTTACCAAAATGCTTTCCCACTCAATTATCGGCTACAATAGACAGTTGAGTGGGCAAAGTAGTGTCAAACAAGATTTGGATCAGACCCCCATTTGATGCAAAGCATATACATACATTTGATTCACAGATGAACAACCACAAGAGAGTCATGCATTCGGAAATCAGGAAAATAGTCATTGACAAAGTTGTGGGTTGGGAAGAAAGAGGTGTGAGTGTAGGTGAGGTAAACAGTTGTACAAAAACTGGCAGAAATTACACAAAATACAAGGTTATATAAAAGCATACCAAAAAATTATGAAGCTGCTAATTTCAGGGGTATTTGGAGATTATTGAATGGTCATGAATTGTAGCAGAGGTCGCGGCAAGCAAACTGTATGAGGGAATCTGATTGGGCCATCCATTTCTGCAAGTTGTTTGAGAAGTCCACTCACCCCACTGTGGGTGTGGTAAACCTCTCTCAAATGCCTTGCGAGTTAAATTGTGATTTTGTAGACGTGGGACAACCCAAGGGAAATTAAAAAATTGGAGAGCATGTGTCCGAGATGGGGTTTCTAATCAGATCTTGAAGGGGGATATCTTGTTAATTCCCTTTAGACACATAGCACACAACCTAACGACCTCCAATTCTTGGCACAAGTCGATAATATTGCCAATTTATAAAAAAAGGGGTCTAGACTATTACCCATTAGCTAGGGACCGATTTTGCTAATCGACTCTAGGAGTAAGATCTTGGAGGGATTTATTTTAAAAGATTGTGTTGATTGGATGGGCAGTACAAAGAGTCTTAGTATTTTTCCAATAGGTATTAAAAGGGGAATGGGAACTCCCCTGAATGGGCTTGTCTTTATTTTATGCTAGAGTAATATTGGTCTGGGCAGGACCAAATCTCTTTACTCAGCAAGCCTTGACAGATAGACAGAGATTGCCTCCGGTGTTAACTAGTGTGCTGGGGCATACCATCTGGCCTCCTAAATATGTCATTGCTGTTTTACTCTAAGAACACTCTGGGAGTTTGTATACATTCTGAGGGTTAACTGTCTAGGCAGATTGTGGTGGACACTGGTCTAAGGCATGTTTGTATGTTAGCACCAGCTCTTTTTAACTTGTAAATTTCAGATCTTCCTTTAAAATTACAGAAAGTTGTTAGTTTTGCACCAAGATTAGCCATATCATAAGTAGGGTGGCTTGCATATGCGGATGACCTGATGCTATATAATGTTACGCGTATAGGTTTACAAAGGTCCTAGGATGCAGTCAGACAAAATGCTAAGGAGAATCATTTAGTGATTAATTCAGATAAATTCAGTATTTTAATATAGAACAAAAATTCGAAGTTCAAAGCCTTCAAGTGGAATATTAATAGTAAGATAATTGATAATGTACAGACATTGGTTATGTTATACAAATTTATAGCACGCACTTTAGCTCAAAGGCATCTTGGCGCGAGGAAAAGCAGGGATACCGCCCGCTACTATGGCACTAAAACAGGAAGGTTTTCAGAACATGCCCACATTGAAGGTGATTCACAGTGCCTTTGAGGTCAAATGTTAACCCATTCCACAGTTTACTGGCTACATATGAGAATGCTCGTCTGGCCACACAGGCAAGGTGAACCTTTGGGATTGCCACCAAGTTGGCATTACCTAAGCAAAGTGACCGTCCAGGGATGTAGGGGAAAACTTGTTCTGGAGATATTCCACCCCCTGCATATAAAAAGGCTCAGTGGACCAAGTAGAGGGATTTAAATATGATCCTCTGGGCAAACGGTAGCCAATGGATGGTCCATTGTGCAAGACTTATATGGTCTCCATCAGGGGAGTTGGTTGCCACCCTGGCTGCTAAATTTTGCACCAATTGTAGGTGGTGTATGAAACCCAGTGGCTGCACCAGATAGAGCGCATTACAGTAGTAAATACAACTGGTAATTTATGATGCTACCATCAAAGGTCACCGGTGTTCAGACAGGAAGGGAAGTACTTTCTGGGGCACTCTGAGAAGGAAATACCCAGTCTTGCACCCTGCACTGACTTGAGGTGTCATTGATAGATCAGATGACAAAAGGATCCCTAAATATCTAACCACTCTTACCGGGATACGATGATCCCCCAAGGTGGAGGGCCAGAAAGAAGATGTCCACAAGGCCATAGCAGAGGAGGAACCCACCACCAGAATGTTGGTCTTGTCCCCATTCAGCTTCAGCCGATTCAAACTCATCCAGCTCCCTACTGTCACAGGCAATCCCGCAGTTCCTGGGCTGCTGTCGCTTGGTCCTGGTCAAGTTGGATCAAGAACTGAGTGTCCTCACCGTAAGAATAACAACCAAAGCCATAAGAACAGATGAGGCGAACCAGCAGATGAATGTAGATATTAAAAAGAATGGGGGACAGGGACGAACCCTGTGGGACACAACAAGATAATGTGCAAAGAGAGGATAAGAAGGAGTGGTAAAGAGAGTGACTGACTCCCGTCAGTTAGGAAAGCTACAAAACAGGGCAGGATGGACCCAGCGAGGCCTGCTGTCCGCAGGCGAGATAGCAGGATGGAGTGGCTGACCGTGTCAAATGCCGCAGAGAGATCTAACAAAATCAGGGCACCTACTCCTCCCTGGTCCACCAGCATGGTGAGGTCATCGACCACCGACACCAGGACACTGTCAGTGTCATGTCCTGGCCAAAACCCAGACTGAAAGGAGTACAGAAATAACAAAGATTCCAGAAAAGAAGAAAGGAGGGGCGCTATCAGGGACTCTAACAATTTAATAAAGAACGTGAGAAGAGAAATAATACAATCCTGGCTACGCCTCTGCCTCAGAGGCCAGACAGAGACAGGGATTGACTCACTCTCCTGATAAAGACCGTGGGCCTCATTATGAGTATTCTAGTCCAGTAACAACAGTGCCGGTAAGCTACCAGCACCATTGTTACCGGACCGAGATACTCCGAGTTCTGTAAGCAGGTGCCTTTCAGTCTGCCCGGTCTGATCTGGTGGGTGGACCGACACCCACTCACAGACCTTTACAGTAGCACCAGCACCATTCATAATGGTGTCAGTGCTACCGTCCTCCCCATCCCACTGAGTCCAATGGGACTCGAATGAGAATGGGTAGTAATTTTGTCCAGCAATGGTGAATTACCGGGACCGCTGGGGCTGCAATGCCCTTGTAAGTCACCATTGCCGAGCACCGAAAAAAAAAAAATCTACGGCGGCAGCAGTGCTGTTTTTACCGGCACGGCTACCGCCAGGGTCGTACTGAAGCCCCTTTTCTGCTACCTCAGGTTAGTGAATTTACTATAGCTAACAGATAGCAACTACCCCAACCATGGACCAGTTACAGCATCTTGCGAATCCTGTGCTGTCATTGGGCCTCATTCCGAGGCTGACGTAAAGGTGTTGGTAATCCCTTTGCGCCCTATTCCGAGGTCACTTTGCGGGACCCGCTAAGGCTGCCTGGTTGCGGTACCGTTATTTGCACCTTGCCCATTCCCATTGAGCCCTATGGGAACTCAAATGGGAATGGGGAATGGTATTTTCAATGGGGACTTACCGGTCCCGCAAAGGTCCGACTAGACCAGTAAGTCCCCATTGAATGAGTGCAGACTCAGTACCATTATTGGAGGCACCCATGGCGCTATTACCGCCATGGCTACCTCCAATCTCGAAATGAGGCCCATTGACCACAGAGGTCCAGACGTTAAACGGAGAGAACATTGCATTAAGACAATTGATTACTTCACCCCAGACAAAGAATACCTGGACGCATGCACGGCTCAGTTTATGTTCAAAGAGAGATATTTTCTGAATGACAGACCGAAAGTGGGGTTTATGATTTCCACAGGAGGAGTCACAGCATAAATTGCAACTCGAACAAGACTCAGTGCTACATCTCTTCTTCCTTACTACCAGCATTCCTGATTTCCTTTGAATGCTACCTGCCAACGCTGAGTTAGGATTACTTCCCAAACCTGGTAACGCTATCCCCTCTGCTATTTCTACTCGCTGGTGCCCTTACCAGGTTTTAAACCCTTGCACTACCTTGTGCATTCCTGCTCTGCCTTTCCTTTCCTTTTCCTGCGGTTCTCAGACCCTCTTCCCTTCATTTTGTTCTCTGTTTGCTATGAAGCCTGCGCTCCTCGACTTTCATTATCTATGGCATAATTCCATGCCCATGCCACTGTTCACCTTAGGGACACTGTAGCGGGTCTCTGCCGTGGTTGCTGTGAACGCATCCTGCACTCCTCGCCTTCAAAACAACGGCATCATTCCATGCCCACTCTACTGTTCTGTGAACAGTTCCAGCGCTCCTCAGCTTTCAAATCACTGCCATAATTTCATGCCCACTGCTCGCCAATAGTACAGTGTAGCAGGTCTATGCTGTGGTTGATGTGAACCCTCCCCACGCTCCTCGCCTTTCTAATCTACGACATGCCCATGCTGCAGTCCACCACAAGTGCAGTGCAAAGGGTCTTTGTTGTGGTTGCTCCATCTGTTTTCAGCACTCCTTGCCATCCATTCTAGCACTTCTGCAGAATGGATTGCCTGCAATCTGTGCTACCTGTTCTTCTACTACTCACCACAGAATCCAACACTCCTGTGCTGGATCAACGGAAACAGTGTCTTCATTGCAGTCTTCGCATCCGGATCAGAAGTAAAAGATCCAATAATCCTTTACGGTTTTTTCACCCGCCATTCAGGTTTTTCCCATCTCTGCACAACCTTTTGTTTTATCCTAAGAGATCAGACAGAGGGTATTACCCAAATGTACCTTTTACAATTGACCTTTTGCACAATTGACCTAATTATAGTGGTCCTAATTGACCTTCTGCACCATTGACCTTTATATTATTTTAGTTATTTTAAATATGTATTGGGTTAATTTTGGATTATAAATAATATAAGGGGATTGGGTGTACGGTTGCAGAGGGTTTTGGGTTGGTTGGAGGGTGGCAGGGGGTTTCCCCCGCATATCTGCCCTGATTGACCTTCTAAATTAGGTCAATTCTCCCAAGGTCAATTGTGAAACGGTCAATTAGTATACTACCCAGACAAGGATTGACTCAATCTCCTCATAAAGACCTTGTTTGTTACCTCAGGTTAGTGAACTTACTATACCTAACAATACCTAACAATATGCACTTCTCTCCCTGTCGAGGAATAACAGGGTTAGGATTTGCATGTCAGTTAGGGTCCTTGATGTGGCCCAAACAGGGGGTATGGGTGCAGGCGTTTCATGGTGCCTCCTCCTCACATTCCTCCTCCTCCTGTCCACTGCCTCTTGTGCCCTATGTTGACCATCCAGCCCCTGCAGTGCAATGTTGGCCTGGAGCAGCTTCATGTCAATGTTGGCAGCAGTCAGTGGCAGCATGGTGGTGTTTGGAAGTGTGTCTGTTGAAGGTGTGGTCTTTTTCTGCTCCTCCATGCTGCTTTGGGTGCAGCTTGGATGCATTGGGTGCCCCTGTGGCTCATTTGCTGGCATTTACCACCTATTGCCAGGTGGGGGTTTCGCTGCCTAGCATTTGCCTGTGGTACCAGCATTTGTTTGCCTGTAATACATTAAGATACTGCCCCTGGATGTGCCGTTGTTGCTTTTGTGCCATTAAGCCGTTAATACTGGCACAGGTCACAGGGTCCTCCAGTATTTTGTGGTGCCTGAATCACCAGTGCCTTTGTTGATGGATATGTTTTTACCAGTGCAGGTATATCCGGTGTGTCGTCCAGCTCACCCATAGTTGGGCGGTCCGGCAGAAATGACGGTATCCATTGGTACCAGCACTTCAACCAGCTTGGCCAACTTATAAAGAGGCCCAGTGTGCATTCAGATGGATTTGTGACCAAAACCATAGTCCTACTTGATTATATCCCACCTGACTAATCTGCAGGACATTCTTGCAGGAAAAGGAAGCGACTTGCATAGTAGGTCAAAGAAATAGGCAAAATCTATTTTCTTTGAAGCTTGGGGGAGGTAGACTTGTCTTGTGTTATCCACCCCTCCACATCGTTATGTGTACCAGGTACATCGTTTAAGGAAAATGGGAAGGGAAATGATGTGAAGGGAGGAGGTCGGAAAAGGAAAAACGAAAGAAGAACCGAAATGCGATTGCATTCACTAACTACTCGAGTTTTCCATGTGTCGCTGTTTTCATTCAAGCTAGAGAGGATTCAGCAACAGACTAAACATGCCTGCCTGATGTTCCCTCTCTGCCTGACAAATGTTGCATAATTAGTGCCAGCATGTATTTTCATGCTGCTGGTAATGCAATTAATTCCTATAGAATCCGCCTGATGTTACCACCTGGTAAAAGAAGGCGGATTGCCTAGGAATCCATTGTAAATGTATGCTGCAGTGGTTTAAAGAATGACGCATTCTACTTTTCGAAAAGCATAGTGAAAACTAAAGTGTAAAGTCCTGTTCTCCTTTGTTTCCCTTTATATTTTCTACTACGTGGTGGAAATGTTGCAAATTGCACAAAGGGGTTCTTATGCATATAATACAAATGGACGTGGTCTCGTTTGCGAAATGTAGGTATCAAATCAAATTGACCCTCTGGGTCTCTAGGTTGCCCCAAATTAACCAAAGAAACATCTTATAAAACTCATCCATCTACTTGTAAAAAGTTACTTTATGGTCCTTCCCCCCCTGTAGAACCCACAACAAGAAAGTCGGACATCATCAAGGATAAATAATGGGTCTTACGCCCTTTCCCCATTCCCATTAATGTATTTATCATATAGATTTCTCATTTCCACTTTATAGTGCAAGTAGACAGTAAGAGCGGAAGTTGCTTTACAGCTACATGGATATATGCACAACATCCAAGATGTCAGCATATGTTATTAACAGAACTCCGCTTCACCAACTTCTTAGACCTCCACCCCCCAGGCTGGGGGTGTCCGAATCCAGTGCATCATATGCTCCTGACACCGTACCGAGCATAACACCACACCTAGAAACGAATCCAGAGGTCCTTGATAAGTTCAAACTTCAGATAGCTGTCAGGGAACCCAGCTGTATTATCCCATGTGGACACATTTGCACAATGTCTTTGCCTTGGATGTCAGGCCATGAGACACTAAATCCATGTATGTGCCAAACATGCAAATTAACCAACTCCTACATGAATAGGCACAAGACACACAGGTAGTACCTGATCAGCCATGGATCTGCTAGACTCATTGGATCACTTCCATCAGATTGTAATCTAGAGTTGCCAAGCAGAGCCTGACTGTCACTTCTCCTAGTTGGGCAGCCATCTGAAAAGCAGCTGGGTTGAAAGGTGTTCTTGGAGGAGAGACACAGAAGTTAAAATGCCGGAGGAGGGAAAGGGTGTGAGTGTGATTAGTTACCAGGTAGTCATATTGATATGATATGAAATGTATAACGCACTTATACACAAGGGTTTCAAGGCGCGATTAAACCATGGTCCCTCCTATATCCATGCTACCATTATCATAATAGAATTATAACTTTCATTGTCCACTTCTGTTTCTACTAAAAGTACACAGATGTGTTATTTGGCTCACATCTATGTACATTCCAAAGTGCCTAGTGCAGAACAGATGTGACCAAGCAGTTTGGGCTGGACTGCTACTTTTCGGGTGGGACCAAGCCTGATTTGCATAAGGTCTTTCCCACTGCCATCCTAGAGGAGGTTTGCAGGGCAGCAAAGGAGGTCAAGTCAAGGAGGAGGGAGGCCCTGAAAGCCCTCAAGGAAACAATAGAGGCCCGCCTGCAAGAGGCAGATGTTGAAGGGGAATCAGCCTTGGCTGAGGCATTGTCAGAGATTAGTATGGACTAGCCCGCTGACACTTGTACATAGTTCATTAGTGGAGGTTTCGCTTTGTTTTATTTATTCTTAACATGAGGATTATTTTGTTTTCAATTTTGTACATAGTTTTGCATTAATGCATAGGTAATTTAATATTCAAGACCACCATTTACCGTCTCTTTGTACCATCTGCAGCATTTCTAGGCTTGCCGGTGTATGTGTGATGTAGCGCTTCTATGTCCATGTGCACCTATTGTTTGAACATGATCTCTAACTGAGTATGTTCTATGGCTGTCATGTGGGTTTAGGGCACACTCTGTGGCTCATAGAGGTATAGGCCGATTTTCTGGGGGACAGGTCTGCATGCTTTAGGTGAGTGTAATGTTTAGTATGAAACCTTCATGGCAAATGTACTTATGTGCACAATGGTAGATCTAGGGAGATGACATGTTTGGAATTGCATGTGTTTCATATTTTAATCATTGCTTGACTAATTTTGTGCTTTGGAGTACAGGCATGAAGGTCATTAATGTAGATGGTGTCTCTGGGTGTGTCAACCAGGTATGCTGTGTTTGCATAGCACTTCCTTTGTAGATGTTTTCATGGGTGGTGTGTCATTTTGGGGTTTGTGTAAGGTAGACATGGTGGCATTACTTGGATATGTGTCTCACAAGTAGGCAAGGGAACATCAGAATGGTGGGGGTAGCAAAGCATGGTTGCCTGATGTCATGTGGTGTGCTGGGCCATTCCATATTTGCTTTTGGTATCAGTGTTCGTTGAGTATGTGTTGGATTGTGTGTCTACTGGTAGTGATCTGGGGAGACATTTGGAGATGAGAGGTATATTCATGATGTTTTACTTCTCTTATTGAGGATGGGTAATCATTTGTTTAGGTATCTGGCCAGATGATCTCCAGTGCAAGGATATTTTAGGTATCTGGAGACAGCTCATTGATCTATACCCATTCACTTCTCCAGATTTCACATTCTTGTACTTTGTATTCCTTTATGCTTCCACAGCATTTTAAGTGGCCCTTTGGCACTTGCTTGTCCATTTAGATGTTCTCACACTTCCACAACAGGTATAGCTTATTGGCATTAGAGATTATGAGAAGGGATATGGTCTCAGGGTAACACACTTTGCATGAGAACTATGTCATCTGAAAATCAAGGGACCAAAGTGTAGCTGTATAAACAATATGGTTGGCTGTTGTTGTGCAGCTGAGGGTGATAGGAGAGGAGTCCATGGAAGAGTTGACTGTCCTGGACTCGGGAGGAGGATATCTGCCAGGAGGTGTAGTTCCTGGAAGACACAGGCCAGGTTAGTTGAGGAAGGTAAGTTTTTTTTTTTAATTATTATTTATTATTAGCTCTTTGGTTTACACAAAGAAAACCTTTAGCTATTTTTACCGAACAAAAAGCAGAAAACATAAAAGCAAGAGAGAAAGCTCAACTATACAAAAATAAAAACGACAATTAGTTCAATCGTTGATCAAAAATTTAAAGAAATTTTAAAAATCAAAACTAAATGGTTGAAAAAGAGCGAAAAAAAGCAAAACAAAAAACAATGTAAAGAGCAATACAAATAACCATAAAACAACAAGAATAGCATTTTCCAAAACTACTATTCTGCAAATGTGCTAAAATATAAATGAGTATTTGTATGAATGCCTGTTTTTTATTTCTTTTCTCTTTCTCTTCGTTTACGTTGCTTAGTACTTAACACTGTAAAAGTCTGCTTGCTTTCAGGTCCTTTTAACTGTTCCAAGCGATGAATGTTGTCCCTCAATTGTCTCAAAGATGAACAAAATAAATGTTATGACCGCAAGGTTATTTGAGATGTTATCTCCTTCCAGCAGGTATGACCACCAGAGATCAATATCCTTGAATCTATATTCTTGCCAGATGTGGCCTAAGTACATCTGTCGTTCACCACTCACGGTTGGATATTCCAGGAGCAAATGTTTCAGTGATTCAACTTTCATTACATTTTTGCATAATCTACAGTCCTTTGGGTCATCTCTCTCTCTCTTTCTATAATGATTGGATCCACTTGGCCAGAGGTTCAGGCGTAGCTTTAGAAAGCCTTGTCTCAAGAACCAATTGGGAAAAAGAGTTAGGTATTTAGGTAGCATATTCAGTTTTCGCGGGACTGCCCAGAATTCCTCATAGCCTTGATATTTAATGAGCTCAACCAGTGTATCAATCCAGTCTCTGGTGTACATTTCTTTTTTCACTTGGTCTGGGTTGTTTAATAAGGATTCTTCCGTCTCGTTCAGGTTAATAAGAATCGTCTGGCATGTTTTGGCCCATTTAGTCAATATTGGTTCCGACCCCTCTGCCATTGCTTTTTTTATGGCCGCAAAGCCCCCCTTTGTTGCCGGTTCTAGGCATTTTCTCAAGAAAGACATTATCTTCCACACTGCGATGACTTTCAGAGAAGATAGTGCCAGCTCTCTTCGAATTAATTGAATTGGGAAGGATTTTGGCAATCCCAAAATAGTTCTCCAGAACTTGCCTTCTATGGTCTATGACAACATATAACCAATGCCTTCTATGGTCTATGACAAACCATATTTTGTTGTCCAAGAGGAATGAGGTTTGTGATCCATAGGTAAGGATTGCCACTATCTTTGCTCGATAAAAGTCTGTCATTGGTTTCATGGAAAATCGACAGAATCGCGCCAATAGAATCTTAGCTTGTCCTATTAGGTTTCTAGGTTTATTTCTTAGATCTTGACATCTCGGGGCTTCATGTCTGTCGGTATTGATAAAGACCCCCAGGTACATGATGGCTGTCACTTCCATTATCTTTTGATTGGTTAAATACCATTGAGGCAGGTTTGTCTTTTTCTTCTTTTTGGTGTTAGTGAAAGTCAAAATTCTGGATTTTTCCGGATTGATGGTCATTTTGTTTTTGACTATGCATGTCTCTAAAGCTTTTAGTTGATGGTGAAGACCTATAGGGGTCTGATCGATTAAAACTATGTCATCCGCATAGATTAATTGTCCAATTGCTATGTTAGCAAGTTTAGCTGGAAAGGTTCTTACATCTACAAAGGCTTCTCCCACATCTGAGGAATATAGGTTGTATAATTCTGGAGCCAAGGGGCAGCCTTGCTTGACCCCAATGGTTGTAGGAATTGTATCAGATAGCAGGCCAGCATTTTTTAGTTTCACTTTAATTGAAGTGTTAGAGTGTAATTCCTTTATGTTGTAGAGTAGGATTTCTGGACAATTCCATTTTTTTTAATTTCCTCCACATCCTATCTCTATCAACTGCATCGAAAGCCTTTGATAGGTCAACAAAAGCTATATAGAATTTCGCCTCTTTGTTAATCACGGTTCGAGCTTTTAACAGATTTAGAATGAAGATGTTTAATGGGGTACCTTGTTCCTTTACGAAACCTGATTGCCATTCGTCCTTATGGCCTGTTTGCCCATTTGGTCAATGATTTTAAAAGAATAGAGGCAAAGATTTTTCCTGCCACATCCAAAAGGGCAATTGGCCTATCATTTTCTGGGACTGTTCTTAGGCTCTTTTTGGAAATTGGCACCACAATGCTCGTTTTCCATGAAGTCAGTAATTTCCCCGAAGCCAAGATATATTTAAACAGTTGGTGTAGGATTTTAGCCCATTCCACTGGATCCTTTTTCAAACCTTCATTCGTCAGCCCGTCTGGCCCCGGTGCTCTTGAATTCTTTAGTTTTTTAATCATGTCTTCTAATGTCTCACTGCCTATGTTCAGCAAACTTTCATCCCTTTTTAGTGTAATCCGTTCGTTTATAGGAGGTTTTGAAGTTGACTGTCTTTGTTTATAGTATGCTTGCCATTGATTCTCTGTGACTGGGTTTGTTATTAGGGCGTCTTGGAGCATCTCCTTATTATTTATCAAGGCCCACGTCTCTGCAGTATTTCTCTTACATATCGTTCTTAACATAGCCTGGGAGTCGTGATTTAACATTGATTTTTTGTGCAGCTTTCTCCAATTACTGAAAGTTTGTTTTATTTCTCGTATTTTATCAATTTTGTTTGCCTCCTTCGAATGTTTCAGTTGTTTTAACTGTTTCCTCATAGTTATTTTCTTATCAACCACGGCTTGATCGTTTACATGTCGATGTGACATTATTGATTTTGTAGTTCCAGGCTTAATAGTAGTATGGAAGATTTTTAGCAGTGGAACATAATCGATGGCTTGCAGGGGTAGCTGCGAATATAAATCGTTTATCGTGGTTGTCAAGTTACCGTTCAGCGTTGGTAGTTTCGCTGGATTCATTTTCATTCGAGTTCTCCCAGTGTTGATTTCTATCTTGAATGGGTATATGTTCTTTACGTTTTTAGGGAGAAATCTGGAGCACGTAAGTTTGATGGCGTTGTGATCACTTGCCTTGGTGGGTTTCACCTCAAGTTTTTGAACAAACGCTGACATGTTAGATGAAAGTGTCACCTAATCTAGGATGGCTTTGGATTTCTGCCCTCGCCACGTCGGTTTCCCCGGGATATCCCCTGGTTTGACTCCGTTTAGGATTGTGCAGTCTCTGGATTGTAAAGTGGACCTCCAGTTGACGCCTCTTTTGTGTTTCGTTGTGGCCATTTTCGGTACGTCTTCGAGTACCTTGTTGTTTTCATCAAGACAGGTGCAGTTAAGATCACCCACCAATATTATCCATGGGTCGTGCCATTTAGCTTTCAGATCATCAATTACATCTGCTACATCCCTTGGAAGTGATTTGTTTCCTTTAACACCTGGCACCCAATATATATTCATCAGCACAAAGTGCTGATAGTGTTGATCGTCTAGGGACGACGGTGTTTCCAGGAATAGGACTTGAATATATGGAGACAAGTTCCAAGAGTGGATCACGTTCCAGTTTAGGTCCTTTCTTATCGCTATCAGCAAACCCGCCATTGGTCTTCCTTTTTCACCTTTCTTTGCTGGATTTTTATTTAAAGACTAGCCTTTGATCAAGGGAATTTCTCTCAACCACGTTTCCTGCAGGCATAGTACATCTGGCATCTCTTTTTCAAATTCATTTTTTGTTAGAAGATGGTTGAATAACCTTGTATTCCAGGAGATGAGGGTCCAAGTTTCCTTTTGTGTTACTTTCCGGCCCTATAGGGTCTTCATTTTTCCTGCTGCTAGGTTGGCCAACCATACCCATCTCTCCTGTTCTCCGTCTTGAGGTTGGGTTACCTGAGATTGTTTCATGGCTTTTTTGTGCGTGTCATACGCCTCTTGAAATCGGGCTTTCTTTGAGATAATTTCTTGATCAAGTACCTCTGGTTCTACTTCTTTATTGTTTTTTTCGGTTATCTTAAACCCATCATCCTTATTGTCCTCTCCTCGGATAGTAGTAGCTGATGGATCACCTGAGAGCAAGTTGAAACCCGAATTCTATCCATATATGTTTTACCAGGAAACTCTATCAGGGTTATGTCACTAGAGCTGATTAATCTCAATGTTTTGTATATGGTGGAACAGCCTTAGGACATTAGCCCGGTTTAGGATAAGACCATCATTTGTATGTACTAGTCATTCCAAAAGGAGACCTCTGCCCTTTTTTTCCCGGTTTAATCTACGTTTCGGTAGTCTCAAGGGGCTAATCCGGAAATTTTCATTTCCCGTATTTTGCTCACTTTCTTCTGTGGTATATTCCTTGATCTCAAAAATAGTTATGGGGCTGTTGTTGTTTTGACTTTCCAGGTTCATCGTTGGACTTTCAACTGGTGTATCTGAGACTCCCGTGGTCGTTGTCTTTAATTTTTCTTAATTGCAGTTTTGGGCTTGATTATATTACTTTCCTTTTTTGTTGTTTCTGCTTTATTTGAATTTTCCCCAGTCGACCTGTTTTCATCCAACATCGATTTCCTCTTCTTTGGAGTCACTATAAGTGGAGTCATTGTCATCCGAGATGGAATAAGTGGACATATCCATTAACTCCTGATCAGAATCATCAGTTTCTGCTACTTCTTTGTTCTTTTGACTCATATTTATCTGCATATTAGCCTCTTTCTGGCTACCAATGTTTTGATTAACTACAATTGTCACTGCTTCCTTTGGTATGGTCAAGCATTTAAAAAATGATTTGCTTTTGTTTGAATTACATGCCCTCCGCGGAGGTTGATTTTTTGTTTTTATGGGTATCTGTAATGGTTGAGTACTTTTTCTTTTTCTGTTCATTCATGGTGGATTGCTCCTTTCGTCGTGTCACGATGATACCAGCCTTCTGTTTTGCGTTCTTTTTTTTAAAGATTTCTCACAAGTTTGAGTTCTGGTTGACAATTTTTGTTACTTCAATATCTTTTTCAGGCTGCGAGATGTCCAACGTTATTTGAGGTGTTTGTTGTCCAGTTTTTGTGATTTGTTTTACTTTCTGATCGTTGTTCAATGTGACTCCTCTTTGGGTTTCGTTATCGATAGGGTTTTTAGAGGTATTTGGCACTAATTCATTGTTTTCCTTGTTTTGTTCGCCTCCTGTTACTGTCTCCGTCGTATCTTCGTTTGTTTCTCCTTTCGTCAGAGTTGGAATTGGGGATTCGAACTGATTACTTGGGTCTTCTGGAATCCCTTCTTCAGTAACATTTTGGGTACGCTCTTTCAAACGCTCTTCTTTGGCGCTTTCCTCTGTTTGTAGTTGCAATTTCGATAGTTCTTTCGATTGGAGGATGGAGAATTCCGGACCACCTAGGGAATCTCTCCTAGGGTTTTTCCATCGGTTTTCCTTCTCTTTCATAATTGGTTCTAGGATGGTGTGTAACATATCAGAGATTCTTTGCTCGACATTTTGCATATTTTTTTGAATGGCCGTTATGAATCCTTCAATGAAGATTATCTTTGAATGAACCATTGCTAACAATGTAGTATGGTCCTTCAAAGTATCGGTAGCATCCTCATGTAGTTTCATATAAGGGGCCAATATCGCTGCCATTGTTGTAATCATCAGGAAATCATCCTTTTCACACTTTTCTCACCCTGTCTTAGGTTTGTTGGTCGTCTCCCCCTCTTTCTGAGGTGCTTCTATAGTTGGTGGTAGCGTACTCAGATCTGAGTCTTGGTCATTGTCTGTTTGATTTGACTGATTTTTGGTTTCCCCTTTCATGGTTTGAACGGCCATCTCTGTGGTCTGGGGCTCTTTGTCGATTAAAGTTGAGCTTTCGAGCATGACAGCGTCAGGAATTTCATTTAGCGTGATGTTTTTATCGGTTGGTTTCCTTTTGGATGCATTACCAGAAATACCTGTCCCACAGTTTAGTAAGGATTGTTTCGCAAAGAAATGGTTGTTTCTGTCTTGAGCATCCCCTGAGGATAGGGTCCGAGGTTTCCATATTTTTTTTTCTAGATCCGTATATCTTATAAAATCCATTCTGATTGGTTTAGGGGTAATTGTTTTGCCTTTATATCCATTAGGGCTTCCTTTCGCTGTTCTGTGTAAATCTTCAACCATAGTGTTGAGTTCTAACCTAGGAATTTCCTCAGATAGTTGAATTAAATCGTTTGCCTTAGGAATTTTTTCTTCTGCCGTTTTTGATCTTGTCTCTACTGCAAGTGATGGATTCTCGGGCACGTATTCCTTTAAATGGTCAATTTTCCTTGTAGCTTCTAAATCCTGATTGTTTTTTTCCGGTGTTTCATTTGCCTTGAGGCCCGAAATGTCCTTACTCTCCTTTGCATCAGCAAAGCTTTCCTGAGGCTGAGGTAATTGGTCCGTTTGAATCACGTTGTCTATTTGATGGAGTATGTGATTATTCCTGTATGGGTTAACCTCTTTGTTCTCTGGGTTTAGATGTATATCTTCCTGTGGCAGGCTCCACCCCGTTTTATTACCGATCTTGACCTCTATCATGAAAGGACTGGGTACTCCACCCTGATTAGAATCTTTAATTCCAGGATTCGGGTTCATACTTTTCTTAATTTGTGCCAACTCGTTGTTGTTGTCATTGGGCCTCATTACGACCCAGGCGGTAAGTTACCGCCTGGGCCGTGACTTTACCACCATGGCGTAAACTACGTTTACGCCATGGTGGTTGGCGAGACTTACCGCCCCATTCCGACCTTGGCAGGGCGGTAAGTCCCCAATCCCCATTTACCCTTCCCCATTCCCATTTTTGCCCCATAGGGTATAATGGGAGTGGGGAAGGCGTTAATTACGCCACCGTAAATTACGGTGGCGTAATTAACTCCATGGTCCCTTAGCGCCATGGATTTTAACACCTGCTAAAAGCAGGTGTTAAAAGCGCCATGGCGCTAAGGGACCTCGTACTCAGGCGGTAAGGGTCGGCGCTGTTAACGCTGCCGTTAACCCCTTACCGCCTGGGTCGTAATGAGGCCCATTGTCATAGAGTAATATTGTGTCTTTTATATGGTCTTTTATTTGAGGGTGGTCCCCCTGTCTAATTGCCGGCACTGACTCTGTCATTAGATGTTGGGAGGTCGTGTGTTCGTTGGCTTTGCACACTGGTATCAAACCTTCAAGTGGGCATGTAATTTTCCAGGCGATTCTTGTTTGTGATTTTTAAAGTCGTACAAAGCGCTCCAGTTTTTTTTTTGAGCGCTTGCGTCAGATATGCAGGTTTTAATTGATCTTGTGTTCGAATTGGTTGCACGTAACTTCAGCGTAACATTTCCCAAATGTTTTCGTGCCCAGCCGTCCAGCCAAACAGCCCAAACAGCAGCGCCCTTGTCCCTGCAGCGGGCTTAACACCACAAGGGTACTGGTGTGTGTTTTTTATATCCCGCACTTCCGGGGTGGGCGTGGCCTGGCGGCAAGGTCCGCAATCAGGGTTTCCAGGCACGGCAGAATTAGAAAAAAGCAGCGTTTAGTATGGGCGCTGCCTCAGCATTCCACAGTTAGCACCAGAAAGAATCCGCCGTGCGTTTTTATATCCCGCACTTCCATGGTGGGCGTGGCCTGGCAGCAAGGTCCGCAATCAGGGTTTCCAGGCACGGTAGAATTAGAAAAAAGCAGCGTTTAGTATGGGCGCTGCCTCAGCATTCCACAGTTAGCACCAGAAAGAATCCGCTGTGCGTTTTTATATCCCGCACTTCCGGAGTGGGCGTAGCCTGGCGGCAAGGTCCACAATCAGGGTTTCCAGGCACGGCAGAATTAGAAAAAAGCAGCATTTAGTATGGGCGCTGCCTCAGCATTCCACAGTTAGTTAGAAGGTAAGTGCTCCACAGTGAACTGTCCCATGGGTGTTCAAGATGCAGAGCAGGAAAGTGTTGTTGAAGTTACAATTATGGTAAGGCTAACACCATCATCCTACTGAACAAGCCCCACAAGTATGTTTGTCACCTTGTAGGGACAGTGAATGGGAGTGGATATCCATTACTGTTGGGGAGGTGACTGTACTAGGTCATGAGTGTGTTCCAGCTTACTTTTCTGTCTGTTCAGCAGCCAACAAGATTGGTATATCTGTGGGAGTATGATTATTGTGTCCCGATGTGCATGTTTTATAGAGGGGACATCCAGTGAGCTGCTGTGTAAGCGGATTCAATTCAACACTACAGCTAAGTCAATGCCTAGTCTGGGATGCTGAGGGAAACCCTTATTGATATATTTTTATGTCCAGTTTGTTTACTCTGGATGACAACCCTTATATAACACCCCTCTCTTAGAATCCGCCTTACCCCACTGAGCCAAGAAGTAGGTTTGTTTTGCAAATTAAAAGGTTTATTTGAAAATTAAACAATATCTATCTATCACACTTTTATAGTAAATTAATATTTGATAGCACACTTGTGAAGATGACAGTGATCAACAATGGATAATGTTACAGTGGTACACTCTTTTGATGGCTTAGAAGTGATATAGAGAGGATAAAGTAGCTGAGAATGCTTTTATGGCTTCAAGGACAATGCAATGATGAATGAAAATGCAGTACAGAAAATAAACTTAGTATGACTTCAACAAAAGACAATGTAATCACTTTTCTTTGACAATTCACCCCCCCCCCATGCAAGGTAAAGAGATGGGAGGAAAGCACACAGTTCTCAGGAATGCAATCAAATATAATTCAGTTCCCCCCTGGTAAGCTTAGAGAGAGGAAAACAAGTAGGAGTTTTAAACACAGGCAAAATCCTTTTAAATGTGGTGTCAATGAAGTGAAAAATATACTCAAATTGCTTTTAATTCCGTATAGGAGGTTCAGGGTGAGTGAGAGATACTTAAATTAATTCAGGATCACTTTAGCAATGCTCTATGAATGATTGTCAGGTTGCACACGAATTTCAGCAAGGAAAGCAAGGACAAATATTTTTACACGTGGCTGAAATTAAACAAAATGTCAAATCGCGGCAAATTTAGTCATGTGCATCGAGCGCAATTACAGAGGCACTATAAAGAGTAGGAAGTCAGTTCTAGGTTCGTTGGAAAGCCTAGAATCTTAGCTTTAAGATGAAAGTTAAATCGCGTTTCGGTTCCGGAGATACGGCCGATTTAGTAAAGGTAGTTTTTCGGATTTGAAATTTTAAAGCTCAGAATAACAGATGACAGGTTTCAGTTTTAAAGATGACAGAATGACATGATTCTAGGAGGCAGTTCTAATAGGCTAAAATAGTTTGGATTACATTATTTTAAACTAAGAGATTGGTTTTGGCACAGTGCTGGCTGGGTACTCACACTAGATTTTGGACAGGAATGCGACTTCGTCACCGATCAGGTCAGGATTGGCTGGACTTCTGCTTGTGGTTCTTCACAGCGATCTGGTCTCTGGGTCTCCGGTTCTGTTATCGGTTCTGCTAGCGGTTCCGGATACAGCAGTCTCTGGTTCTGCAGGTCTGGATCAACTGGATTCTTAGCAAGCAGCAAACCGCACAGCCCGGCGGTTGAATAGTTTGTAAATGATTTTTGAGGCCTGCTGAAGAGAACTCAGCTTGTGGGTTAGCCTCTCTGCTACAAGTTCTGAAGTAAGGTTCTGGATCCCTGGAGTTCTGGATTTGAAGTCTGGAGTCTCCTGGCAAAACGTCCCGCAAGAAAGTGGAAAGTGAATGTCTCTACCTGGGTTTCAATGTTCCTTTTATGTGTTTTGAAAATGGGTGTGTGCCTGGGCCTAGTTAAGCCTGCCCCTCTCACTTATCATTGGCTAAGCTTTCCTCTCTCCCTTGATTGGGGGACAGAAATGGAGTGTCAGAGTGATGCTGTAGGTTTTATGGTCAGAAGAACCTCCCCTTGTCAAATTGCAAACAAATCTATTTCTGACCCAAATACATATTTATCTATGTACCATTTTTCTAATATTATAGGTCCAGTTAACATATTTTCTGTAGCACCAAACCATCCGATTCCTGTCTTTGTAAGATGTTGTGTCCACTTATGACAGAATTCTCCCCTTTTCATCCAGATAGCGACCTCTAAACCTTTCCAGATTTTACACAAATGTGCACCAGGGATATGGGTTTCAGATGATAAAGTGTCAGATTTTTAACATGCATACATTTGGAGTAACAACCTTTTTTTCCGCTACTATCCCCAAGAACATACCAAAGGGTCCTAACACCTCTTAAAATGTGCACAGAAAAATCACAAGAATGATGATGTTATTTATATAATTTTTACAAATCCGCACTATGAATTATCCATCTTTTTAAAATCATGCTCTGGCCCCAAAGGGGTGTGGTTTTCCAAAGCACATGGTGGAATTTCTGGTTTATCCACTTCCCCCAAGCTCAGCTTGCTCTCACAGGCACTGCCCCTCCCAGTTTCTCCCAAGAGGAAGCCATTTACGACCCCGCTAATATAACATTTTCCTGAGCCAGGGACAGTGCTTTGTTTAGTTTCCTGTAGTCCCCAGGTGCCCCTCCCCTAATTCAATCAGAGAGGTGTCATCTCCTTTTGGCAGGGGCAGCAGGATGCAGCCAGGCCTGGGAACACAGCTGCTGAATTCCCTCTCCTGTCGGGGGTAGTTGTCAGGCAGAATCAACTCTCTTCAGCTAAATGTTACTTTAGTTCCCAGTTTTCTACATTCAAATCAAATTTCCTTTGGCACGCATTTCACTCATGGCACTCCTGGCCCATCATGCTTGCACTGGTGGGTGGCAGGTTAGGCAACCATTTGGTGTGCGCACAAACTGCACGGTTTTCCCGGATTATGGCGCAACTCTGGGCTTTTCCGCCATCTTGGATTTTCTTAGCCCACAGCACCAAATGTTGCAGCTTAATTGTCCAAACGTGGGTCAGGACACCCAACAGCTGGCAAGTGAGTGTTGTAGCCAAATTACATGGGAGCGGCTGTGGTCTACTAAGGTAGACTGGGGATTCATTGTGGACCTCTGCAAACAGGCTGATTCAATCTGTATTCACTCAGATATTTAACATTTCATCCAGCTCCAGGTATCTGTACTGTGTACCGATTGGGCATGGGGTAATGTGAATTTGGGGTACATTATTGTGATTTAGCACCTTGTTGGGGCAAGCACTGTTTTTAAGAGGAGTGGGATTAGAGTGATGCAGATTTGGAGGTGAAGATTACTGGAGGTACTGAGACGAGGGAGGACTTAATAGGTGATGCCTTAATGTAGGTTGTTGGAATGCAAGTTACTGGAGGTGCTGGGATGAGGGAGGAATTGTGGGTGCTGCCTTAATGTAGCGTGTTGGTGCACAGATTAGTGGAGGTGCTGGGACGTGGACTTGCTTGTCGCAGGAAGAGGAGAGGAAGTTATGGTGATTGCTGGTAAGTAATCCTTGATTATTCCTTTCCCATGGGCCCGGCGCAAAAGTTGTTTCACAGCACTATGTTAATTTTGCCTTCGGGGCTCGTTCTGGGCGAACGCATGCTACTTATTTTTCTTTGTACTGCAGGTTTCTTCATGCATTTAATTCCATGAATCAACTCTCAGTGCTGTACATTTGTGCCGCACAATGTTCACCCTTGCGCTAACTACTTTGAGTGGATTTAGAACTTTTTTTGTAACTTAGGCCCCATATCTTCGAGTCCATTTGAGTCTACATATGGCTCATGTTATCAGCATACCCACAACTTTGAAACATCCTGCGGCCATACACTCACTGATGGGTTAACTCCAGTGTCACATACAGCATGCATGCTTATCAGAAATCTCCTTTGCTACTGCAGCATCGATCCATGTATATTGACATTCACCTAATTAAATGTGTCTGTTCGTTGGCAAACTGACTCTATAGCGTATCAGGACCGCTTGCCATACCCCTTTGAGAATACATGTGTTTTTCACTTTCGGTTTCTTTTTATCATAGCTTGCTGTTAAATTCCCAGACGCCACTACATTTTTGGTGGCATATCACCAAATGCTATTGCATTTAGTATGTTGCTTTAGAAGTCAGAAATATCCATCTCACCTGAACAGGTTGAAAAGGCAATGCCTATACCACTGCCACTGCCTTTCCCTCTTAGGGAAAGTTGTACACAGGGTTCAGAAACCTTCAGCTCTCCAGGTGTTCTGGACTACGGCTCCCATGATCCCTCACCGTTGGCTATACTGACTATGCTGTTGTGAGTTGTAGTCAGACACATCTGCCGAGCTAAGGTGCCACATTTTTACAGAAGTGGCTATCTCTCCTCCGTGGAAATGCCATACACATGTCTGTGTGAGACTCTGCACTTTGGAAGCCATACGCATTTTTGAAGAAAAACAGTACACATTTTGAGGGAGTAACTTTGTTTCGAAAGCCAATTCAAGAAAATGACCCAGTCATTTGCCAATATCATGAGCCACTTTCATCTCTCAAACTCACCCACCACTCCTGTGTGTATGCCTGCCTTGCTCAGCTCATTGCTAAGGAGAAAAGACAGGAAATCTTTACAGTCAAATGAAAGGTCACTTTAATAGAAAACTGCATCCATCATGTTGTGAGGAAAGTACTTTTCAGTTGGTGTCAGTCATTCATGTGCTAACTTCAGTTTGAGATTCTTCTTTGGCTGTAAAAAGTTAGGCTGAGTTGTATGACTCATGAAAAATGTATCGTTCTTCGGCAGAGATTTAAATCGTCCTTGACTTGTGAAAGTGTTGCTCGTTCTTCTAAATGACATCCTGAGCTGTTGCATGACAAACTAGGAATGGACTTTTTTTTTTAAAATGGTTGCATTTTTAATGCAACCATAATCGTCGTTTGCAATTATCCTCAATCGTATGCATACTTGACTCATGTTAATAGTGTTGGCTATGACGGGTTAGTTTTCCAGCTAATGCTGTAATCTCAGGGGCGGACGTGTAGGTAAACAGTGAATCATTCATATTTGGAGCTGTTAATGCACTCCACACAGGGAGGGAATCAACGTTATTCTAAGATGTGCCTCTAGTTTGCAGTTCTGTCGAGCGAGAATCACGTCATTTAAATGAATAGCGTCCTATCTATGCACACACCCCCTCGAGGCCGTTCTTGCTTTGAACACACGCTTTCTTTCTGAGAACGTTTTGCGTGTCAATTGTTACTTGGGTGTCTCTTTTATTTGGAGTATCCCCATCCGTTTAACAATTCCTCAATGTCCATAAAATCCCCCTTATGTTCACTGGTTAAATGAGGAGGCGGTAGGGAGCTCTGTGTATTTAAGGAGAGATGCTGCTGTGTTGATACAACTACCAGGGAATGCTAGAACTGC
Organism: Ambystoma mexicanum; assembly: GCF_040938575.1. Classification (NCBI taxonomy): domain Eukaryota; kingdom Metazoa; phylum Chordata; class Amphibia; order Caudata; family Ambystomatidae; genus Ambystoma; species Ambystoma mexicanum. Next base: position 1,134,103,833 of record NC_090922.1, on the reverse strand, counting down.
ACATGTCTACTGCCAATCACACGTGTTCCAAGGACACGAGACATCGAGCACAGTTTCCCTTCACACTTGCTATTATGCTCATAAGGATCTTAAAACACTTTGGGGATCCTTTTCGTGAGGGGGGTAGCCTAGAGGGAAGGTGTAAAAGCCTTATGCCGCATTTTCAATCATTTGTATGATGTAAAGGCAGAGGGAAACTTTTCCACCACCCCTTCCTCTCAGCCATGCATAGACTCCCAGCATGTGTTAATATCCTCGCAAAAATATCTCCATACAAAAATATTGCCATATTTCTGCGGCGATATGAAGGCATGGAACCTGCGGGGGACACCCCTGCAATCCCTGCATTATTTTTTAAAGGAGCGGGGGACACCCCTGCAACCCCCGCTCCCAAAAACCCCAAAAATTATCCCCCCCAAAAATTTGCCTATGCCGTTCTAGAGGACCATATATACAGCAATATTTTTGGTGGGGATAATTTGTAGTGATACCGCATTTACACATGTATGTTTTTTCATGCTGACGCAAATGCTTTAGAGAAAAGCAGGCTGAGCCCATAGGGCTCCATTCTAAACGCTGCCTGCAATGCATAAATGCTGACAGACAGTGTTTACTCAATTTACACGGCCGAGTGTAATATGCAGGACAAAAGGCAGCATACACACTTGCACGCCGCCTTTTGTCCGTCCTGCACTTTTGCACTCTCCTGTGCAACTGACCAAAATATGGTGGGAGACGTGTATGTCTGCACATGAAGGACACATGTCTGGATTCGGTCTGTGAGAAATTGTGTAGCAATGTTCATTATAGCAGGCATGTTTGAAATGGCATGGGTGTTTCCTATTTCTAACATTAAGCAGTGATTTCTGAGTCAAAGAGAACATGTGGCTTTGTATGAGCCCAAAGGCAAACATTGGCCTGGTTACACATTTGTCTCAGAAAAGGGAACATTTTCACTGACATGTTTTACAAATGTTAAAGATATACGGATTAGGTTTACAAACACATGCCAATATTGTTTTCACTCTAGTTGAAAAACAAAGTTTTCCAGAACAGAGGGACTGCTAGAAGGCCACTTGAAGAATGTGGCCCACCACAGAAAGTGGCGTCACGCAAGATGCCGGAGGTAAACACTCCACAGCAATTCCAAAAATGAGGGAATGTACTGTGGCACAAAATCTGGAAAATTCCTGTCTGGACTAAAAAATGGGAAAGTTGCGGAGAGTTGCAGTCTTGCAGCTCCTTCTGTTTGTCTGGGAAAACCCTGCTACTTGTTCAGTCTGCTATTTCTTTCTTTTGGTGGGAGGAGCTGATAAAAACTTCACTCCACCGCAGAGCGGCCACGGTGTTGCAGAGATTTGCAGTCTTGTAGCTCCTTCTGTTTGTCTGGGAAAACCCTCCGACCTGTTCAGTCTGCTCTTTCTTTCTTTTGGAAGGAGGAGCTGATAAAAACTTCAGTCCACTGTGGGTCGGCCGCAGAGTTGCAGAGAGTTGCAGTCTTGCAGTCCTGCAGACTCGCAGACTCGGCCGCTCTTACTCCTCTATGGCCCCACAGCCCCTACAGCCATGGATGAAGGACGTCTGCTGAGGAGTTTGAAGCGCTGTGAGGAGTAGCAGCTTCAGAGCAACCCGAGGACGATACACCCCGCGGAGGCCTCTATACCGCCCCCCCAAAGCGATGACCCAAAGTCCAGCATGAGGGGGCTTGAAGGTAAGCTTGCTGGAATGAGCCCTCAGGCGCTCGCATCAAACGGAACTTCCCCTCACGCTATTATACCGACTACACATGCGGATATGTCTTGCGAACAAAGAGCTCGAACTGGCCGGCAAATCTCTACCCCGGCAAACTTATCACTTACGCCAGAAGCGTTAGATGTCGTGACTTTGTCTTTGTCCAACAATAATTGCTCAGCGACCGGCACCAAAACCTTAAGGACCACGAACATGAATACGACCACGTGAAACACACCCGCCATCCATCAACCTGGCGAGGAGAAGATCGGGTTTAGAACCCCCAACTGACATCTAACAAAAAAACCCTGCCGCTTTCCCCCCAACTCAAGCTCCCCAGCCAAGAATCATTACCTGACACAAGCCCTTTGCCTCTCTCTCCATCTCTGTTCGCTGTGGGCCGTGGGCCGGTGGCTCCTGTGTTGCTTGGCGCTCCGAGCGCGGGACTCACCGATCCCCAGCCGGGGGCTCTGGAAAGAGGCCCGGTGCTGCTCGTTGTGGTCGAGTTGCACGGGGCGCCGGTGGGCGCTCGGGAGGGGACCCTGTGGCTGGAGTAGAAGAGGAGGTGCAGCGGGTCTGTGCGTTGAGTGATGTCTGCGGGGACTCTGGTTGGTGCCGCGGCCATGTTGGCTGCGTCGGGGGAGTCTCGCCTCGTTGCGAGACCCCGAGCGACCATGGCGGCACTGGGGTCCAGGAGTCACAGGAGTTGGCCGTGGATGCGGCAAAGCTGGCTAGAGCAGACCCGCTCTCCCACTCGACTGAAAGTGGAGAGAGCGGAGCAGCAATTCCAACACCTCCCCCTTGTGTTAAAGCAGGGTACTACACCCCCGAACCAAAAAAAAAAGACTAGGAAAATAACAACAAAGATGCAAATCCCAGAAAAACAGTGCAATAACAGAAACTACAAGAGAGTCGACAAACGTAGATCACAGACTAAAAAGTAAAGTAGCTGAAAGCCTCTGCTCGCATGATTCATATGAAGAAAGTTTGATCCTGCCGCGAGAACCCGCGATCGCCCAACCAATTGATCGATCAATTGATCGATTAAATGACTGAACGGCTTCAACTACACAATCTTTCACAGATAGTCCGGACCACACTAACTTAGAACACAATTATGATCATATCAACTGAGGAATGAAAACACCTAGAAAGCATCTGTCAAGTAAACATGGTGACCAAACTTCAAACGAGAGCACCAGAAAAACGGACCTATTATCCATAATGTCTACGGTCACGATAGCTCTCGCTCAATTTTCAAAGCAATACGAAGCAATTCACAAAACTCTAAAGGACCATACTTCACCGGTGGCAGCACTGAACAATAAACTGAAATTTTTGGAGGGGCGCATAATGACATCTGTCCTACCATACATCAACACCCCGCAAAATAAGATGGCTGCAAGTACCCAAACCATTGGTACGGACCTTAAAGACAAAAGCCTTCAAACTGAGAACAGACAGCTCGAGGAGCCCTCTAACCCTGGAAGCAAGTCAGCTTACACTGAAAATATCTTACTACTAGCACAGCCTGCTCAAGCAGGTTTTTTTAAAGAAGCCCCAAGAAAGGTAAAAAGCAGGAAGTTGGAACAACCCCTGCAAAACACACAAAAAAAAATCCCATGGCCAACTTACAGAGGCTGCATCCTATGAAAAAAGCATCAAAGAATATTTTGTCTTGGAAAACCTCAAAGAAGCCTCAAAGAACCAGACATCAAGGGCCCAAGCACAAATCCCGGCTGTTGAAGACTCCATGTCAAGGGTCAACCCCAAACAGCTGCTAGCAGCAGAAATTAGCTTGCTTGCTCTTGTAGAAGTTCACCAAGAACACCTCTCCACTTCCCAAATGGTTGATGACGTAAATGTAAGTACAGTCGTCCTGGTCGTAGATGAAGACCCAGAGACTACTGTAGACCTGATGGACGTATCGGAATACTCCTTCAAGTACTCAGAGTCAGAGCTGCCAGAAATCAGAGATCCAAAAGAAACAGATCCGATGACTTGCACAAACCGCTCTCAGCTGAATATAAACAAGACCATATTGTGTGTTACTTCAAGCTCAGATGAAACTCTCAACCAACCACTACCTTCACTTTCTCCTCCATTTTTAACCCTCTCAGAGAAAAGAGAAAAACAACATCATCAGGATACTAGAAAAAGTACGACAAAAAATGTACGAATCCTTTCCCCACAATACAAAGAAGTGGGAAAAGTCCTGAGACAGAAAAGCCCTGCAAGGCGGACAACTAACGAAAAAAGGCACAGGTCGAGAAGTATAGAAGAGGAGGGTCCCAGAAAAAAAACTCACCACAGACGGTCTCCTCGTAGAGAGGAAAGTGATCTGACTAGAACAGGAGGGTCGCAGTGGCAAAAAGAAACTCTGAGAAAGAACGAAACAAGAAATGGGTGTGATAACTACACGCCATCACGCAATACAAGATCTGTAAAATTAATAAGAATTTTGGGAAAATGAGATTTGCTGATCTTAAATCGGAGAGCAGTAATTCAATTACTTCAATGTGTGCCGAACTTGAGGTCGATAACCTCGGAGGGCATCCAAATAGTAGAATTTGGCGAAAAACACGTGACCGATTCAGTATATCTTCACATCAAATCGGCAGCCGTCACATCTACCCATCTCAAAGCCAGGGATAACCTTCGAAAACTTGGTTTTGACCTAATATCAATGAATGGTGCAGAACATCTAACCTCGGATTGCTTAAAAAGGGTTCCACAAGTGCCAAGCCTTGACAACTCAACAAGATCACAACTACAACTAAGAATGAAGGAATCAATTCTGGTGAAAACACCAATACTCTCAAACCAACAACTAGAGAGAGAATCGAGCAAGTCTCGGCTTTCAGATCTTAATACGCCAATGGTCCAAAGAAACCAGAATTTAGAACAAGGACGAGATCCCAACAGAGTACCTCCTGGACCGAGACTAAGACTTAAGGTCTCTATTCATCCAGACAACCCAATGGAAAGAACCACGATTGCTACCTGGGAGAACACTCTTCTAGCTAGCAAAGCCTTAGGGAATCAATCGAGGAGTGAGTCTCCCAAAGCACAACAGAGCCTCAGGGTCAAATAGCAACCCAGGAGAAGTCAACACACAAATCAGAAATCAAAATTGGAGACACACAAAAAGAAGACAACATTAAAGCTATGATCTTGGAATACACATGGATTTAATCACCTGACAGCATGCAGTTATGTGAATTTAGCTGGTTTCAACATCCTGTGTTTGCAAGAAGCATTGTTAATCCATAAACCCTTATTGTACGGTTATGACACCAGAGCCGCCCCAGCATTCAAAGGAGATAAGGGACATCCAATCTCAGGCCTACTAACCGCAGTAAAAGCTAGTTCAGGAGTTTCTATCTTAAAGGTGTTAGTCGCAGAACTTGTCTTCCTTGTTCTGTTAGCAAGTTGGTCACAGACTACATCGTCCACTCAAGAATCAAGTACTAACACCTTGATAATTATCAATTGTTACTGGAACCCTGACTTAATCTCCAACGCCGATTTTATTAAGAAAGTGACTTCAATAGTTGACACAGCTCACGTAAAATTTGACATACCACAATACATCATCTGTGACGACTTGAACATGACCTGTGATCTGCATAGTTTGACTGCCAAATCCATTACCAAGAAAGATCGCCGTAAAACAAGAGGTAACTTATGGCTATCAGCAATGTCACCAAGAGACATTGTATCTACAGAACTGATTTGCCCAAGAACAAAACCATCAATGCCAACTTGGCAAAGAGGAGATCAATCAGCTAACCTAGAGCACGTTTTCATCTCACGCGATCTGGGGGGAAAATTCCTCACTCATGAAATCATCCAAACTCAAAATAGTGGCCATAACTTAACAACCATATAATTTGCAATTGGAACTGAAAGTTCGCCTCAACCAATGAAATCAATAGTTGAACCAAACAACAGAGGGAATCGACTTAGACTAAAACCTCAGATAATCAACTCTCTATTGATCGACTACACTAAAGCAACAAAAACGGACTCTGGAATGGCCAACCTCTTACAAGTGGACTTCAACCCTCTCATGGAACCATTCAAGTCGCAAAAACCGGGCTCAAGACCTGGTCAAAAACCACCTAAACACAGTTACGATGCAGTTCTGGTGGAGAAAAGAAAGGTTCTCTGACAGATCACACAAACACTCCCTAGAAGACATTGAAATAAAAAAATTAAACCCCTCAAGGGCCCCCGGCCCAGACAGGTTAACTTACGCGATTCTAAAAGAACACCCAGTGGAATGGTCACATTTCATCAGAGAAGTTCTAGATAGGATCTGTAAGGCCCGACAACTCCCATCATTGTGGAAAACAGCAACTATTGTACCAATTTATAAATGGGGTCAAAGAGACGACCCTAAAAACTATCGTCCAATCTCATTATTAGATGTCGTAGGAATAATCTTTGGAACCTTTCTCCTCTCAAAATTCAACAAATGTACAACCCTACACAGCTGGTATGACCCGTTTCAATCGGGGCTCATCGAGAACATTGGTACATCGCCTAATATTGCATTGTTGAACATCCTTAAGGCACAAAGTCATCAGTCGGGGACGAGGATCTACATTGCCTTCGTTGACCTCGTACAGGCATTTGACAGAGTAGACCGAGTAGACCGTAACCGACTGTTGAAGAAGTTGAAAGATCGAGATTGTCCGGCAGGAATACTGGAACCACTGATTCAGCTACATTCCAACACCTCGGTAACTGTGCGCCTAAACAGAGAGGGATTACAAAGTCACCCAATTCCCAGCTCAAGGGGGGTTAAACAGGACTGTCCATTGGCACCAGCCATCTACACTTTCTAAATTGCTGACATTAAGGATCACAAACCCCTACTAGGATCCCACCAACAATAGGGAACTTTAAGATCAATAGATTACTCTAAGCAGACGAACTGATCATGATTGATCAGACAGCAATTGTCCTCCAAAGGAAAGGAAATTGGATAGCCTACAATGTTACCTGCACCAAAATGCTTTGGAACTCAATGAAGACACAACAAAGATCATCTGTCTACAGAGAGCCAAAAGAAGATAAACGGCCAAATTGGTATGTGAATGGGAAAAAATTGAAGAAGTTGATTCAATTAAATACCTGGGCGTCCAGTTCAACAATAGCTCAGTAGAAGCTCAAACCCAAGACTTACTGAATTAAAAAGTCAAGATCCTAGCAGCCCAAGGCCGCCTGATGGATAAAAATTTCAGCCGATTTTCAATGGTTGATAAAGTGAACTTCTATAGAAGTAAAGTTATCCCCATATTAACATATGGTGTAGAAGGCAAGGCACAGTCCATATGCCTACCAAACTATGGCCTACTCTAGAAGGTTAATTATGGAGAAAAGTATTAAATCTCCCAAATGCTGCAAGTTCTACATGGATCAGAAATGAGCTGGGCCTATCGTCTCTTATCTCAATTGTGGAATGGAATCCGTTGAGCCTCTACCGCAAAACAATCCCACCCTTCAGTGCACCAATTTTCAAGATCATCTATGATGAAATCCAAAACAACAACAACAATGCACTGAATATCTGGGTGACAAATAGAAAGGCAACTCTGGCAGAAATCTGCAGCTCCGAGGAAGAACTAGTAGCGAACCCATTGACGGTCAAGAAAAAACTACTAGATCTGGACTGGTTCCGCACAATTGAAGAGGCTTCTAAAAGTAGCCTAGCAAAAAATCTACCTCCAATTGACACAAAACTGAACCATCGTAGAGAATACCTGAAAAGCTTTCCTGATAGATCCTTCCGAGACACCTTACTTCGAATGAGGCTAAACTTACTCAAAACAAATGAAGTGAACCTTATCTGTGGAAGCTCAAACTCAGGAACTTGCCGATTCTGCAATACGACTGAAGAAATCGAGTCAATCCAACACCTTCTGATGACCTGCCCTAAATGGCGTCCAGAAAGAACAAAATATCTGTTACCTCTAAAAACAAACTTTCCAACTATGGATACAGAGTATTTCTGGAAGACCCTCATTTGTGGAGAAAAAACACATATTTTGAATGCAGCAGTTTCCATGATGAACTTAATCATACCAGCCCTGGAAAAGGAACTTTGACAGAACAGAAATTAGAAAATCGATCTACCAGAACTGCCGGCATCCTGTATGGCTCTTCACTTCAGTGTTTGATTTCACATCAACAAAATGAAATAGATACAAAGAATCTTGTGATGTTTTCTTTTTGGAAAAATTGGTTAATTCAATAAAAAACAAAATTGGGAAAACCCATCTGTTTATCAACAGTGGTAGTGGTAACATTAATCAAGTTTGGTGGTAATTCTGAAGAAATACCACACAATGGGCCACATTACGACCTTGGAGGACCGGGTATTTCCCCATTCAGGAAAGCCATCCCTATTTTTGCCCCCATAGGGCTCAATGGGAATTTGTATTTGTATTTATTTATTTATAGAGCGCAGCCTTGCCCTGAGGCATCTGGGCGCATGGTTACAAGAAAGTGGTTACAAGCAGGCATAGTATGTTACAACAGTGACGTAGTCTTAGTCAGGATAATACAAAAGGTTTAAAACATAGCTTAAAAACATGGTACATGACGCACATAGAAATGGAACTGAAGCTGGAGTGGGAAAGAAATGAGAAGGCGAGAAGTACTGAAGTAGTTAAGGTTTGGTGCCTATAAAGAGAGTGTAGTAGGCTCATCAAGCTTGTGAATCCAGAGTTTGGTTTTGTTTTTGAAGGAGAGGAACGTGGGTTCTGCTCTGAATGTGGTGGGGGTAGTATTCCAGAGTTTAGATGCAAGAACTGGGAAACGTGAACCCCCAGCAGACTGCAGCTTAAATCTGGGTATAGTGAGAGTGATAACATAGGCTGATCTCAGCGGTCTGCTTGTGACATGCTGCAAAAAGCGCCTAGTCATGGATGCTGGCACCAGGTTGTTCTGAGTCTTGTAAGTTAAGGCTAAGGTTTTGAGGGATATTCGCTGCCGGATGGGGAGCCAGTGAAGGCTACATCTGCTGATGTCTGAGATGTGAGATCTTCTAGGGATGTTGAGGGCCGCCCTCATGGCATTGTTTTGTGCAACTTGTAACTTGTCAATGTGTTTTTGCTGGTCCCTAGGTAGAGAGCGTTGCAGTAGTCTATTTTAGCCAATAATAATGTTCTAGCTAGGATGATACAATTCTCAGTGTTCAGGAAGGGTCTACATGGTGTGATAAGTTCATAAGTTTGCAGTTATATGCAGAGGCAGACGCTACGGTGTTGGTTTGTCTAGTTAGGGATAGAGTTGCGTCAAGATAGATGGCATGAGTTGTTGCTGTGTTTGACACGTTAATGATGTTAACGTCTATGGTGAATGCTTTGTAAGTGGATTAAGTTTGGCCAGTTTGGAATGCGAACCGAGTATGAGTAGCTCCGTTTACTCATCATTAAGGTAGAGCCCATGATGAGCCAACCAAGCCTTGATGACAGAGTAGACATCATTAAGATCCTTAGCGTCAAGAGCAAAGTCACCAGAGATGGGGATGAGTATCTGGGTGTCGTCAGCGTAGTTGGTGTAAGAGACATCCAGATAGTCAAGTATGTCAAAGAGTGGCTTGGAAAAACATTGTATAATGTGGGAGCAACGCAAGATCCTTGAGGGACTCCAGGAAGGGAAATGGGCAGGATCTGCAGAAGCAAGTGGCGAGAAGGCCCTCATGGTCCTATTTGCTAAAATGAGCTAATCCAAGATGACGCTGAGTCGGAAAAGTGCACAGCAGTTTTGAGATAGTGGCAGAGAATTTTATGATCCACCAAGTCGAATGCTGCTGGAAGATCGAGCAAAAGGAGGAGTGCCAGCTGCCAGCTTGCCCTTATCTTTTAGATCCTCAATTTGGGTTTTTAAATCTAACAGGGGGTTTCCGTGCCATGTTTAGGACGGAAGCACGATTGACGGAGACCCAGTAATTGGTTTCATTCAAGATATGCTTGAATTTGCAAGTATGCAGGGCGGTCCAAGATTCTTAGTAGGTATGGTACCGTAGTGATGGGCCTATAATTGGCGGAGTTGCTTGGGTCAAGGGAGGGTTTTTTGATTAATAGGATGACCCAGGCATCCTTTAGGTTATCTGGGACGATGCCTGATCTGAAGGAGGCATTAATGAAAGTAGTGATAAAAGGCGCAAGGTCATGCACTGCTTCCTTAATAATTGTTGCAGGGCAAGTGTCGCCTTGGCAATTTGAAGGTTTAAGCTTTGAGATAATATTTTCCACTTCCTCAATGGATAGCGGGGAAAGCGGAATGGTTTTAGGGGGCGAGAAAGGGCTAAGAGGTTAAATGATGGAGTGTGCAAGGTGAAATTTGGCATTTATTTTTGCTTGCAGTAAGGCAATTTTATCCAGGAGTGAATATTCGTACACCCGGCAGCGTCTTGTGAGCAAGTCACCAGAGGGGCTACAGGGGACTCCATTTCCTTGAGGATCTTGAAAAGTTCCTTAGTGTTGGATTGTGCCTTTGTGATACGTTTGTTGTAAACATCTTTTTTGGCTGCAAAAATAGCAGCTTTGTAGGTGGGGGAGGCCTGAGTTAGGTTGTTTTTGTTAACCAGGGAGGGTATATTTTTCCAAAGGGATTCAGCCTTTCTTTTTTCTTTGCATAAGTCTCTGAGATGGGGGGTGAACCAGGAGTTCGGATGAGAGCGAGGTTTCTGTTTCCGCAGTTTTAGTGGTGCAATGGTATTAAGGGCTTTGAGCAAAGCCTGGATGTAAATATCCACTAAGACTGTAGGGTCTGAACTGTTGGTCAGATGAGTATTAAGTAGAGGAAGGAGGATGGAAGAGGTTTCTCGGTAGAGATGTCCTTCTTATTATTAGTTTGAGTGTCAGGGGCTAGATTGGGCTTGCCGATTTGTGGACTGGAGTTAATTGCAAAAATTATTTTGCAATGGTCTGACCAAAGGCATGGTGTCACTGAGATCATGTTGAGCTTGCAGTTAAGGTCAGCAACCCGATCAAGAGTGTGGCCTTTAATATGAGTGGACTCTTAGATATGTTGGGATAGGCCAAAGTCAGTTAGAGTGTTTAGGAGGTCGGTGGCTTTGGGATCATTCACATCTTGGTGTCCTAAATTAAAGTTGCCAAGTAGGAGGATTTGCAAGTTGGGCTTGGTGCTAGAGGCAAGGATGGATGATATATCATCAATAAATGAGGTGATAGGGGCCAGGAGGCCTATATAGGAGGTGTGCTGTGATAGTTTGGTTGGGGGAGATGGATAACTTGAAGAATAGGAGTTCAGCAGATGGAATCTGGGTGTTGGGCATCATCCTGAGTTCGAGTGAGCTTTTGAAGATGACTGCTAATCCACCACCCTTGGATTGATTGGTGTCTCTGACTTGTCTAATGATGGAATAGTTATCAGGCACTGCAATGGACAGTGAAGGTCCAGATGCACTATGCAACCAGGTTTCGGTGATGGCCAGGAAGTCTAGGTTACTAGAAGTAATCATGTCTGAGATATCAAGGGCGTGTGCTGAGAGGGAACGAGCATTGATCAGGGTGCCAATGGGCTTCTTTTTATTTGCCTTGATATGGCATGTAGTCAGGGGTGGAGGTAGGTTAGGGGTCGCGAATGGAACTGCGTTTGGGATGTGTGAGTGAGTGTGGTCATAGGCAGGTTGTGGGAATTTGGAGTTTGGTTAGTGGCCCTGGAGGCTCGTCCTAGGATGGAGTCTGGATGCCAGTCTCTGATTTCTGACATATAAGGCACAGGGTTGACTCCAGTGAGTGCAGGCAAGTGCAGTCTGGTTCGGAGGCATTTATACCAGAGCATGACTGGCGTGAGTAGGAGACGAGTGGAGTCTCGAGCCTAGTCTCAGATTTCGAGCGTAGATAGCGATGGGATGAGTCGGTGGTGTGGCTATGCTGGCTGTGCTAGGCGACTGATTGATAGATGCACGACAACATCTTGAGCTTAGTCTTGAATTTCTAGTGTTAGAAGTGCATGGTCAATTCGGAGTAGGTTTGGATGCAAAGTGTCGGATCCAGAGGGCTGGATCATTCAGATAAGTGTTAGGTGTGGCCATGGTGGATAAGATTAGTGGATGGTGTGGGAGGTAGGGGAGTGTAGCAGGTGTGGTCATGGAGTACAGCTGAGCGCTGGTAGGGCTGAACAGCAAAGTCAGGACTAGAAAGGAAAGTAAGGCACAATATCTAAGGTGCAGTGATTGCCCAAAAGTGAGCTGGAGCGTCCAAAGTGAGGGGTAAAATAAGTCTAAGGTTTGCAGCATTCTTCACTCTATTACCGTAGGCTGAGCACCGTGTCAATATCACAAGGCTAGGTGAGAGGACACAGTAGGCAAAGTGAGGTATCGGTGGAAACGGCTAAATTCCAAGTCAAAGAGGCACAAAGGCTAAATCCAGTCTCAATGGTACAGTGACTAAATGCAGTTCAGAAGGCACGATTTTTAAAATGCAATATCATAGGCGGTGGCTAAATGCCAAGTCAAAGAGGCACAAAGGCTAAATGCAGTCTCAATGGTACAGTGACTAAATGCAGGTCAGAAGGCACGATGTTTAAAATGTAATATCATAGGCAGTGGCTAAAAGCTAAGTCAAAAAGGCACAACAGCTAACTGTAGTCTCAATGGTACAGTGACGAAATGCAGGTCAGAGGCAAAATGTTTAAATGCAATAGCATAGGCAATGGCTAAATGCCAAGTGAAAGAGGCCCAAAGGCTAAATGCAGTCTCAATGGTACAGTGAACTAAATGCAGGTCAGAAGGCACAATGTTTAAACACAATATCATAGGCAGTGGTTAAATGCCAAGTCAAAGAGGCACAATGGCTAAGGTGCAATAACAAACACAATCGGCTAAGAGCAATTGCGGTGGCAAAAACAGGCTGAGTTCCGTGACCTAAGCTCAATGATTAGCTCAATGCAGTGGGTAGATGCAGGCAAATAGTGGCACCAGTAATTCACTAACAGTCATTTGAAGTCTGATAATCTAGCAAGCTAAGAGTTTGTGCGCAAGGTGTAACATGACTATGACACATGACCATGACTGAGCTGGCTTAGTGTTAATACGGCCAGGGGTATGCTGGTATGGTTGGAGTGTAAGGCATAATGATCCACAAGTACAGACAACTACGCAATGGCAGAATGAATCGCAAAGCGACATAGGAGCAATAAGTTGCCAGTTAAACAGTATGTAGTGAGTTACCGCGGCAACAGGTGGCTTGGGGCCCATACGTATGGGGTAGGCATAATTGAAGGAGCTGATGAAGACTAGAGGAGGTGCAGAGGTCGCAGCAAAGAAAACCTGGGAGCAGAAAGTCTATGTGATCGATAACACACTGCGGACAGTGGGAGTGGCGAGACGAAAGTTGTTTCCTAGTAGATTAAGGCAGAGAATGGAATGGGAAGTGTAGGGACATATATAGCATTTTTTTGCCAGTATAATATTTAACATTGTTGGTGGCATGCAAAGTACAGAATTTACCACTCAGCAAGGCCCAACTGAAATTGCAGATATTCAGAGCACACATAGAGAAACTTAGTGTGCTGCCAGGTTCAAATAATGAAGTGCACCATGTATTTTGGATGCTTCATGTATGGAAACTGCATAATAATATATGACCGACTAACATTATTAACATTACTAAAATACTAATTCTAATTTCTCTAACATTAAAATGCAATCTTCTATGCAAAATGAGGTGAAGAGTTTCGCACTGACACTGGGTCTGCATCTGCGAACACAACGAGGTTGTGCGGGGGACTTCAAAGAAATACCGAGCTTGGTAAGATAAGTGCAAGTGAGGACCAGAAAAAAATGCTGTATGTGTGACTAAGATTTATTGCAGTGTAGGGAAATTAGGAAATCATTTTCCTTTTTTTTTCTTCTCTATATTTAAAATGTGGGAACATTGATTCATGTTTTCAAAATTACCTGCTTGTTCTTTTTTCTTTTTTTTACATTGCAGATGAGGCAGTAAATAATAACATGGTAAGATATTGTGACTTGTAAATGAGATGTAATACAGAAAGTGTATATAAAACAAATGGGATCTTTGTGTCATTCATGCATCTGTGAATTATTTACATAAGTGAAGTATAAATGGGAGACTCATATCAGTGCAGTAGTACATTTGCCAATTTACCAATGCAAGTAAAATAGCAAACAAGAGAAAGCTAGTAATAAACAGCTATAAAGCAGAGTTTTGTGTGTGGTGTGATGAATGTTTCCTTCCTTGCATGCTGATGGGAAGGTGTCCAATCTGATACATAGATTACTGGATGTACATAAACCAGTAATGTCTAATTAAGCACATAGGTTACTGGATGTACATAAGCCAGTAACACCAGCCACAAACTGTAGGTGGTGCTATACATAAAAGCATTGGGTTCTACTAGAAGTGCATAAGTCTGACACTCTCTACAGACAACTAGAAGGCATTCTAATGGAAAGAAAAGTTTTGTTTTATGATGGGGTTATAGTATAAAAAAACAAGCTCATCATCATACCACAGGGATGAAATACTGCAAAATAAGATACCACTAAAATTACCACCAATTCAAGCTAACAAGGTATGGTCACTAAAATAGTGTGACACCAGACCCGCTCTAAATGTAAGACTCATTTACAGCCAGATTACCGCCAATATTTTTACAGTAAGAAAATCCCGCCAAACCCCGAATTTACCCCAGTAAAACAAAATCTCTTACAAATAATGGTGCGTGGGTCGGGAAAGTGACGGTAGAGCATCTACTGGGCGTGGCAAGTGTATTCCACACTAACATATGTGCATTAAAGGGAACCCATTATATGAGAGCAGCGTGACACTGGAAGTGAATCTCAGAATGTCACAAATGGAGGCCAATTTCCCAGAGTTGGTACAATATCTGGAGGCAAAGTTGTATGGACATGGAACATGGTCATAAAATAATGCCACAGAGTGGCATGACTGTATCTATGGGGAAGTGCAGAAAGAACTATTGGACAACATGTTTGTAGAAGGTAGCATATTTCAGGTCTGTCTTCTGAGATTATTAAATGCTGCTGATAAACATGCAGCGAAAGATTGTCTGATAGGGTTATGTGCCAAGACATGGTTAATTTTAAATAGGTCTCTACAAATGCAAGAAAATGATGCCAAGCTGATTAGCAGATTAACATTGAACTAGTGTCATGATTCCTGCCCCTCATGTCCCCAGCCCTCCAAGATGTCAGGCTGAAGCCAGGCCACAATCACCTACATGGCCCTCAAGGGCCTCTCCATCCCTCTAAAGACCCACTTGGAGTCAGACTTGGCGCTTGTGGCACCAGACTCACTCACTCCCATAGGATAACATTTGGGATTGGACTTGTAGTGCATTGATAGGGGCAAGATGGATGCCCCCACATATTTTGGTTCCCAGAACTGCATGTGCAGTCTAGTCTTTTGGGTGTGGTTCAGCCCAGAGACACCTGGGATACCCAGAGACTATTTAAGCCACGTCCAGGCTGAGAAACAGGTGTTTTCTGCACCTGCAGCGTGACACTCACCATGTTCGGATCAGTCTCCAGTAGGCCTGCATCTTTCTTCTGCGCTCAGCCCCTGCAAGAACAAGAACACCGTTAGGAACAGCCTTACCTTGCGGCGTTTCTGCCGATCATTCATCGCTTCTTCTGTTCTGCGGGCATCTTCGGTGGTGTCATTGCCATCCCGGCACGCCGCTTCCTAAGGAAAAGGGAAAAGAACAGAAAAAAGGCATTAGTAAGCATTCAGCAAATCTTCACTTATTTTTAAAGACCGTACAAGCTTCAAACACTTACCTGAATCCCAGCCGCTCTGGGGGAACTCTGTCTCTGGAAATTCTCATCCATCTGCAAGAGGGAAAAGACATTCCAGGTTAGCGTGGAAACATCTAGAGGCACCGCATAACGTGCTTACGCACTGCATTTCTTCTTTATAACCGGCATCCACGCTGAAAACGTTGCAGCACCTAAAAGACACAGAAAAAGAACTCAGTTCAATACAAATATGAAAGGGTCGCATCGTGCATCGCGCTCTCACTCACCTTCAGCGCTACTCATCTCAGCAGCACGTCGCCATCCCCGGAAGCCGGCCATCATCTAAGGAAGGAAAGGAACGAAGTTAGAGAAGGGTTGGACCCCAGGGAAGAAGGGGTTCAAGCAAACAGAGACAATAGGGAGTTAAACTCTACCAATCCTGTGTTTCAGTCCCTGTCTCCAGTCGGGTAGACTCCAAGGAAGGGTTCGAGGTCATAAGAGGTCAGAACAGGCCATGGACACCAGGTGAGCGTTACAAATAGATGGAGCTAGTGAACAGGGGGAAAAGTTATGAGCAGAACTGGAGGTATGTCAAAAGGACATGCAGTCAAAGTGTAAAGATCTTGATACTCAATTGTCCCAAAGAAAGAAACAGTGTGACGCTAGAATTAAAACACTTGAAAGGATTGGTAGATCATATTAGACAAGATAAAGAAGAGGTTATCTTGGAAATGCACATTTTACAAAAAAAACATTTCGAGAAAGAAAGTGATCTTCAAAATGCTGCACAAGAGATAGTTAAAATGTTCCAAGAAAGAGACAAACGAGATAAATGACCTCATTCCGAGGTTGGTGGTAGTCATGGCTCTATTTGCGCCATGAATGCCACCAATAACGGGTCCGGCACCGGTATAGTTCAATGGGGACTTACCAGTATAGTCCGACCTTTGTGGGACCGGTAAGTCCCCATTGAAAATGCCATTCCCCAATCCCATTTGAGCCCCCATAGGGCTCAATGGGAATGGGGAGGGCGCAAATAACGGGTTCGCGTATGTGAAGCCCGTTATTTGCGCCCTGGTCCCTTAACGGGTCCCGTCAACAACGCCAGGTCAGACCAGGCGTTAAAGGAGGGACCCGCTAAGGGACCTTGTAGTAGGGCATTAAGGGATTACCGGCACCGGTTTCCTACCGGTGCCTGGTATCGTTTACCGCCCACCTTATAATGACCCCCAAAGAGTTTAATGAATGCCAAATGCAAATGAGCGATATGCAAAATGTGATTAATAAGATGGGTGATGAAAACAATTACTTGAGTAAGGAGGCAGATCGGCTCCTTAAAAAGTGCAAGGATTTGGAACAGCAAATATGCACTTCCAGGTCCCAGGACAAACGACAGGGCACCACATTCAATGGAATTGAGGGGAATTATATTTCTACACGGAGAGATAGTGCCCCAGTGGCTGTGCCAGTGTCTGAACTTGGTTGGAGCGCCCTTGGGGGATTTGACACACCCATTGGGGGCCGCTACCAAACCCATACGCCTGAAACAATGGTTGAATCACAAAGTAGTGCAATTCCGAGCATAGCAACAAGTAGCCCCATCTAAATAATGAAATTAATCAAGGCCTTGATCAAACCATTCAAAAAAGGAGGGGAGTGCTGTGTAGAGGACCACTTACAATCGGTGCACGATATATTTAAAGCTCTCCAGATACATAAAGAACAATACAGACAATACTTTCAATTAACTCTGGAAGCTCCCACAGTAGTGTCATTAGAGGATTAAATGAACAACATGACATGGGCAGAGTTTGAAAAAGAGATTAGACGTCATTTTTCTCCATTTCAATCATTAGGAGAGGCAAAGAAAGTTGCGTACATGATAACAGCTGGGCCAAGTACGTCCCCTCACTAGTTTTTGCAAGACTTAAAAAAGAGCTTTTTCTCGCTTTGATGTATCTTTTGATCCCGAATCCAATGAATTTATAAGTGCCTATTTCTATGGGTTGCAGAAAGACATTATATCACAGTTAGTACATGAATTTGATCGTGAAAAGTGGACTATGCACCAAAGTACAAAGCTATGGTATGAAATGCTATATGGTCAGGGTAGAGAAAGTGATAAAATGAAAGATACTAGACCAAAATCTCGGCAACAGTAATGGAG
Source organism: Ambystoma mexicanum (assembly GCF_040938575.1). NCBI lineage: Eukaryota > Metazoa > Chordata > Amphibia > Caudata > Ambystomatidae > Ambystoma > Ambystoma mexicanum. The sequence continues at coordinate 1,134,086,167 of NC_090922.1, read as the reverse complement.
ATCAGGTAAGCTAAAATGTCACTCAAAGAGGTTGTCGCTCTCTGCACCGATGTTCCAGTCACATGATCCTAGGAATAGGGAGAGCTCCATTAGCCCTAGGTACTTATGAGACAGGCCCCGGGCAGGATATCGGCATGATATGTCAGGTACGAACAATCAGAGACAAAGCCAGGATCAAAGAAATAATGGTCCCTATCAAACATTGGGGACACAGAGCAGATTTGACCCCAACACCATGATACATGGTAATCAGGACAGACCCCGGTATGTGGATCGATGTAAGTACTGAAAATTGGAATCAGCATAGGGGACAATACCCACAAAATGAGAGACAGGACATAAGGCAGAGTATGAATTATGCCCCATGCAATACAATCAATCACCGCCACCGGGGGACTACAACCAAAGGATAGGTGCACCCCGCTCCCCGCCCCTATGAATCAAGAGTTCAGAAACAACCCTAATAGAAATCACTCTCCTGAGAGATATCAGAATAGATTCAACCAGGGGGAAAACAACCAATATCGACATAGGCTGCAGAGAGAAGATTCTAGAGAGATGGAAAGATTCTAGTGTCTCGAGGCCCAAGTGAAAATGTTTGCTGAACAAATAGGAAAGCACTGTACGGCCCAAAAACAGTCATCAAAAGAGGGGGCAGAAGGCCATAGTAGTGACCGGGTGGCTTCCGATAATAAGTGACTAAATCTTCATGATACCTGCAATGATAAAAAGACAGATTGCCCTGGTCTGGTTTTGCATAATGACTCTGAGCAAGCTGTTTAATGATATAAACACGAAGATACCTGCAAATGAACATGAGGCAGAAAATGAAAATACATCTAAAAAAGAGGTTTGGTTTAACCTGGAGTTAAATCAAACTTTGGAAATTTGCAAAAATGAAAAAGGAAATCGAGAGAAACATGAAATTGCAGAATTGTCGGAAAAATGTCACTAAAATAGTGTGATACCAGACCCACTCTAAATGTAAGACTAATTTATCGGCAAATATTTTTACGGTAAGAAAATGCCGCCAAACCCCAAATTTACCCCATAAAACAAAATCACTTACAGTAGGGCGCTAATAACGGGCCCGTTTAATAACGGGCCTGTTATTAGCTACCTGGTCCTTCAGCAGCTCCCGCTAAGGGTGGCTGGTAAAGACCTCGGAATAGATTTTGAGAATAGAAGTATTTTCATTGTTCATTAAAAAAAGCATTCTTTATAAAATCAGAGCCGCACTTTACATTTTCAAGGCTTAAATTCCTTTGATTTGCTGGCTCATCCAGGACGATGTATGCATTTATTTTGGATTTGCCACTGTACATATTTTAGCACTGCTCCTAGGTCATTCTCATTAGAGACTCTTGTAAACAGCTGTACCCCTTCTCTGATGGTAATTGGATTTTGGCTATTAAACAATGGCTTCAGATATTGCCTTCTAAGGATTCTATTCAAGAGGCATATCAATACAAAGTGTTATTATGTCTTCTTCCCAGAGTTTACAATAAATACAGTGGCCCTCATTACGACCCTGGCGGCAAGTGACTGACCGGACCGCCACAGCGTAAATAGCGTTTCCGCCATTGCACGATGGAGCAAAGTGCGGCCCATTCCGACCCATCGGGCACGAGCACCACGCCATGGCGGAAGTGCAAAGTCCGCGATGGCGGAAATGACCCCAAAATGGCCCACACCGCCGCCGTACGGCGCCCTAGGTGCAATACCGCCACCCATCATAGCGGACACCGCAGTGAGCGCCAACCGTAAAGTACGGCGACCGTAAATATACGGAAACGGAAGTAAAAACATGGGCCCGGAACGGGAAACAACACCCCGTACACCTATAAAACCACAAAATACACACAACCACTAAAAACACCACCCTGAGACACATCCCAACCCGTCATCCACCCTAGTGAAACCAAGAAAAATGGGAAAAGTAGCGAAGAAAGCGTGCGACCGCAAGCGGCAGGTCCACTTCTCCCGTGAGGAACTCACCGTGCTAACAGAGACCCTCCAGGAGAATGCCGCCGCCGTCTTCTCCACGCAAATGACCAGGTCGGCACTTGCGAACAAGAAGGCCATATGGGCCCTGGTGGCACAGCGGGTAAGTGCGGTGGGGACCGCACCCCGCAACCCACAGCAATGCAGGAAGCGGTGGGACGACCTGCGGATACGCGTCCGTAGCATACTTTCTGCCAACCGCAACATTGCCACAGCCACCGGGGGAGGGTCGGAATCACCCATCAAGCTGACCCCCTGGGAAGAAATCTGTGCCTCCACCATTGGAATGGAGAGCATAGAGGGATTCGGAGGGATGGAGAAAGGAGTGCAGACATCCGGAGAATCAGGTAGGTGGCCCAAATAAAACAATGCCAAAACCACAATGTACAATCATGTGAAGTACCACGTGCCCACATAGTGCAACAGAAACACATGGCCAGGAGAACGTCCACACACATTGGCCTGATAGCGCACTTTAAAACCACAATAAATACATAAATAATTAAAAACCCCAAAAACACCCACTACACGTGCAGCAGGCACACCCTAACTGCAGGCTGCCAAACAACTGCACCCTCACTCCACACACAAATGAAAGCACCTCCAAGGCCCCGACCCAAATCACCCTCAGGTACCACCCCAATGCATGTGATACATTGCCATTCCAATTCCCACAGACCCATTAATAACGCTCGCCCTCCTTTACTCCACCACAGGGTCCAATCCAAACAACGAGCTCCAGGACACCCCTACCAGCACACCTGCAAAGAGGGCCAAGACCGACGGCCAAAGACCCTCCACCTCAGCTGCACGCATCAAGACACGGCAGCAGCACATATCAAGTGGCAGCACACAGGAGGGAACATCAACAGGCACCCCAGCAGCCAGCATGCCCACAACAGCACCACCACAGGTCCCCCCAATGGATGCCACAGAAGGTACTGCCTCTGGTGGCAGCAGCACCATAGGTGACACCCCATTAATGGCAGCATGCTCCGACACAGAAGACGGGGATGTCGAAGTCAGATCCATCCATGACCTGTCCCAATCCCCCTGTCTGTTCCATCCCGTACACCATGAGGATACCACGCAGGGGCACCCACAAGACGACGACTGGCCATCCCCCACAAGCCCTGTGGCAGGGCAACATGAGGCGAACAGCCCCTCTGTGACACCACCGCAAATGGCCATGGCCCAGCAGAGGCAACAGTCCCTCGACCAGTTAATCGTGCAACAGCAGCAACTGGCTACGCTCCTCAAGGACCATGCCGATGGATGTGGGGGCACTAAGGCAGACATAGAAACATCAACTGAGACACTTAGGGCACAAATCGAGAGTAGCACCGAGAGCCTGAGAGTCCAAATGGAGAGTAGCACCGAGAGCCTGAGAGTCCAAATGGAGAGAAGCACCGAGAGCCTCAGGGGGGAACTGCATGCGACGTCCAAAGACGTATGTGCCGAACTTGCCACAGTGCGCCGTGTGCTCACTGAGCTCTCCCAAACCCTTAGGGACATGCATGGACGTGAGCAGGCAGAGACATCATCCGTTGCAAGTTCCGTCCAGGGCAGCCCCCAACGTAGATCTGGGAGGAACCTGCGCTCCACAGGCAGGGGTGCCCCTGATACCCGCAGAGGGGGCTTGCAATAGCGACTGCCCACTGACAATGAGCATCTTTGGACACTGGTGTTCGGGGGGGAGGTGGGAGGGTGGAGGGGGTGTGTTGGGCTCACTTGGGTGGCAGGTCGATAGGGTGTTCCACATGATATCACATATGCCATAAACAATGCACGATCAAACAATGAGATGTGTGGACAATGATCTTTGTGTACTAGGCCATCATAGGCGTACAGTCCATATTGTGCATGTACCAGACACACACAGTGCCACGAGTCCCGTGTCCATGTATCAGCCACCAGGCGTGAGTGCTAGAAGCATGAATCTATGAGATGCTGACGAATTTCACGGCCCTCCTGTGCCTCGCAGACTCCTTGAGGTGCTGCCACATCCCCACCCTCATCATGACCATCTTCAGGTGCTTGCAGTTCTGCGTCAGGGGGCATGGGCACATTTCTACGTACGCACATGTTGTGGAGCATGACACATGCCATCACCATCTTTGCAACCTTCTCATGGCGGTACAGGAGTGCCCCGCCAGACCTGCTGAGGCACCGGAAACGGGTCTTCAGTAGGCCGAATGCCTGTTCAATGACTACACGGGTACGTGAGTGGGCATGGTTGTAGTCCTCCTCATGCTGGTCCCGTGGGTTCCGGACTGGTGTGAGGAGCCATCTCTTCAGTGGATATCCGGCATCACCTGTATGTGGACGATAAACGAATTATGTGGAATGCCATTGCTACGTACGCACCCCCCCCCTTCCTGCCAGGTCATTGCCGCATCACATACCCCACATCATCATGCATGAAATGAGACTCACCGAGTAGCCAGGATCTGTTCCCTGCGTGTCGCTCCATGTAGCGTGGTATTGTAGAGTTCCTCAAGACCATAGAATCATGGGTTGATCCAGGGAATCGGGCACAACAATGTGTAATGATCCTGTTGGAGTCACACACCATTTGTACATTCAGTGAATGAAATTGTTTTCGGTTGCGGTACTGGGCCTCCATGGCATGTGGGACGACCAATTCCACATGGGTGCAGTCGATGGCACCAATGCAACCCGGTATGCCGCCAAGTGCATGGAATCCCACTTTTGTGTTGGTTATTTCCTGCTCCGAGCGTGGTAGAGAGATGTAGTCGTCTGCGTGCTGCAGGAGGGCATCGAGCACTTGCAATAGTGTCAGTGAGAACAGTGGCTGAGAAATGCCATGCAACTGTCCGACTGTGTGCTGGTAGGTGCCTGTGGCCAGGAAGTGGAGTACAGAAACCACCTTCAGTAGGGGTGGGATGGCGGTTGGGCTATCTATCATGCTGACAAGGTCAGCCTGTGTCATGTCCACAATGGCGGCTATGGTGTCCCGGTCCAAACGGTAGAGGGTGTGGATCTGCTCATCAGTGAGGTTGAACGGATGTGCTCGGAAGCGTGGGATTGCGGGCTGCCTGCGTGGTGGTAGTGGCTGTGCTGGCGGCCCTTGCTGGCCATGCCTTGCCCTCCTCCTCCTCCTGCGTCTCCTCCGTGCGGCCGGTTGTAGTTGGTGTTCATCTTCTTCTTGGAGTTGGAGTACTTGCAGTGCTATCAGGTCCCCCAGGGCCAACATCGCGAGTCCGGCCGGTAGCATTTCGGAGTGGTTGTGCAAGGAGACTGGGCGTGCAATTTATGTGTTTTCAGGCTGTATGGCCTCCACCTGTGGTGATTCATTCCACCTGTGCAAGCTGCTCTCCCCTTTGGGCGAGCACGTCCCGCACACAACGCTGCAATTCGAGGAATGGCATCTTGCTATTACAATCATGTATTAGTACCCGATGGCCGTGTAACATTGGTTGATATGTTCATTCGGCTATGGTCCCATTGTTTCACATGCATTCTTTGCAGTCGCGAACAGACTTGTGAAGGGTCAGTGGAACGTAGTACTCGAGTAACGGTGGGCCCTCATGCATCACTGTACCGAGTTGCACCGACGGGCGGGGCGTCCCATTTGTGGGTGAAGGCAGTTGCCATTTTCACACACAGCCGCACTAGATGGATTAATTTGTGATTTCAAGCGGCCACAGATGCCTTTTCGACGTGATGTTGCAAATGAGGAATTCGAAGGGCGGCGCTTTCGGTCTTCAGCTAGCGGCGAGGAGATGCCCACAGGTCTGACTGCAAATATAACGTTCTATTGTTCAGTGTCCTTGGGACAGGGGCCATGGCGAGGATGCAATGATTGATATGAATAGTTTGGGATGCGCAATAGCGAAGTGGATGATGAGGCCGGACGTTCCCAAATACATGTTACTTCACAACACTGGAATTACGGGCTGGGGCACAGTGGATTTTGCAGGCTGCATAACGCACAGACTCAATGGAATTCTCACATGTTATGTGAGTATGGAAACAGGCGTTATCATTACGGGATGAGGGAATGATGAATGGATGCATGGGCAGATGATTTGATACGGTGTTTGCCATGTACAGGGCTTCTTGGAATCTGTCCGCCTCCCCTGCGCTATGTGATGCAGGGCTGCCATAGTGGGACCATCGTCTATCTGGCCTTGTTGAGCCCTCCCTGTCTCGACGCGCCTTCAGACACTTGTGTCCATGCACGTTACCAATCCCATCTGATGGATTCTGTTTTCACAGACGCATGCACAGGTACACTCGTTTGTGATGGTGTTTTCACCTCGATATGGATAGTTATGAGTCGCAAGTGGTTTTGGGGTGGTGATGATCCTTTGGAGTGGGCTAGCATGCATATGGCTGTGGATCTAGTGTGATCATTGAAGTGAGTTGTTCGAATGTAGTTCTGATGGCCATTCTTTTCTTTTTCTTTTCTTTTGGTTGACAGGTATCTCCTCCCCTTTTGCCACTGCCATCTGTATGCCACTCCTGCAGATGGGTTTTACTCCCGACACCTGCTGCTTCGTGTTAATCAGTGGAGCAGCATTACGATCTTATGGGACGATCGCCAATGGGCCACATGCCCTTACGCAGTACTAGTGGCTCGGAGCAACATTTCGGCCTTTCAGCTGGACTAGTGCCTCCCTATTGGGACGGCCCTGCGGTTCTAGGCACTTCCATGTTGCCTTTTTGTACGGAATGTAGCCCCTGTGTACCATGAGGGAACAGGGCGTCACACAGGAAGTAGCTGGTCATTTCTTGCGGATGCAGCCCACAATGGTGAAATGTGTTTTGCAGTTCATGGCCTAATGGCTGTATGGGCTTGGTGAATCTGTTGTGCATTAAATTTCTATTCTGATATGGGCCGTGTAGCGTTCTTCTTTGCAAGTGATGTGGCATATTCCTATTTGGGGAGCGATGTATTGTGAGGAGATCTGCATTGGGTTCCAGCTTCGGAGTATAGTTGCGTGGTACTGTGCTGGGCGCGTTTGCCTACGAAGCCCAGTGAGGTCAGGGGTGAGGGCTGCCAATATGACTGTTTGGATGATGTCATGCTCAGGGGCGGGGGATTAGGTTTTGTGTAACAGATGCCGGTCAGCCAGGTGGATTGGTGGAATGATGTGATTATCGGAATTATGCTGCCTGTGTTTGCGTGCGTTTCTTGGTGGGAGACTGAGGTCATGTCCATTGGTATAGCTTCTGTATTCGTGCCATCTGTGCCCTGCAGCTCCCATTGGCCCCTCTTGTGATTCTTTTGTTCGTTGGCATGCATGGGTGACTTGTACATTTCACTGGTTGCATTGTGACTTCGTTGCACCTACGGGGAGTTGTACTATGTGGCCAGGGAGCGATGTACAGGCACTCAGTGGGGCCGTTTACGGTTGATTCGCGATGCCGTACTTCTCACCATGGCGGAATGGTACTTTCCGCCGTGCTTGATGGCGTTAGGTACATGTCCGCTAGGGTCGGAATTCGCGTACCCTTGCGCCATGGTGCTAATTACGGTTTGGCATGGCGCGCGCCCGCGTACTTGGTGCAGTTAGCGTTGGCGTTCACTACGGTGTCGCTAATGGCATCGTACTTTACGGTGACGGGTCATAGTCGCACCGAGCGCTATTCGATGGCGGTATTGCATTTCCGCCATCGTTTTTCGCTTTCCGCCAGGGTCGTAATGAGGGCCAGTGACTTTAAGAACCCCCTTTCCAATTAGTTCTGAAACTTTACAGCGTTAGTATGCCTAGTCTTATTTTACTAATGAGAATTGTGTTTTTGATACAGGGAATATCCAGTATTTTGTAGGCTAATGCTACCTTTGGTTTCCAAATATTCATTGATATAGTTCTTGTTGGTACTACAGACCCATATAACTTGTATAAACCATGTCTCGTATTCACGCCTAAATTCCTTCTTATAGTAGGGGTCAAAAGTACTTGGATTGGACCAAAGTGGAGGGCATTTCTATTTTCTTGGACATCCCTTTAAATATAATAGCCACAAATACTGCATTGCTCGCTGCTAATTTGGAAAGTCCTTTAAGCCTTTGAGGTACATGTATAATTCCAGTGTATTCCACAACCTGAACTAATACAATAAGGGCCTGAGTTTCATCAGGTATTGCTTGATAAACCATCCCAATTGTAATTGTACTGGAACATTGGGAGTGCTGGTTGGCAGATCCAATGGCCATATTAATATCCTGTTTTCTCCCGTCACCAGAGAGCAGAATTGGCATAACACCATAGTTCTGTTCCGAAAGGGTTGCATCTTATGTATTTCCATTGCACACAAAATGGCACGGCCATCATATGATTTTGATACATTTGTGATAAGCCTCCCCCTCTTACCTAAGGATGTTGGATGAAAATCAGGATTTGGGTTTCAGAGATATTAATATTTAGCTCCTTTTCATTACGTTTTAGGGCAAACGTGTCTAATTGGCGTTGAAGACCATTAAGAGTTTTAGATATAACTGCATCATCTACAAAAAAAGAAGTGCACCCCCTCTTCCCACAAAAAAGGTGCATCTTCATCCATAGCATTTAGGCTATTAGCAATGTTGTTAATATGTGATAAGATTAACAAAGGCTGCAGTACACAGCCCTGTTGGATCCCCCTTGCGATGCTAAACCGTCTAGTAGAGTAACCTGCCAGACTCCATCTCATCATATCAAAATTGTTGCTATATTGTAACCCATAATGGAACTGCCAGTTCTACCCACAAAGGCCATACTCAGTTCCTTGGCACAGACTTGAAGGCTGTATTTAAATCAATACATGTTTTGTATAAAGGTACCCTCCTCAGGTTTACATATTGGGTTTTCAGCATTGTTAAACTCAATGTTTGGTAAGTTGTTGATATAGAATGTCTGAATCCTGCTTGTGCTGAGGATAATATATTACATTAATTGTACCCGTTTTCTAGCTTGGTTGCTATAAGTATGACATAGATTTGTGAAAGAAAATCCAGGAGCTGGGTCATCTTCATCACCTTTTTACATTTATTAGGAACTATAACTGCTCCCAGTCCACTGTGTGGCATTACTTTACTAATATGTATCTCATTAAACAACTTAGCTTGAAAAGGAACTCCGATCATCATCTCACTCCTAGATCTATTAATACACAGCCAGGACCATGAGCTTTGTTTGGTTTCAAATGCGTTAGAGTTACCCATACCGCCTTCATACGAAAAAATATAGCTTCCAGGGTGCATTGATGCATATTATCTTCAAGACTATCGTTAACCTGTACTGTTACATCCTGAGCAGTCAAAATCATCCCTTGTGCACTATTCTCCAAAAATCCCGTTCATTATTAGATTGGGCAGCAGCTTTTAAAGCATCCCATTGTTTTAGGACATAAAGCTCATTTTCAGATCAAAAGATACCTATATTCTAGTAATTTGAGTGCTACCTGTGACTGAATCATCTGCTGGGGTTCTTGGAGTGGATAACAAGCTGAGTTTAGCTTCTCTACTGTCCTTGTCAAGCCATCTTTGTTGGATACAGCCCTTACTTGCATGAATATTAATTTGTCAAAGTCACAAAAGACTTAACCGTAGTGACTAGTTTATCACAGGTTAGCAATTGAGTTGTTGAGTCAGTATAGTCATATCCTGCAAGGATCAGTAATATATATTTAAAAGGGCTAGGTGCATAGCCTCCTTATCTAAAATAGCCCAGCTAATAATTGTGAGTGGTATATAGTTGTGGTACATTGAATTCCTCTCACCATAATTGTGCCTGCAACAGATTCAACATTCCCTAAAGCCTCCAATGATTGTCTAAGAAACACATTCAGTACAGTTTACATTCCTCCTGATTTAAATTTAATAGAAATCTCTAAGACATCTACAGACATCATCATATTACAGCTGCCATCAAGGCTAGAGTGAACCCTAACTATCAGAAACCACTTTGGTCAAACTTTGGGTCCTTTAGACGCTAGGTGGAAACTGGTATGGTATGCTTGTGTGTACTCTAGTGAAGGCACATCATTTGTGCCTCAGAACCAAAGTCATGTCAATTTGGATCCTCTTAATTTTTCCCCAGTCCTTGGATGTTCTATGAGAAGATTCTTATGGATGTTCTTGCTCCTTCACTTTGTTTAGAAACAAATGTTCATATAAGGCTGTTAGACTAAATGTCACACAGGGTGGGTGCCTGTCAGTCAAGACTTAGCAAAAGTTGCTCTATCTGCTTGTGAATGGAGGATTGCAGAGGTGCAACGTGCTGGTCTTGGAAGCAAGACCATGCAGAGCAACAGAGGTTGGAATCCCGGATCCACGCTTAGACACCGAACACTGGTACGGTATTAGGCGCAATTTAAAAAAACAATTAAAATCATGTTGGTGGATGTGTGCATATTTAAGGGTCCTTCAACCAATGGTCATCGTCTCACTTGAATATTAGAGCCATCAGGAGGTAACCATTGATATTCAATTACAATGAGTTCTGCAGCAAGCAACTGATGATTAAACATTATCTTAATAGGATCCTACTGGGGGTTTATTACATCTTGTAAGTGTTTATCAAAATGTATGTCCTAATGTAAGCACTTTATTATCAGGGACTCCATGTTCTCCTTAGCATTCTGTGATGCTTGTGGGATGCTGGTCATGTAAATAATTCCAGATTCTGTCCACCTTTCAGATGACATACCAGCTTCCTGGCCCCTCTTGTTGCCTATGTAAGGGCGAGTTGGGATACACTTTGCATGGGCTTCAGGATTAGATTTGCTTTCAATCAACTGGCCCCTTATCTGTTCCCCAGGAGTAATGAGTGAGCTCTCAATCTTAGGGGGTGTACTAGGTCTTTTATCTTGTTTGTTTCCCAAGTGCGTATTGCTGTCTGAATCATAGCATCCTATATCAGATCTAATTAAAGTATCTTTTTTGTTCTTGACAGTAGTAACTTTCCTAGCTGTAGGGGAGGGTGGTTCAAGGTACTAGGTATATTTGGAAATATTTGCGGATTCTCTACTTGGCAGTCACCACTTGTTTTTACAAATATACTCAGAATGTCTGTTACAATGATTAGTTGTTGTTTTTTGTCATCAGAAAAATCACATGAAAAAATCTTTCCCTAATAATTTCATGAATTAACCTTTACCATTGCTGAGGCCTATATTCAGAAATGGCATGAAATTCTGAAATTTGAAACATCCTTCAGGTTTCTGTAGCTGCAACCATAATAAAGGTATTATGCTATATTAATATATTAATAACTCATACAAATTGATAGATTCATTTTATATGTATGTGATCAGACCACTTTGCTAAATTTAAAACTAGTCTTTTTTATTTTTTATTAAGCAATGGTTTCACAAGATAGAGCTAACAATGTATTTCATTATTTGTGATGTTAAAGGTACTTCATTTCTAGTGGCTGTACCTTTCATGTTTAGTTGGAGTTTGGAAATTAACAGAACATATGTTGAACAGATATGCCTGGAACAGATGACTATCTTTATAGGGTGATTATCATAAAGCAGACATATAACTTCTTTATCATCTGTTATATCAAGGGTCAGGGTTGTATTTGTACTTCAGAAGTGACCATTACTAGCCTGCCATGTATCTTGAACTTTGACCTTACTCCTCTCATGAAACCTACCGAACAGATGATGTCTGGCTTGAATATAGCTGTATTATTTTTAGTATTTTAAGACAAGTCATGTTTTTTTCTGAGTACAATCATCTGTGACTATTTATCTCTGTTAATGGGTTAGTCACTAATTAATGTTTTACAGAAAGCTGACCCCTGCACTTCTTTGTCTCGAGACCTGAGCCCTGGATAAACATAACTAGACTTCAATTCATGTGATCATTTTAAATTTACATTTAAAAGGAAAAAAGCTGTGTAATTCTTACTGCTAATGACAATTCTATTAATGTAGGCCTCATCAAGAAGTTTAAATCAATATATACAAATTATAATACAGTTGCTCATCTTCTCATATTAAAATACATTTAGTATGCATGGATCCATAACTACATGGACTCATTTTGCCTTAGCTAACATTTTACATATGAAGAGTCCTTCAAAATGCACCTTGTTTAATTAAATGTTTTACATTTATTAAATTGTGTTGACAAATGGCACTGGCTATGAGACAGTCAATACTCTGCTTTTATCATGCTTCAGTTGTTTAAAAGTCACTTGAGGATGTGTATGCATAAATGCAGGCCCAGAACTTAATGTGACTACAAGAAACCCAAGCATTCCCTCACTGATGGACAATGTGGTCAAATATGCTTGGGATTGCAGTGCGATCTCTTGCAAATGGGATATGAGGGAACTATTCATGGTGCACTGGTCATTTGGTGTGTAAATGAATGTTATTTGCATACAGTTTTTCCCTTGTCTAACTGCATATAAGGTTAAAAAATGAATGAAGGCGTAACACAGAGCAACGGCAGTAGTCATAAATCCTTTAAAACCTTCCATCCATCACTCATTAGTAATGCTGAAGTCAGACCTAGAAGGACGTGTATGTCTATTTGCGGGTCCCAAGTTGCTGTGTATAATGTCTCAAGTTAAAACTCACTTATTATGGCCAATGATGCAAACACATATCTGTGGTTGATTGCTGTCTCTTGAAAAAGGGATCCAACCTTCATTATCTGTTTTGGAATTCTCAATGTATTACTTTTTTCTATTGGTTTAAATGACTGCATCACCAGAGGTCTGGGAGCTGGTTTGGCCCCAACCTTCCTTCAATATTGATCATGTACAGCCTTTCAAGATGTTATTTATATTGTCACCACTAGGTGGATCTTTGCCATTCAATGGGGGTCCAAATACAAGCTCCATCTGCATCAGCCCTGGCTACAGCGGTGCTGCAAAGGCAAGAGGGGTAAAGGCAGGTGATAGATTATAGGTCAAGGTTCAAACCTGGTGTGAGCTCCACCAACTGGGCCAAAACCTCATCAATTGGGTGTACCCATAATCAACTGGAACCCATGATTGCATCTGCCTAATGCTGGTACACTTTAATGTGTTCATTCTTTAAATGTTACACCTGTTTCATTCATTGAACATGTATTGAATTATGTTTTGCTGTTTTGGTGTGCTCCTGATTATGCCTGTATTCTTTCTATAAATATTATGTTCTTATTGTTTCTGTATTGTAATTGCTGTAACACTCACCTGATTCCCTCTAGCGCACCACAGTGACCACAACCCAACCTGGACTCACGTCTTCTCTATCTTGTTAACTCACACAAAGGAGGTATTATTGTACAATTAGAATGGGGCAATTTTCCCCTAGTTGTTCTGCAGGCCACTCGCTCCCATTCACTGGCATATTTGTGATGCCCCTGAGAAGAATAGAGGAGATTAGTAGAACCCACTGTGATTCCCTCCTCTCCCAAATCCTTCTGAAACCGATGTATCTGTTGTCTTTTCTGGATTGCGTTGCTGAAGGGAGTGCTGGTGTTTTTTGAGAGGAATGTCCCTAGAAATTAATGACACTCCAAGGCAAATCAGCCACCTTTGGAGGCTCTTCTTAATTGTAGATGAGGAAAATGTTTCAATGAAACAGTTCTAAAATTCATGTCTCATGGTTTCAGTTTATGTTTTCAATACAGAGTAGTAGATTCTAAGCCAGGCGTTGGATGTGGTATGTAGACCCTAGAGATTACTTCTAAGGTGAAAGTCAGTCTACTTTAGTATAGCTCTTTATGCACCCAAAACCAATAATGGACTCATGGTGTGCACACAGACTTTTGAATATGCTTACTTAATTTTTCGTGCAAGCTTTCTGGTAATTTCTATGAAATAGAATCTAATATAATCCATGCTCTGTTCTTGTCTGTTGCAGGGCCTCCAGTGCTGAGGCTCAAGGAAGAAATCTGGATAGAAAGCAAAGCTCCTACCTGTAGAATTCAGGACTCAAAGTCATAGGTAAGACTTCTCCAGGAGCTAAGGTTAGTGTTGATGAGCATTAAGCATGGGAGTGGCTCAGGTGTGTCCATGTATAGTCTCAAAATGGGCACTAAGAGCTCAGTTCACGATTGATTAGGAGGACACTAGGATATCATAGGAACAGTAGTCCTTAGGCACGTAATCCCTCATTTCATGCCACTGCCTCCCTCACTGCCCCATAATCATGGTCGATGCACATTCAGGGGGGCCTAGAACACCTAGGCAAAACCCCAGGTAAAGGTTTTGCCCTAACCTTGATATTGGTAATCAAGACAATTGCTTTAGGACACAACAAAAGCTCCAAAATACCTTTTAGAAAGGCCCATTACAAAAAGCTTTGGAGTAGGTGCATTTCAAACTCAGCTTCTTTGGCATTGGAGATGAATATTCTCACCACTTCACAACTAGAGCTCGGACAATTGAAAGTGAGCATCCCCAAAAATGCAACACAACACTCCCCAATGAGAGTCAATGATGGACACACCCCAGGAGGGAATGAGACCAAGACCAAGTGCGGTTGAATGTAAAAAGTAAGTTTATCCTAAAACCAAAATAGGACAAGCAGAGAACTCTGCAAACTCCGTGAGCGCTCTGCCAAACATCAGAAAACATCCACATTTTGTTACAAAACCACGTCACCTATGACGTGGGAGCTAGGGATTACATAAATCAATGAGATTGGGCAAACAGGAATAGTACTATGGACTCTATAGGGTTGAAGCTCCAGGATTGGTGAGGCTCCTCGTGGTGTCATGGTAATGCTTGTAGGTCAGCTGGGCTCATCAGGGTGGAGTGCCGGATCAGGAGATGTCTGAATTGATACATCTTGGCTGCACTAACATTTGCCCTTGTGGCCACACATACTCATTCAGTGTTAACTATAATTCATAATGCCCTGTAACTCCTACAAGTTGTTAATCTAACATCACAAGAGAAATAACACATAACTCTAGGTGCTCTTATCTCATCATTGTAAAAATAAAACGCCATACAATAAAGGGACTGCTTCATGAGTTCAGGTGCCTTGTCAGGGGACACATGTCAGGGATACCTCTATCATTCTGCTTTGTTAGATCTAGTGGGGGACATTTTTATAGTATGTTAGTACAAGAGTAAATATACTGCCACCCTGGTCAATTGGGGTTGGAGTGAGCTTGGATATTAAATGGTCAGAGGGCACATAGCTTGTACATCAAAAGGCAGTGGGATGAGAGACTTGTTGCCTATATTTCTTTTAACCAAGGTATCGGGGTGTAGAGCAAATTTTATGGTGCTATTGTGGATCTGGGGGCTTAGGGGAGGGCGGATACTTGATGCAGGCTTAGCGCAGGGGTGAGAGGTTACAATTACAGCAGCACATCATCAATGAAACAAGGGTATTTAGATGTCAGCCCGGCCTGAGTCGGGCGGAAGGTCGGGGCTGAGTACTCAGCTCAGCAGAAGAAGGGAGAGAGGGCCACTTTGCTGTTC
The DNA here is from genome assembly GCF_040938575.1 of Ambystoma mexicanum. Classification (NCBI taxonomy): domain Eukaryota; kingdom Metazoa; phylum Chordata; class Amphibia; order Caudata; family Ambystomatidae; genus Ambystoma; species Ambystoma mexicanum. Next base: position 1,134,070,766 of record NC_090922.1, on the reverse strand, counting down.
TACTTTGCAGGGTTACATTCAAATCATTTAGATTGTGAGGTAGGATTAGACCAATGTGGTTGTAGGTACATCGAACAATATGCGAGCTTATGAACATTGTATAGGTTACACGTTTACATTTATCATGAGTACCATGTTTCAAAGTAAATACTATCTACAACAGTCATGTAACTTTACCGTCTTGTATTATATACATTTGGACCAGTATGCAAGTTGAGCATATTTTGTGAACACATGTATATTTGAAAAGCCAGTGAACAACTCGATTGTGTACCTTGTATTATATCGAACAAGTAAATCAACATATCATACATTAGTGTGAGTGTTTTTCAAAAGACAAGATTCGTTCAACAGTATTGGACTTACACATATGACCAATAGCTTCATGTGCATTAAAAATAGGTGAGTGTCTTCTTGTTTCGTTTTCTGAATTTAGCCCCCTAATGCACACCTACATGAGAGGGATTAGCAGTATGGGTGAACCAGGGTGGCACACAGTCGTATGATCCATATCTGTTACTTCAAAAGGCGAACAAGGTTGAGGGTTTATCCACAGTGTATGTCATAATTGTGGGGACTGCATGGGGACGGGGCATGTTTGTGTAGATTAATTGTTTTCTTTAAACCCAAGCCTCTGCCCGGTCATCCGCAGGTCAGCGATGGACTGCGGAAGGTGAAACATACAGTGTTTGTCATCTAGCTTGTTTGCGCCTAGTATCCCGTGGGACCAGGCCTTCTGCAGGGACGCAGAGGGGAGGAGGTGAGGGAGATGACAGGCTCGCTGTGATTCATCTTGAGGGGAGAGCTGCAGCTCTGCAGGCAACCTTTGTCTATGAGGCCTGTGGTACCATGTACAACATTTAGTCTGGTTGTGGTAAAAAATGGAGTCTGGTTGTGGTGCAAAATGGAGTCTGGGATCAGCTTTCTGGTCAATGTGTGCATACATATGGATCGTCCCGCAGCCATCCCGAATCCCTTGCCACAGGCGCATGCGTGGCTGGTGGACAAATCTTAATCTGCACGTGGGGTTAAAATGGAGGGGAGGGGTTCTCAAGGACCTTTCCTCCCATACACAATATAGCCTGGAGAAGTGCAAAAGACCATCGTCCCATCCCCATACACCACAATGTACTCAGTTACAAACTACTAAGTGACAATAATTTATTATGGTATAGTACCATATACACTTCCTATGGACCCATCAATGGAAACAAATGCAACACTATTCTTGAGTGATATGCTTAATTACAGTACACCCTAGGGTGCAACACACACTTTTTGACTTTTGTCTCTTGCTAAACCTCCATCCCTACACTTGAATTCCCTCTCCTCTCCTCCTCCATTGTTCGGTAAATGTTCCTTTCACTGGACGCTTCACCAAATAGTGATTACTTGTTAGCCAGGCAAGATACTTTACCAAACCCATTTGGTAGCCCATGAAAGATATCATTAACTTGCTATGATTGCTTCCCCGACTTTTATGCCCCTTCCCAACTACCTCCCAGTGCATGTTTGGCAGCAGCAAGACATGTCCATGTATGTTTAATACATCATTAGAAATAGATCTTTATCTATATCTCCATCTACGTCTATATTCAATCAAAACACTTCAGTTGCAGGGACGTTAAGGTGAGAACTTAATGCAACAAAACCCCTGAAATTCAGCTAAAACCACCTTAACTTTACCCCCCTTCAAATGTTCTACACATCTTTTCCATCTGCGTGTGTGTAAATCTTTACAAAGAATTTACACACACACTGCTATAAATGCACACATACACGTTTTACCTTTCATGAAAATGCACATATACATTTGTAACCTTTCATGAAAATGCTGCTAAAAACAAACATGTTTAAACTTTCAGCATTTTTAAATATTCATTGAAAAATCCTTGGGCTGGTTAGCGGAAACTTTGAATACGAAAATAAATGAAAAAAGACAATAGACAGAAGGACTAGGACCCCGAGGATTAACACGTTTTGCTTTCTGGAATACAAGAGGCTTCCACCACTTGATTGAAAAGCTAAATAAAGAAATTCTAAATGCAGATATTAGCTGTATTCAAGAGTGCTGGCTGCAAGAACAGCCATACATACATGGAGCAACTTGTTATTTAATTAAAGCTCTCAAAGGAAAAAAAGGTAGACCTTCCGCAGGTTTAGTAACTATCATAAAAAGCACATATGGCTGAAATGTAATTCGTACGATTCACCCCTCACCATTGATACAAATAATAATCACGCAACAGGATTCAAAAGGAAGTGATACACAAAAAGAAAAAAATACATTAATCATTTGTAATCTATACTGTAATTTAAAAGCAAAAGATGGACAAGTATTCCTGGAATTACTAACTAATCATATAGACCAATTGAGGTCAGAATATGATAATCCGGCATTAATAATATGTGGTGATCTAAACATCTCCTGTGGTAAAACCAAAAATCCACAGTCGAATTTGTCTAGTTACAACCGACAAAAACAATCAAGAGCAAGAGATTGGCAGATGGAAATGGAGAACAGTGATCTCTTGCAAGTAAATGGAAATGTCCAAGGAGACCCGTAAGGACAATCGACTTGGTCATCACATAATTCAAGCGCAACATTAGACTACTTTTGTGTTGACCGGAAAACTTTTGGCAGAATACTTACCTTAAAAATCTTACCAACAAAAAGCAGTGACTACAAAATACTAATCCTCACATGCTCAGATCCAGCAATAGAGCATAAAATGGAAGTGGTACCTAGGAATGCTTGGCCTACTGAAGTCAGTGTAAATGAGGGGCGAAACAGACTGAGGTTAACAACACAAATGATTCCCATGCTAACAAATTCAATAAACAAATGGGCTACCATAACAGGAAAAGACGTGGAGTATGAATCGTGTCTCAAAATCTTCAAAGTGACTACAGAAACAAATAGAAGAACCATAAAAAGCAGGACACATTGTTTCAATGCGGATCTAGTGGAAAAAAAAAACGACAGCTGGCTAGAGATCTAAGAGCCTTAAAAAAACAGAATATTGCCTATGATGACATGCAAACAAAAAAGAAAGAATTGAGAAAAGGTTATCGAAATTGGGCTAAGTCCCATAGAGCTGACTCTGAATACATGTTAATGGCGATTAGAAACAAAAATGCAAAATATCTATGGACATTGCTAAATCAGAAAGGAAACCAACAAAGTGAGGAACAACTTAATCCTATAAACGAAACACCGTGGGAACAATATTTTCAAGAAAAATATAATCGAGAGCCCATAACAGACAAAATTCCACAAGATGACAAAGAAGAAAAAGTTTGAGATATCGAATTCACTTTAAGTGAAATCTTGGCACTGATAAAAAAAGCAAGTAGATCATGAGCACCAGGGCCAGATGGCCTCACGAATGAAATCTTAAAGCTAGCTCTAGAGGTATGGGCACACATGTGCTTTGTTTTCTCTTTACACGAATAGTAAAAATGGTTTATAAAGCAGAATCTTGGACAACTTCAATTACTATTCCAATCCATAAAAAAGGACACAGAGCTTGTCCGGAGAACTATCGTCCCATATCCTTGCTGGATGTCTTAGGCAAACTCTTTGCGGGCATTCTCTTGAAAAGATTAAAGGAATGGATACAAAGATCTGGTAATTTCGATCACAGACAAGCGGGTTTTGTGGAACATGTAGACTGCAGTCTAAATCTCCTAATCCTCAACCTGTTAAAACAAAGACCATTCATGAAAATCAAAAACTGTTCATCGCCTCAATAGATATGGCGGCAGCCTTTGACAGAGTAGACTGCCAAATTCTCTGGTCCAAATTGAAAGAAAAAGGTTGTCCATCAGACCTAATAGAAGCTATCAAATCTCTCCACACAAATACATCGATGCGAGTTAGATTGGACCAAAAGGGAAATTTAACGCAGGCATTAACAAAAACCTGTGAGCTAAAACAGGGATGCCCACTAGCGTCTATACTCTACAACTTCTATATTTTAGAAGTAAAGGACTGCTTGGAACCACCAAGAGCATGCTCACCTAAAATAGGAGAAATGAAAATTGGTCATCTCTTATATGCTGACGATCTCATAGTGATGGACAAAACTGAAATGGGTCTACAAAAAAAACTAGAAGCTCTGAATACACACCTAAAAGAAATCGAACAAAAAATCAATCCTGAAAAATCAGTGGTAATAATAATTAAAAAAGCAGGTCCTGCAAGCAAAATATCTTTTAGATGGCATATAGAGAATGACCTGATAACAACAGTTAAAAACACAAAATACCTGGGAGCAATTGTAAGTGCCAATTGGAGTGACCAACCGTGGATTGAACATTTGCAGAGGAAAATGGACCAATTAACATCACAGGCATTAATATTGAAAAGAAAGTTCTGTAAATTCTCCATGCGCCCGATTGTGGAATTCTATAATGCAAAAGTCATCCCTAATGTGACATATGCTGACAAAACGGCCCTGAGAATCCCTTGGGAAACATGGGATAAACCTGAAGCCAGATTTTGGCGTAAATTGCTGAATATTCCGATATGTGTTCCGATAAGTATCATACGACATGAGCTAGGTTTGCATTCAATGCAAGTCCGAATCATCTGGAAAACACTGGCCACATACAGAAAAATATCTCTGGAAAGCTGTCCACCTCAATACCAAATATTGAACAAGGAAGCAGGAAAAATGCCCTTTTGGCCATTGGATGAATGGAAAGCGAAATGTAACGAGCTGCTGCAAAATCTAAAAGTCACGATAGAAGCCCTTCTGAAACATCCAAAGAGGGTAAAAATACTTTTATTATCAATCGACTGGGCAGAAACAGAGCGTGCGAGAGTAGCTTCGAACCATCATACTCTATCGAACAAGATAACTAGATGTCCACTGATATTGCCTGGATACCTAGAAAAAAGCGCAAATTGGAATCACAGAGACCTAATAATGCGCTTTCGTCTGAACATTTTAAGAACAAAGATCAATCTGTTCAGATATGGCCTGGCAAAGGAAAAACTATGCAGATTATGCAAAAAAGAAGAAGAATCGTCTCAACACTTAATGTTGTTCTGCCCTGAACTCAAATCTGAAAGGGGTTGTTTATTACTACCAATATTGTCTCCATCATGTGAACTGGACCCCAACTTATGGTGGTCAGCTTTATATGACGATCCAAGTAAGAAAACCGTTAAAGGTCTGAGTATTTTCCTGGAATCTATGCTAAAGAGATTGGAAGGGAATTAAGACTATTATTAATAAGGAGGACTTTAAAACACATAGCCAAACCTCGATTTAAGAACAAAAAGAGAAGACTTGGGAGAGGTCTGGCTTGTGCATGGGGAGGAGGGAAAATTTGTACATAAGCAAAAGCTTGTATTTTTGTACGCTGAAAGCTTTAATAAAAAATATATATATATATATATATTATATATATCATTCCATATAAATGTCACACTCTCAGACATCACTCATTACACCCTTACACTGCCAACATTCTCTGCTACAGACTACAACACATTACAAATACATTACACCACAAACACAGCACTTCTTTTATTAAAATCAAGAGCACAAAAACAACCTAGACATGCACCTATTTTCTCACATCCATTTTTGCCATGTTCTTTCTAATGTCCCAAACAGGACTACGCAATTGTTCCAACAATATAGTTAACACTTTAGTACACCATCCATAATGCAAATTTATCAACACTTTCGCACCATTATCACATATACCCACTAGCTTTCTTTTACACTTACAGCAAAGAAGATTCCCAAAGTCAGCTACCGGAGAAAGAAGACTCTTCATATCCAACAAGTGCATTAATATTACGTACATATCTAACTAATTGGAGATAACAAGGGGGGTCCTGGGAGACTCTCTGCCAGACATGAGTCCTGGTTGCAAGAGCCATACCCAGAGTCTTTAGCTCACTATCTTTCACAGAGAAGAAATATCCCAAACATATTAGTCTTTGTCCTGCCCTGGGGCAGTCCAGCACCGAAATGCTAGGCAATTCTCCTCTGAACAAGAGTACCAACAGCAACTCCAGACACGTGTTTCGGTCTGGTTGAACCTCATCAGTAGGGTGTAGCTGTGCCTCAGTAAGAATAGTGAGCAAGGGGTCCACGTCTGGATTCCCCTAGTAACTTAGGGTGAAACCCAAAGTTACTTGAAATATGCAGATAACAAGGGGGGTCCTGGGAGACTCTCTGCCAGACATAAGTCCTGGTTACAAGAGCCTTACCCAGAGTCTTTAGCTCACTATCTTTCACAGAGAAGAAATATCCCAAACATATCAGTCTTTGTCCTGCCCTGGGGCAGTCCAGCACCGAAATGCTAGGCAATTCTCCTCTGAACAAGAGTACCAACAGCAACCCCAGACAAGTGTTTCGGTCTGGTTGAACCTCATCAGTAGGGTGTAGCTGTGCCTCTCTAAGAATAGTGAGCAAGGGGTCCACGTGTGGATTCCCCTAGTAACTTAGGGTGAAACCCAAAGTTATTTGAAATATGCAGATAACAAGGGGGGTCCTGCGAGACTCTCTGCCAGACATGAGTCCTGGTTACAAGAGCCTTACCCAGAGTCTTTAGCTCACTATCTTTCACAGAGAAGAAATATCCCAAACATATCAGTCTTTGTCCTGCCCTGGGGGAGTCCAGCACCGAAATGCTAGGCAATTCTCCTCTGAAAAAGAGTACCAACAGCAACCCCAGACACGTGATTCGCTCTGGTTGAACCTCATCAGTAGGGTGTAGCTTTGCCTCTCTAAGAATAGTGTGCAAGGGGTCCACATCTGGATTCCCCTAGTAACTTAGGGTGAAACTCAAAGTTACTTGAAATATGCAAATAACAAGGGGGGTCCTGGGAGACACTCTGCCAGACATGAGTCCTGGTTACACGAGCCTTACCCAGAGTCTTTAGCTCACTATCTTTCACAGAGAAGAAATATCCCAAACATATCAGTCTTTGTCCTGCCTTGGGGCAGTCCAGCACCGAAATGCTAGGCAATTCTCCTCTGAACAAGAGTACCAACAGCAACCCCAGACACGTGTTTCGGTCTGGTTGAACCTCGTCAGTAGGGTGTAGCTGTGCCTCTCTAAGAATAGTGAGCAAGGGGTCCACGTCTGGATTCCCCTAGTAACTTAGGGTGAAACCCAAAGTTACTTGAAATATGCAGATAACAAGGGGGTCCTGGGAGACTCTCTGCCAGACATGAGTCCTGGTTACAAGAGCCTTACCCAGAGTCTTTAGCTCACTATATTTCACAGAGAAGAAATATCCCAAACATATCAGTCTTTGTCCTGCCCTGGGGCAGTCCAGCACCGAAATGCTAGGCAATTCTCCTCTGAACAAGAGTACCAACAGCAACCCCAGACAAGTGTTTCGGTCTGGTTGAACCTCATCAGTAGGGTGTAGCTGTGCCTCTCTAAGAATAGTGAGCAAGGGGTCCACGTGTGGATTCCCCTAGTAACTTAGGGTGAAACCCAAAGTTATTTGAAATATGCAGATAACAAGGGGGGTCCTGCGAGACTCTCTGCCAGACATGAGTCCTGGTTACAAGAGCCTTACCCAGAGTCTTTAGCTCACTATCTTTCACAGAGAAGAAATATCCCAAACATATCAGTCTTTGTCCTGCCCTGGGGGAGTCCAGCACCGAAATGCTAGGCAATTCTCCTCTGAAAAAGAGTACCAACAGCAACCCCAGACACGTGATTCGCTCTGGTTGAACCTCATCAGTAGGGTGTAGCTTTGCCTCTCTAAGAATAGTGTGCAAGGGGTCCACATCTGGATTCCCCTAGTAACTTAGGGTGAAACTCAAAGTTACTTGAAATATGCAAATAACAAGGGGGGTCCTGGGAGACACTCTGCCAGACATGAGTCCTGGTTACACGAGCCTTACCCAGAGTCTTTAGCTCACTATCTTTCACAGAGAAGAAATATCCCAAACATATCAGTCTTTGTCCTGCCTTGGGGCAGTCCAGCACCGAAATGCTAGGCAATTCTCCTCTGAACAAGAGTACCAACAGCAATCCCAGACACGTGTTTCGGTCTGGTTGAACCTCGTCAGTAGGGTGTAGCTGTGCCTCTCTAAGAATAGTGAGCAAGGGGTCCACGTCTGGATTCCCCTAGTAACTTAGGGTGAAACCCAAAGTTACTTGAAATATGCAGATAACAAGGGGGGTCCTGGGAGACTCTCTGCCAGACATGAGTCCTGGTTACAAGAGCCTTACCCAGAGTCTTTAGCTCACTATATTTCACAGAGAAGAAATATCCCAAACATATCAGTCTTGGTCGTGCCCTGGGGAAGTCCAGCACCGAAATGCTAGGCAATTCTCCTCTGAACAAGAGTACCAACAGCAACCCCAGACATGTGTTTCGGTCTGGTTGAACCTCATCAGTAGGGTGTAGCTGTGCCTCTCTAAGAATAGTGAGCAAGGGGTCCATGTCTGGATTCCCCTAGTAACTTAGGGTGACACCCAAAGTTACTTGAAATATGCAGATAACAAGGGGGGTCCTGGGAGACTCTCTGCCAGACATGAGTCCTGGTTACAAGAGCCTTACCCAGAGTCTTTAGCTCACTATCTTTCACAGAGAAGAAATATCCCAAAGATATCAGTCTTTGTCCTGCCCTGGAGCAGTCCAGCACCGAAATGCTAGGCAATTCTCCTCTGAACAAGAGTACCAACAGAAACCCCAGAGACGTGTTACGGTCTGGTTGGACCTCATCAGTAGTATAAATGGACATGCAACTCAATGAGTAAAGTATGCCAACCATCCTTCATATCTTTACGACAATTCCTCAATCACTATGTGAAACTAAAAGACAAAAGTAAAATGAAAACTATATAAACCATGGACTCTTGACCAGTGCATAGCCACTCTGGACTTTGACGACATTCATTAGACTGCATTTCAGGAACTGCTTGCAAAAGCATCTTGCACCACATCAAAACATTGGCAACACACCATTCCACTATATGGAATCTTGTGAATAAACTATACTATGCAAAATGTTCTGCTCTAGAACTGCAACCTGTAAATAACATTCTCCTACAGGGAACAGCCAAACAACTTGTTTGAGAAATAGAGCACATCCAAAGTAAATACTTTGGAACTGATTTGACTTAGAAAATTCAGTAACTTCACAAAACTTCAGCACAAACCTCACAAACACCAACCTCCTAACAAACACATACAAAAAAGAAATAGCTATGTTTCAAAACACATCTGCTGAAATGCCAGACCAAGTATGTGTCTGTTGTCGCAGAACTTTTTATAAAAAGAGCACAAAAATAGTAGATATGGCCAACAAAATAGAGGACAATGAGGAATCCAATGATTCCAATTAGCTTTATACCTAACAGCAGAAAAAATACAAAATACCTGACTCCTCAATAGTTTGCACGTACTGCAACACAAACCTTGTCAATAACCAAATGCCATCACATGCTCTCACTAATAACTTAGAAATATTCCCACTTCCAAAGGCTCTTCAACAACGTAACTTGTATGAGAGCATTATAATCCAAACAATGCACTCATTTTAAGATATAATATGCCTTCAACTGAAAACAGCCAAATTGCCTCCAACTGAGGTACTAAAAGGCATCCATAGTAAAGTAGTATATTTGCCATTAGATATTTTTAAAAAATGTAGAAACTCTAGGATAAGCATGGCAAATAGATCAATCGTTGATTGTACTAGTTAATGGTGTACCAATAAAAGACGGATAAAATGTGGCAGCAACTAGTCAACTTAAAGTTAGACAAGCCCTACAATATCTAAAAGAAGACAATGAATACTACAAAGATATAAACATTGAGGAAAACCTAAGAGAAACCACCCGAATAATTCAAGATCACCAGCAACTGGCCAAATTGAACATGTAGATCCTGTTACTGAAGCCAACATTTTAGACCAGTATACAATTCAACAGCTACACTCCAAGGACACCATTGAAATGCATTAGAAACATATCAAATGTGTCAAGCCAAAGTATCCTCAATGAGCATATGGGAAAAAAATATAGAAGCACATTCTTTTCCCCTACTCTTTCCTGCATGAAAAGGAGGTAGATGTTTTGAAAGATCCATACACATTATTGCATCAGAATATCGCTCTTTATGAATGTATTCTGAAGACCCCAGATTAAATGTACAATACATTTTCCATCTCCTGTTCGATAGGGAACTAGCAACTCTATGTTAGGGATGTACACACACATTCAAAACAGGCTCTAATTTTTAAACATGTCCGCTATGCAACTGCTTGAAAAGATGAATGACAAAAATGAAGTATCTTGGCAAACATGTGTGGTACAAAGCAATACAGGTTCTGATGTCACGCTGATATACGTTGTATGCTATGGAACATTGGCCCACCGACATGGCTTGCTACTATAATTTGTGAAGAGTATACATGGGATGACTTGGACAACTTCCTATGCACTGCAAACCAAAACAAAATTGGAATAGATCTAAAAACACCGAGAGAACTGGTATTGTGACCCTGTCAATGTATTAAGGTACTTTCACCATCGCTTAATTGCCATGCTGCACTTCATCTGCAATAAAACTACCCCTCCACTCAGAGAAGTGCAACACTTCTTTTGGAGAAAAGAATATCAATCTAGAGGAGCACTACACATCCATATGCTTTTGTGGATAAAAGATGTTCCCAAATTTGGCAATTATAATAATGCCACTGTTTTTCAGTTTATTGCCAAATACATTACATGCAACATCCCTTCAGAAACTACACATAGTGGCCTACGTAGACAAATCTTATGCTTCCAAATACATAATTGTGGCAAATACTGATGATATAGATATACAAACAAAGGTAAATACTATACCAAATATTGCTTTGGCTTACCTAGACCAGTTTGCAAAGAATGACAACTAAATAGCATGATGCCTTCTGTTAGACACAGTGTGAAAGGCACATCCCCTAAAAACACATATAACATTAACAGGGACGAAGCATCAAAGTGCATCAATGATTACAATGCAAACATGGCCCTCTTGCTGAAAGCAATTATAGACATAACATACATTGCAGACAAATCCACTGCAGTTACAAGATATGTCACATCCTGTTGCACCAAAGCTGGGAAAACAGAGCTTAAAGAACTGTGGGATGACATATCATTTGGCAAAACACTGCCAGAAAAATTGTACAGCTTTGGTAAAAAAAAAGAAAATGCTCTTCCATAGAGAATATAGATAATGCATACACTACGAAGCTGCAGACCATTCAATATGGCAAATCTGAACACACTGTCTGGCTAAGCCTTAGTCCAGCATCATTCTGAAAAAGAGTACCAAAATCCTACCAAGCCACATATGATCCTAACTGCCAGGAATTAAAAATCACAATGTAATTGACACATACTAACCAAACAGAAGTACTGCTTTGGAAAACATGTGTCTGCATGACATATCCCAATACTACTCCTACAAAAACAATGTCATACCAGATGAGACAACTGGAAACTATTCCGTCTCAACTTGTGAAGGAAGCCTAGTGAAATGTACCAATCCCATTTGAATTGATTATATACAGTTATCATTTGAATCTCTGAAACATAGAGCACTTTATCACATGGCCGTACTGCAAGTTTTTAAACCTTGGAGAAAAGAAGTAGAATTATTAGGTGACCATGACTCATTTGAAGCTGCATTCAAAGAAAATGAAATTACTATAACAAATGTACATTTAAAACAATACAAATAAATGTTGGACAATGAACGCCAACAAGAGGAATAAATTGAAGCTCTTCTAGATAAAGGCACTCCTCAGGGCAGTCAACCTTCCCTACAGGAAGCAAAAAACAACTTGGAGAACCACTCATCTTAGATTAAGCAGAATTGGCCATGACCGAGGTAGAAAATAGCATGTATCAATTTAAACAATCTGTCAGTGCTAAAAACACAGCTAAATGATGAACAACTCACCATTTATCTAGAAGTCACTGAAGAAATTGAACATGGTTTTAAACACAAAATTAAAACTTGTAGCTGTGCAAATTATAAACCTTTCCTCCTGTATGCAAGCAGTGAATCTACTGGTAAACAATTCTTGATTAAATTAATCAGCACATTTCTGCAAGACTTAACAAACAACAACCTTTCATCTGTTGTAACAGCCACCACAGGTTTAGATGCCTACAACATAGGAAGTGCAGGTTTACACCGACTACTGCTCCTCCCAGTAGTACACCAAAACAAATTAGAATACTACAAATTATCAGCAGAGCTTCCACTGAAGTGTGCATAATTCTGAATCAAATGAAAGTGTTCCTGATAGAGGAAGCAAGCATGGTTTCCATCCTCATATTGGCTTTATTTCATCTCCAAATGCAATAAGTACTAAAAGCTGAATACAAAGAACTGTTTGGAGGAAAACATGTTATTGTTTTCAAATACCTTCTACCATTAACACCAGTAAAAGGTCAACCTATATTCAAAACATTAGGACATAAACAATGCCGTAACACACTCAGCAGCATTGGAAATGTAATTCTCTGACAACATTTTCACTACACAGAACTAACTCAAAGCATGCGTCAGTCTGCAGATCTGACCTATGCTAACATTTTTTAAAAGCATTAGAATTGGTCTGCTTACTACAGATACAAAATCCATCATAAATATTAACCTAATCCATGAACTATATGGGCAAACCACATCTGCTCCTGATGTAATGAAACAATTAACTCAACAAAATATAAAATGCATGTCCTTAAATTAAATTCAACGATACAATGTTGAACACAGAAATGAAGCCCATACTACATATCAGCTCCACAGACAAACTACAAGTACATGACTATGTGTCAACAAGCAATGGCACAACTAAATAGCTTAGAAAAGTGTATCTCCAAAACAGCTGAATTAGAAAAAGTATTAACTCTGTGTCTAAACTGCAGAGTAATTCTAAAATATAACCTTTTAATAAGGTATGAGTTATGTAGCACTTTCACGTCTGCGTACACTCAATGGTCTATTCCTAGTTAACTTTGATGCAAGCAAAATCAATGCCAACATTCCTTGCATCTTAGAATACAACAAGCAATATGCACTGTACACCCCATCTAGATATGCACACTGCACCTCAAACATTAAAACCTTTAAAAAGAAAACTAATACAAACAGAACCTATAACAGATCTCCCAATAATACCGCTAAAAAGCAAAGAGCAACTGCTGATCCATCTTATGATACAACCACAAAACTGTCTAGTCCAAAATCAAAGGCATGTCCATCAGAAAACAAAGAGATACATGTGTCTCCTCAAAAATCAACTGCAGGCCTATCAAATTGTACAGAGGAATAACTCTCTGGTCCATTTAAATTCAGCAACACAACTGCAATAAATTGCCATGCAAATGTAGCAATCAATCGTCTCTTTCAATTGTTCACAACATTTACTTAAATAGCTCAGACCATTTGTGTTTGCAAATGTGTGTCCTTCATGGAAATTCCACAAATAATCCTGACAACACTTACAGTGTCTCTGGTATAAGGAAAGATTTTGACTATTGTACAGGAATGGCAAAACTTACCAAAACACACAGGAATATCCACAAGTATTTCTATTGTACTTACTACAAGTACTAGAAACTAACAATATCCATATGAATGAAATATTCCTGATGTAATACACGTGTGTACATACACACACTCCCTGCAACCATGTTTCACAAGAGCGCATCCCTAATGAACAATGTGTGTATGTATCCATACCAAATTCTGAATTTATTTCCTTCCACCAGCTTCTGTAGCATGCAAATCATAGCATAGTATGACCTTTTTGTAATTCAGACAAGCGTTCCAACATACAAATGTTCTTACACAGCCAATATGTGATACTAATGCTTCTAAAGTACAATTCAGATGTTATCAAAAACAACTATATGCTTAAAGGCTTCACATACGGCCAAGTAGCACATGGCAAGAAAAACTTCACAACAGTGGGCATAATCTACCACACTGGTGCTACAGCCACTTCAGGCCACTATACTGCATATGTAAAAATAAAAGTGGTTGGTTTGAATGTAACAAGACGTCCATTACTCGAAAACATAGGTTACCAACAAATCTAAAAAATCCTTACTTAATATTCCTTCAACCCAAATTCACTCACTAAATGGTAGCACACCAACGGGTATCTAACTACATCCATAATACTACAAAAGTACTTTTAAAAGCCAAGATAGAAAATGCCAACATGTATCTAACTATTCAAAAATACCCTTAATTGCGATACACTTCAAATATGCCATCACAGTTCTTGTTAATGCAAAACCTCTTGTAAAGTCTAATTTAGTTAAAATACGCCAATGCTATTCTGTTTGGACTGCTCTTTCTTTCTCTCTCCCTACCCTAATCCATGATTTTGGTATGTATATTTTATTCTAAATTTTGGCAATGCTATCATTATTTGTTACCAATGATATGACTATGTATTCATAACAGCCTTGAGAAAGACCTTGGGCCTCATTACAACTCAGGCGTTAAGGGTTAACGCCACCGTTAACCCTTAACGCCTGATTCTGATTTTAACGCCTGCTTTTAGCAGGCGTTAAAATCCATGGCGCTAACCTGCCATGGTGCTAATTACGCCACCGTAATTTACAGTGGCGTAATTAGCGCCTTCCCCACTCCCATTATGCCCTATGGGGCAAAAATGGGAATGGGGAAGGGAAAATGGGAAATGGGGATTTACCGCCCCACTCACCTTGGAATGGGGCGGTAAATCCGCCATCCACCATGGTGTAAACGGAGTTTACACCATGGTGGTAAATTTGGTGCACTTAGCACCAAGGTTGTAATGAGGCCCCTTGTGTCGAAACACATGTTGCCTGTCTTCAAAAGAGTATTGGATCACAATAAATCCAAATCTTTGGTCACATAATATTTGCACAGATATGTCTGTTGAATTGCTAATTTCAGGGCAAGCGTGAATAACAAGTATAACTGGTTAACCTATCGCACTTACACTCCCATAATTATAATTTCTTTTTGTAGTCCTCTATGCATTTTCTTTCCCAATGACACAATCATTATTTCATGTCAATAAAACAACAATGTAGCACACACCAATGTTGTACCAAACGTAGTATGTAAATGTACTGTTTATGAGGGTCAACAAAAGTAAATCTATATGAAAAATAGTATGCAAATAAAGCTTTTAAATATCCTTCTTAACAAATTATACTGTTTTTTCAATGAAATGATGCCAGCTTTATTACTGTGTGCAACTAAGTAACCATACCAAGCATAAACATAAAAGCCACATGCTTTCAGCTTGCGTTGACACGTGTTTCAACCTCAAGGTATTTCTCAAAGCTGTTCATATTTTGATAAAAGTGACATTGTTCCATGTGTGTGGTGGTGATTAAACATTAAATATATATAAAATAAATGGTGCAGTGACATTTGTGCCTTCCGTGATGGTGATTATGACCCACGAGACCAAGGCAAGCATGTTTAATTATACAGTTGCATATTTAATTCGTGACAATTGCCCGAGTAGAGTGTTCATCATGTCCATTTGGATATTTAGACATGTATTTTCAGTCATTTTTATTATGTGGTTGTATCCGTTTTGTTTGGTTACATTTTAACATATATTTGTTAATGCACGGTTTTAGTTTAAAATACATTTTGTAACAAAATTAGTTGGTAAAAATCCACTGTGTGCAAGTACATAGTAGTAGTGCCCATTGTATACAAAATAAATAGTTATAAAGGGAAATGCGTAGTTGGCATAGGCAGCAAAGTATATGTGGAGAGGAGAAGGATGGGAGAGCAAGTGTTAGTAGATTGCCAAACAATGGGTTGTTGGTCCAAAAATGCTAGTTATGTTGTAGTGCTTACCAAATATATCTATTTCAAAGTCCCAAATGGTAAGGAATGCGGTCAGGATAAGTGGCTGGGCTGGTTAGTCCCTGTGGATAGGAATGCAGATGCTAAGCAGGTACATATCAGGTTGCTAGGATCTGACTATCTAGTGTCTCCCGCTATACGTGTCATTAGCATGCGTGCGTGAGTCCTATCACATGCCAACTAGATATTTTGGTTCACCGTGATTAAATGGCTTCCAGTCATAAATAATGCTTGCTCCGTGCGGGAGCGTCCTGATCTGTGTGATCAGATTGCTAGTTTGAAAGAACTAGTTTCTTGAGACCGTGCATATAATTAAAAGGATTGTATCGTATCAATGATACTGGGTCAAGGAATACATCGTCGAGTGATGTTTAGTATTTATATTTATGCTGGGTGTCATTCTCCTGATATTTGGAGGAATGCACCCACATCGTGATGGCATTTCCCAGGCTGTTCTAAGGAGTGCTCGAGTGTCGCTGTGTTGTCAATGGTTATCTTAAGTACGTGGGGTGGAGGTGACCATGCGATGGCGCGAATGCGTGTCTTATCAAATCATGAACAGCCTTGAGTAAAACCTTGAGGTGAAACACATGTCTGCACAAACTATCTGAAATCATGTGGCTTTTTTTCTGAACCTTCCCTGAAAAACGTATATAACATTTGTATAACACCGGGGTGAAACTTTGCCAATTAGGGCATGGTGCAAGTACCGAAAAGAAGACAATACAACTTTTGAAAAACACAAACTAAGTGTGGAAAATCAAACTTATTGACAACTGGGTAACACAGAGCTAGCACGAAAGTACAAAGACATGATCTCAGACAAACAAAACCAGTACAGATCAAATGGGACAGTTTGACCCCTGTCTTTCTGAGATCCAAATACAGGTGGCAAGCCACACATAGAAGAAGCTCAAAAAAAGAATAAAACTAGTGCAAGACCCATGTTTCTAACAGGCTTACAAACCTTACTACCAAGCATAAACGTATACATATTCTATGAACACTATCCTCAATTGTACTGCAATCATAAATACTGTATATCATTAATTATATCATTCCTCCGTATTACAAATACTGTATACACCCCCTACATTACCGGTAATTACTATACAAATATTACTATGGTGTTAGTGGCCAATGGCCAGATACTTGGTGGCAAATATGTACAATACACCTTCAAATAACAAAACTTGCCACAAACACTCGGCAATCCAAATGATGTCTGCGCAGACCAAATGTGACCGTGGACTCAGCAGCCCCTGCGTACCATTTTTTCACCTACACAAACAGCTCCATGTCAACTTTATTTCACTCCCCTACCCTTTGCAAACCCTCTTTCAGCCACCAAATAACTCTGAATATGTTTTCCAGACTTCTTTCTCCCTGTGATGTCCATGGTCAGCGGCTATGTCTGCGATTCTGCGGCACCCACTAACCCTTTTTTCACCTATAAAAACAGCTCAATATCAACTATATTCCACTCGTCCTCCCTATCCAGCCCCTCTTTTGGCCACCAAATAACCCCAAATCTGTTTTCCAGACTTTTTCCCCACTGCGCTATGTGACCATTGGCTGTCGACTGCGGAAATGTGTAATGGTGTGTGTGATGCTGGAAATGCATCGGAGGGACAGGGCTTCCGTATCCTTGTCCTTTACTGCTTTTTATCGTTTGTTCTGTCGTGTTTTCCGCACAGGAGTTCATGTGGGACTCCTGGCGGTGCAGCTCTCTTTCTTTTGGTTTGGTGAACTGACGCATGTTATACCCTTATGGCACCCCTGGGTGGGGGTACAACCCTGTGCCCCTAGTGTATGTTTTTGGGCACCTGCGGGTGGCCCACAGAGCAGGGTATGGGCTGGTGGCAGCTCCATGCTGAATTTGACAGGTGCACGGAATATATCCTACATTTTGGGATACCCCGGCCCTGCCATTGGGATCAGTTGATTCCTGATGGAAAACAAGATGGCCCCGGTGGCCTCTTGCTTTCTATTACCCATTACCTTGTTTTCCCAAAGTCCTGGGAAGCCCTGACTCTGTCCCTTCCCTCTGACTGGCTGTTGGGTGGAAATGCCATATATGGTGTTGTTGTGAAGGCCCGGCCAGACTAGCTGGAGCCTTCCCGGTGATGTATGTTGTGGGTACCTCCTGTGGGTGGGACCCGGGTGAATAGAGCGTGTGACGAATATGCATTCTGTCTTGTGGATGTCTAGTATCTGGTGGTTGACACAATGACTGAGACAGCCCCGGCCGAAACCGGTATGAATGCAGCTTGGAGTGTTGAATGGCTCGGTACTTGTCCCAATACACATAACTTGTTGTGAGTGTCTGGAGAGGAGTGAATGGCCTGAATACCTTGTGTGCCTGATTGGCTGCCTGCCTGCATGAATGCCCATAATCGTGATTGGATGCTTGAGTGTGACCCAGCGGAATGAATGGGAGATCAACAGTATATCTGGGGACCTCTCACTGCTAGGAATCGTGTTCAGAAGCTGAAGTCCACTACGACGAGTAACTGGAGTAACTGACGCTTGACCTTGAAGCCCTGCCGGACAAGAAGAATTGCTGTTGCTCTCCTTCACAATCTGAAAGCTGCTGTGCCTCCAAGGACTGACCCAGAGAGGACCTGATAAGGCGCCCTCTTCCCGAGCTACGAGGGACCATCGTGCGCAGCTGATCTTTGCCAACGCTCCCTGGTAGACAGACCTTTGACAGGCTGCCGACCCGATATAGGGACTGCTGCGGAACTCCAAGGAGAAGCACTCAGACTGTTGTCCGCCAATGTCGCCGGCCGCCATCGCCGACCAGAGCCGCCGTGTTCCCGTTTGCCTAAGAACTTCCATTGATCATCGGACACTCTCGCATGCATCGTCATCCGCTTGTCTCCCGTTGGAGAAGGCCCGACCGTCAACGCGCTGAGGAGCATCCATCGGTGGGTTTCCCGCCACCTAAAGACCACTGGACACCCTTGCTGGGCCACAGTTCTTCTTCCTCTCTTTGTGGTCCAGAACTATCGTCACCGAGGTGCCCCGCACGCCTCTTCCTTGCAGGACGCCAACGCTCTGTTGTCGACGAGCACCGCTAGGAACGAAGCTGCCACTTCACGCCCGTAGTTCAACCTGTTCACCGTTGGACGTTCAACGACCCGTGACTCCCGCCTTAAAGGGAGGGCACTCAAGAAGGGCCGTCGATTCCCCGAAACCGAACACCGAGTTCCTCGACACCTCTCGACGATCCGTGGCTCCTGGCTTAAAGGGAGTCACTCAAGAAGGATCGGTCAACGCATCGTCGGAGAACTCTACTCCACCAGATACATTGGGGGGGTAAAACCTTAATAGGAAGAAGTAAGACTATCGAACATTATATGGACTAGTCTTGTGCTATATATCTTTATATACAGGTTGCCCAGGTGGGGGGATCTCCACACAGAACTGTGCCTAGTGGTAAGGGTCAGTATTCTGCCTATTGTTTCAACCATCTTGCGTTCCTTCCTATCTCTATTGCTGGTTTACTCGTTATTGATCTGTGTGACATTTTAACCGTACAGTTGATGCACTTTAATGAGATTCGATAACATTGGTGGTACCACTTTAGAATTGTATATATTTATCATTATTGACTTCCGAGTACAAAGTGAGTTATTGTGATTGTGTACATACCCTTGAATATTAATTATATAAAGACTGTGTTTTCAGTAATACAGTGTGGGGACATTCCTTTGTGGGGGTTCGGGGACTACACTGTACTTAAGAACCAGCCTGCATCACCTTCTGAGAAGCTAGGCCTTGATTGCTCGACCACGTACCAATAATAGAGAATCTTGGCTGGGGTCCTCTGTGCCTCTCCTCTACCATATAGAGAGCGGAAGTACAGACACCCCCTACCAGTTTTTACAGTGTGGGACCCCCGATGTACTGAAATGGGTCCCTCCATCAATTGGTGATAGTTCATGCATATAGGCAGACCCCAGTGTGGAACTAACTTGAGTAGTGTTTAGAAGTGCAGTAAACTATCTCCAGCAAACATTTTCAGCTAAATTTATTTTAAATACTGTGCTTTCAATTAAATTACTGTGAACAGATGAAGCTGTTTAAGCAAACTATGCATGAAATAGATGTTACATAATGAATATAAATAACCAAGTGATGATACCATTGGATTTTGAAGAGTGGTGCTATTACACATATTAAGAAGTAATGACAGATGGTAAATAACTGAACTCTTCATTGTAACGTTTGAACTCATAATTGAAATCCTAGTCCTTACATATCCTTTTCATTATATTCTCTTTTTATTTGTGTTGATGCAAACATGGATGTCTGCTCTTTTTCTTATTAAGTCTTGACCCTCCTACTGGGCTCTCTTTCCTTTTCCTCTTCACATTGTTTTGTCCCCTAAACTCTACGGTATGATCATTCAACTGTTTAATTTGGTTTTAGATGTAGCAAGCTATTTTGTATATTGAGTTCTGTATTCATATGGTGATTGGAAAAACAGATTTTGATTTATTGCATGCCAGTTCGTTGCACGTTCTCCTTGTATACACTTGTTATGGAACTCAGTGTCACTTTGGGATCTCTATCAAGCAGGATATTATTCAAAGCCGCATAAGCACAATCTATCTATCTTCCTATTTTTTTTAATTAATCAGTCTCATTGGTGGATTTACATACGTATATTGTTATTTCATACCCCAGTCACCATTGAGATAAGGGGTTCCCCCCCATTGTGGTAACAGTGTATGGTTTACAACATTACAAGGCCACTAGCATGGCCTTTGGCCCTGGCCACTATACATGTCTTTCCGGCCCACTAGCTGGGCCATTGGCACTGCACACTCTTTATTAAAAACACTACCAGGCCACTACGCATGGCCTTCGGCTGTGGCCACTGTACATTTGGCCCTGGCTAGTGAGCACGGCTTTTGCTGTGCCTACTATATATTTACAACACTACCAGGCAACTAGCATGTGTATCAGGCCCAATAGCCAAAGCCTTCTGCCCTGGCTCCACTGTATATTTCACAACACTACCAGGCCACTAGCCATAGCCTTGGCCCATGTCCACCGTACATGTGTATCGGAACCACTAGCCAGGGCCTTCGGCATGCCCTCTGTATATTTTACAACACTACCAGGCCATTAGTCATGGCCTGCTGCTGTGTCCCCTATACATGTGTATCACATCCTCCTGCTAGGGCCTTTGGCCCTGGCTAGTGCGTAAGGCCTGAGACCGTACCCACTGTAAACTTTATAACACTACCAGGCCACTAGCCATGTCCTTTGGCTGTTGACAAGTGATTTTTCACTGCCTCTCTCACAGTAACTGTAAAAATATATTTATGTCTTTTTGTAATAACTTTCCCCCCATAACTGTAGGTATAATATCTATGTACAACAGATAGCCGCGGCTATCTGTAGTTATCCGATACACACGTTTATCGGGAAAACCAGCAACGAAAGAAAATGATTCCCTGCCCTCTGAGACATTCACCAAGTGCCCCCCTCATCTTTGCCTGCTCCCCCACTCCCCTTGAGGTCTCCTCACCTCCCCAAACATCTCCCAGTTGTTTCCGTGACACACTTTAATTCCTGTCAAATAACATGTGTGCTTCATGTTCTAACCTTCCTCTCTAGCCCCATTGTTTTTTGACCTGCAAATAGCATGATTCTGCCTTTTTGTTTTTTGGGTAACCGTGGGTTTACCCAAGACTTTTCTTTTGCATCAAACAAAAAAATGGTGTCTTGTCAGTCCTAAAAAGCCTTGTACAATGCACCATTGGAGATATACCTATAATTTTGGGAGAACTTCTGGATTCAATAACCCCAAATTCCCACAAAAAATGAATCAGTGCTCTGTGTCCAAGATGTTCCAGACCTGGTCCGGGTCCAATTCCATCAAGCGGTTTTCACTGTGCACTCCAGCAAAAATGTACCTTTTTTGTCTATGGGAAAGAAAATGTGGAATAGGCGGAAACCGAGTTCAATTTTTTTTTCTTAATAAGTTCTTTATTTTTTAGCAATCTTTCCCAAAATGTCCAGTCTAGGGGGGCCATCAGTAGAATTGTGTCTGCACCATACAAGTCAAAAGGTTTTAGCAATTCATTATTTTATTTCCTATGTATCACAACACTCAACTCAACGATGTGCATGTCATGATGCCTACCCCCGGGCATCAGGACCAAGGCCCTCAGCTCCGGGAGCAGGCATCCAGACATTTGTTTAAACCTAAGCAGCCCCGGCTAGGGGCTGTGTGGGTTCATTCCTGGCGCCTTAGGCGTTAGGCTCATCATAGAAATTAGTCCTGGCGCCATAGGTGCCAGGCTCATAGACTTTACTTACCTGATGCAGACCATGCTGCAAAAGAGTCCAAGCCTACATGAGGCCTGGATGGGACTATTTTGTTATAGGGACTATTTTGTACTCGGGCGTGGCTCTAGGGAACTTCTTACCTGGAACTACTTTGGAGGCTATTAAAACCACACCCGAACAGCAGCACATGCTTCGCGTTATTCTGCATCCAGCAGCGTGATGCTCACTGTGTCTGCAGCCAGCATCCAGTCTTCTGCCACGCCCGCGTGCCTGCAGCCAGCATCCAGTCTTCTGCCAAGCCTGCCTCGAATCCGGAGCTCCTAGAAAAAAGAAGAAGAAAAGGACAAGGTTAGAAAACAAACTTATTTCAAATTCCTCACCTAATTTGCGGAACCATTTAATCTCCGGACCTGGAAAGTACATCAGTCCTGCACGCGTCACTTCGCCAGCTCCAGCACGGCGCCATACTCACCAGTTCTCACAGCATCTTTCGATCCGGCACTGTCTCCATCATTTCTTCGCCATAATCCGGCACCTAGAGGACACAAGAAAAAACAAGATGAGCCAAGAGAATCAACAAATACAACCTCTTACCACCATAGACTTACCTGATTTACCACCAGCGGTATTATTCCATAACTCTCCACATTTTCATATGCCGCATCTGTAAAGAGGGAGAAAAACAACACGTTAACGCATGCAATAGTAACCGGACAGCGTTGTGTAACACAGACTCTTACCTGAACGCCAGCAGCAGCTACGAGATCTTCTTCTCACAAACTCATTTGCAACTTAAGGAAGGAAGGGGACAAGAGTGAACATCGGGCACATTGAACTCTTTGAACTTGATACTTACCAATCCCGCCTGGGACTTCAGAGTCAATACTTACCGGAACTCTCCCAACGGCTTCAAACCAGTGAAGTAACTGGTATCTACGCGCCCCTGCAAGACACGCAGGATGGAGAGCTCATCTTTTACGAACATAAGGTGAGGTTACTAAGGGGATATCGGAGGTGATTAGTGGGAGAGAGCGAGAACAGTTGGGAGGCCATCACTAAAACCCACAGGTGGTTATTCCCTGTCTCCACTTGCAGGAAAATACTTCTTCGGGTCCAGCAGACAAGACTAGGCGGGTCAGTCCAGACAGTCATCTCTGCACTATGCATCACGTTGAAGGAGACCGCAGCTGTCCGGGTCCGATTGATACCCCTGTGGGGCCCAGGTGAGCGTAACAGTGCAGTGATCGCCACACTATAATGTAAGTAACAATCTAGACTTGAATTACTCTTAAGATTCACTAGTCTTATTTTTTAAGCAGACCCTTAATGACCTGGGCTTTGCTAGTTTGGAAATCCCCATACACAAATCAAAGGATGCACACTTGACTAGGCATTTGGACATAATAATGGGCCTCATTACAACCTTGGTGCTAAGTGCACCAACTTTACCACCATGGTGTAAACTCCGTTTACACCATGGTGGATGGCGGATTTACCGCCCCATTCCAAGGTGAGTGGGGCGGTAAATCCCCATTTCCCATTTTCGCTTCCCCATTCCCATTTTTGCCCCATAGGGCATAATGGGAGTGGGGAAGGCGCTAATTACGCCGCCGTAAATTACGGCGGCGTAATTAGCACCATGGCAGGTTAGCGCCATGGATTTTAACGCCTGCTAAAAGCAGGCGTTAAAATCAGAATCAGGCGTTAAGGGTTAACGGTGGCGTTAACCCTTAACGACTGAGTTATAATGAGGCCCAATATCTTAACTATGAAAGGATTTTCTTGGTGGGTTGAGTGGACAGATAATCCCACAATTTAATTCTGCACTCTACATTGGCTGCACCCAAAAGTGTTAGCAAATTATACCTTGACAATCTCCTATAGAGAGAATGTAAATTGGCAATCTATCATCTTAATCCCATTTTTCACTCAGTGGAAGTATGTAATGGTAAGGAAGACTCACCAATAGCAGCCGTGTTAAATATTTATATTAGTACCACCTTGCAAACTATTGAAAAAAATTACTGCTTACAAATAATGCAGAAACGAGACTCAATCGAGCAAGGAGCGTGCAACTAAGAGCGTACTAAAACAAACAGAGGTCCTGTCAGTTGAATAACCGTCTACCTAAAGGATAAAGGATGAGAGATCATAGAACATGGAAAGTCACAAGCGAAGGAGCATTAAACACATGAGAGAGGACAAGTAATAAACAGACAGGTCTCACAAGATTTGTTTGAAAATGCTGTATAAACAATCAGAATAAGGACGTCTAAAAATAGTCCCAACACGGGGCTAACAAAAGAATGAAATTCTGCAAAATTTGAGGCATTCAATCACAATATTGACAAAACAGATTACAAATTGAAGAACTGTTAAAGAATAGAAGCAAAGAAGAGATAAACAATCCAAGAAATCTTGAATTTGTTGAAACAAATAACAATTAAGGATGGATTAAAGATTCATTGTGAAGTGCATACCCCTGATGAATTTCAGAAACAAAGAGTCTGAATAAGAAGTGAAGAGGAGTGAAACATGTTGGGCTAAATGGAGTGAATGGTGAAAATAAAGACCGGATGTTTGAAGGATACATGAAAGATTATTAATAACTGCTAACTCAATACAAAGAAGTGTTTAATGTTGTATTGTAGCGTTTCTCTTTGGCAAAGATATTAAAGATGTTTTTTATACAAAAGCTGAGAGAAAATCGTTTAACTTGAAATGCACTTTAAAACAATAATGAATTTACTCTCGAAAACATAATGGATATAAATGAACAAATGTTTCTTTAAAGTGAAATACAATTTATATTTTTGTGCAAAGAGAAAGAAATTGTTTGTAATAATAAATCTAGATGACATATGAGTCATAATGGCTGATACATCTACCTTAAATATATGTTGGTTAACCAATGCAAAAGCTTCTGAGTCTTAGTCAATAAGTGTCAACCCAAAACCAGATAGGACCACCCAAAGACACTTTTTGTTGTATTCAATTTCCTTAAAAATAAAAACATTACATCAAAGTACCTTGGTAATGCTTGATTTTACCATGAACCTGTCATTATAAATATATTCATAATAAGTTTGCAATGCAGATGGGATTGAAAACCAGTTCCAGAAAAGTCTCTCTATCGTAAATGCAAACATTCTAAATAAAACAAAGCTGTGCTGGATGCCAATGGCAATTTATTACCTTTAAAATAAAATTAAAAACCATTGAATTTCTCCAAAGCCTTTTAAAAGATTTTAGAGGAACATAGAAATCCTTTAACAAACTCTTGAGACAGTTATTCAATGGTTGACTGGTCTAACAACCTTAAAAATGTATTTGTGAGAAAGTAAGCACCATTCATCGCAGATCAGTAACACTTTCACAATTTCTGAGCTATCCTTGTCAGTCCAAGATTGTGAAAGGCTGTGCAGAATAACTTTTCCCAATAGTTTTTCATATAATGAATGCTTCTTTCAGAGAATCCTATATTCCGGAATGCCTAAAAGTGTCAGGGATTAAACCTCTCTTGAAGAAGCCTGCATTGGACCAAACAAACAACAGTAACTATAGGCACATTTATAATGTTCTTTCTCTACAAAACATTGTGGGCAAGGAAGCTAAAATGCAATTTTAAGAAAATGTAAAAATTAAGTAATATTGGGAGATAGACAATGTGGTTTCCGGTCATCAAGATTCACTGAAGTGGCATTGCTTGGTGTTAAAGATAACCTCCTGAAATTAGCAGATAAAGCTGATAAAGTGATTCTGATGTTATTGAACTTGTCTGCCACATTTGATTCTTTAGGCCATGCTATTATAATAAATCACCTGAAACAGGTTCCTTTACACTCAGATACAGCTTCTAGGTGGTTTGACTTGAGTCTCTATCTTGTGGTGTACCTCAGAGGTTGTGTCTTTCTTCTCTGCACTTTAAAATTTATGTTAAACACTGGCACAATATATTGGTACATCAGGGTATAGTCTTTGAAAACTGTGTCAATGACACTCTGTTCATCTTTGGAATAAAAGGAGATTATTCACATCATTTAGACTTCATCCAATCTACTTTCCAGCAAATTGCAAGTTGAATGTTGATTAATTGACTAGGTTTAACCCAAGTGAAAATTGAGAATTTGATGATCCTGCCTATCTCCATGAGATGCAAAGAAATCATACTGATTAAGAAAATCTCTTTGCTCAGTAGTCCTATTCTAACATCAAATACGGTAAAATCTCTTGCTGGATGCCTAGTTCTCTATGATCCCTCAAATTATTAATGTTATCAGTTCTTCTAACTTCCACCTGATGTTCCATAGGCAATTGAGACCTTTGCTCTCTAGAACACATTGTGCCATGGTGGCAAGGGCCATTATTTGGTAGAAATGGCCAATATTTGGTCATTAGTGTAACAGTCTATACTTGGGTCTGCACACATGAGCTCTTCATAACCTCCAGATACTTTAAAACTATGCAGCATGAGCAGTTACTAAGAGTATGGAATGGGACCACATCAGACCAGTACTGAGGTGACTTCACTGGCTCCCGGTATTTGCAAGGATAAAGTTTAAACTTCTAGTGTTGGTCCATATATCTATGTATGGTTCTGCAACTCAATACTTAAAAGAGTGTTTTCTGTGCTATGAACCCTTGAGACCTTTGAGGTGATGCCTACATGATGCCTGCTAATCCCAGTTTTAGAAAGATCAGACCCTTTGGCAGCTCGATACCATTTGGGGAGCTAGAATTTGGAAGAGCTTACCCTTTCACATCAGAGAAATCTCTAATCTTACTTATACAAAAAGATAAAACATTCTTTTATTTGGCAAATAGAAAAATAACCTTGATGCACAAGAATCGAAAAAAACTCCTACCAAACATGTGGCACAAAAAAACAAGTTGCTCGGTATTGAACAGAGCAAGTAATGTTTTGTCTCTTTCTCCCTTTGAACATTACTGTTGAGTACAGAAAGGCGTATGTACAGTGTATACCACACTCCACTGCTAATGCCAATCAATGCATAGGTCCGTCTCTCACAGCATCTCTGCCTTTTTCTCGATCTCGCTCTTTCTTTCACTCAAACTATTTCACTCTTGTTCTTGCTTTTTCTTTCTCTCCCACCCTCTCTCCCATCTAAAAGGGCCCCCAAGAGTCAGGTGTCAGCCACCTGCAGAAGCATCATCTCTGCTCTGCCATCCCATTCGGAGACACAGCAAATATTATAGTACAGTATGCTTTCAATATATTATATTACTATAGAGTGTGTGGTCTATAATGAACATTCTCTCTTCCTCACTATCTTTTTCTGTCTTGTTTACCGTCTTTCTTCTCTCCCTGTCTCCCTAGAGTATGTCTCTCTGTGCTCCTTCTCACACTCTCTCACTTTGTCACTCATTCTTTCTTTTGTTACTTACAGTAATGCAATGTTTTCATGAATACAACTCATCTGCAAACCAGTTTGTCATGTCACTATTGGTTATTGTACAGTGTACAACCCATGCCTCCAACAATGCCATGCACTATGTGTAGGGTAGTGCCCAATGATTTGAGAAAAAAAGTATGTCATTAATAGTCCTCCAGACCCCTTGAAGCTCCACAGTTTGAGAAGGAGTGGTCTAGGTCTAAGAAGGCAATGGACTTCATGGTGTGGGAGGGCCGCCCAATCAAACTCTCAAGTGTGCCAAAGCTGTCATTTCGTCACCTGACCTACACACATCCCAAATGTGGCAGATGGTCTCTCAAATAGCAGCTCAGGGACAAGATGCTTTTGCAGAATCTTAAACAAGTGTGTAGGACCCCCTCTACTAAGGACAACCATGGTTCAAATAAACTGTTCTGTGGAATATCTTCCATTCAGGAGGGTCTACAACCAGGTTTTTGCTCTCTTCTCCCTTTACAGAGGAAGAATATTCATTTGCATATCAGTTTGGTCCCACCCAAAAGGGCAGTCCAGTATCAAAATGCTAGGCAATTCTCCTCTGAACAAGAGTACCGTCAGTAGCCCCAGACATGTGTTTCAGCCTTGTTGGGCCCACTCAGTGAGGTGAAGCTGGGCTTCTCTAAGGCACAGTGACCAAAGGGTCCACATCTGGATTATCCTTAGTTACCTAGGGTGAAAACCACACATGTTTACAAATGAAACAAGAGTGTGGGAGCCCTTCTCCTGAGGACGAACATGGTTCAAATAACATATTCTAATTTAAGTGACCCAATTCTCACCTCCCAGAATGCAACTGCTGTGTAAGTGAAAGCCCTTGACTGGGACGTAGTATCTCCTATGACATCATGGCATCGAGTTAAAGGGTTAATGAAATATAGAATTTAAATACATATTGTTGTACAGGAACAAAATGTTTACTGTAGTAGATGGTAAATTTCATTGTAACTGCATTTTCGTGATTGCACCCCCTTTATTGCTTTATCTACTACAAAACTTGTGGTCTATATCTGTGTTCACGTTTCAACTAAAGAATCGATGCTGATGGATTTTGGCCAGTCGGGAGTTAAGTATCAAATGCTAAACCTGATGCGGTTCCTCTATTACATCTTGTGTCTTACTATATCTTTATATTCCGCAACCTCTATCCTTGCTTGCTCCTGTCTCCCCTTCTGCACCACCTCTCTGGTTTATCACCTCCGGTAAATACCAATTGCTGGGGGGTTGTTTCCATCACCCCTCTTGACCTGTACTGCGTGAAGGCCCAGCTCCTTTTGTGTCGCCCAGCTCTTTCAATTCCTAGACTTA
Organism: Ambystoma mexicanum; assembly: GCF_040938575.1. NCBI lineage: Eukaryota > Metazoa > Chordata > Amphibia > Caudata > Ambystomatidae > Ambystoma > Ambystoma mexicanum. The sequence goes on along the minus strand of NC_090922.1, from coordinate 1,134,041,837 downwards.
TCTCTGGGCTCTGAGCTATCCACAACAACACTTACACCTGCAGTAGGGACCAATGCCTTCTTCATGTTTTCAACGTATGGAGCGTTCACCTGTAAATATTAAAAAGATTGGAATCTTTTGAATCAGGCTCAAAAGGAGTTTCAGTGGCCACTTGAGGGCTCATTTCATATGGATCATCATGTTGCCTTGCATGGTGCTTTGGAAAAAGAAAGTCTAAGGTGTCTGATGGTCATTGGTCAGCCTATATCTCCCAGTACAATGAATAAATGATCAGATTACTTGACTGTCAGAGAAAGCTTGTCATTTTTCAAGCAATGATTTCATTCCTCCTGGTAATTCTAATGTCTACCTTCTGCCTCCACCACTGCTGCCTCTGCCTCCTCCTAATGGGGGTTATCAGAATATGCATATCTTCTATGATTATGATTGGTTATTTATAACGTGCTTAATACCCAGAGGTTTCAAAGTGTGGACCCGGGGATCAAACCTGTGTTGCTCTGTGTTGTCTTGCTTCAAAGGCAAGCACGTTGCCCCTGAGCTATCCTCCTGAAACAATGGTTCACAATGACATTGCCAGAGGGACCCTGCCCTGCTGTCTGCTGCTTCACTTTCGCTGGACCAGTCTGGTCCCTATTTCAAATGTGGCATCCAAGGAAAAAGGATGAATCGTTTAATTGATACAGGTGCCAAACTCTCCATGTTCAGACTGCTGAATTTCCAAATGTTGCTGTTTCAAAAGAAAGTGTCAATGCAGTTGGAATATCTGGCACCACTATTGCACAAATGGTATCAAATGAATTGTCTTTTTCTATGGTACCATCACTGAACATCATGCCTTTCTGTTGAGCCCTTGCTTACCTGCAAATCTGTTGGGTATTGATCTGCTATGCAAAATGCATTGTACCACTTATTGTTCTCCTCATGGTATTTATCTAGAGGTTCCACCATCTAGGCAAGCTTCATATTTGTTTCTCCTCCAAAACCCACACACCTGTGGCCTCCTACAGAGCCTCCTTCACTCCTCACACCCACAAAAGCTACACAGGTACAACACCTTACTGACTCATTGCCAGTTGCCCTTTGGGCAGCACAGTCCAATGACGTAGGTCACATTCTCTCTGCTAAACCTGTTTGCATCACTCTCAATCCAGAGGTCCTTCTCCCACGTGTTTTCCCAGTACAGAATATCCAAGCATAGGAATGTATCAAGCCTGTCATCTCTTACCTCATTGATTAGGGCATCCTCTACCACGCCACTAGCCATTACAATACTCTGGGGTTCCTAATTGAGAAAAGGGGCAAAGGCAAATTCGGTTTTGCTCACGATTTGCACACCCTTAATAAGGCAATATCAGAGTTAACCTTTTGTGCCTCTTTGAGTCCTTTTAAAAGTGTCCTTGCATATGTACTGTAATCAAAGACCCATGCCCTCAAATAATTACAAAGGCCTAGGAATTGCTGTAATCTGTTCACTTTGTCTGGCCTAAGCACCTTCTTAGTTGTGTCCACTCTTTCAGGGGTTACATTTCTTTCTTCCTGTGAAATTAGCCTGACTATGTATTGGACTTCTTCCTGACAATATTGCATCTTTTATTCGTAAAACCTTGTAACCTTTCTCCCCTAACAATGTCATCAGCTGTGTTGAGTAATTTCTGCACTGCTCTTCCATTTTGCTGCACACTAAAATGTCATTTACATATTGTACTACATAAAAATATATTTTGACCCATTAGCATGTGTGGCAGCCACACATTTTGGGAAGTACTTGTGCCTGACAACCACTCTTTTCTTCATGACTGTAAATTGTGTTTGACAAACATTATTACCACCATTCAAACCATCACTAAAACTTACTAGAGGTAGCGCCAAGGGAGAGCTTTATAGGCTGCTACTTTTATTTCCTATTGTACTACTGTCTTGTCAGTCTGTACGTTCCCCAAATCCATCTTGAGCACTCGCTTGAAAACCGAGGGTGATTCGCAGTACCCCTGAGGTAAAAAAGTATGTTTGAGCTTCATCCCACGATAGGCAAACAAGAATCCAACTTGGCACTCTTCATGGAGTGGGATAAAGAATAAAGCATTCTTTAAATCACTCACTGAGAAATATTTTCCATTGGATGGGATATTACCTAAAAGTGTGGCAGTGTCAGGATCAATGGGAACTCAACCTCAACAATATTGTTCAGGGGCATAGGTCATGTATAAATGTCAATGAGTCTCTTGTTGCTTTTTTCACTAAGCGCACACCTGTGTTACATTTGGACTCCGATGGCCCCAATATCCCTTGTTGCATTACAGCACAAATGGTGTCATAAATTCCCTTGCCAGCTTCCTTTGACATGGGGTTTTGTCTCACATGGGGAAAATGACCCCTTGATTCAATTTGATTTTAACCACCCCCACACCTCTCAATAGCCCAACTTCATATGAACTGCTGGTCCACAGTGTGCACAGTACCTGTGATCAATCTTCCTGGAGAAAGGATGGTACCTTTTTTGTGATATTCGCTGTATTATTTCTCTGTTTTCAATTTTTAGCCGATATGCAAGATACATGTTAAACATTACTTCATCATCTGAGTCATCATCTGTGAATAAGTCTACCTCTGTTAAGACAGCCAATCTGTATCTTTTGTCAAGAGCTATCATTGTTCTCCAATGTATGCCCCCACCATCAACTCTGTGAAACATTATTCTGTCCTCCCTCACTATCTCTGCATCTGGCTCTATTGTGATATCTGGCCTTGTTTCTCATCCATCAGTACTTCTGGACAAAAAGGTAATTCTGTGGGTAATCGTAGTAGCCTGCTCTGTGTTCTTGCAAGCCATAATATCAATATGGTAACCCTGTTAAGGAATACTTCTGGATCTAATGGCACACCCCTTTGCACCTTCCGACAATACGATCCTATTATGAATTGTTACAAATTTTCGAAGTCAATCCCTGGGGTGGAACATATTATACCCTGGTCAGGGAATAATATTGTCATGTCCAATTTGCTCATCAAATCTCTTCCCAATATGTTAACTGGTGTCTTGTGGGAATATAATAGTGGCATGGAAAGGTTGTGTTCTCCTATGATGATATGTAAGTCGTCAGTAAAAGGAAACACGTTTGTCGCCGCAGAAAAACCTTGTGCATTCATGGCAATGTCTGATATTGGGAATTTCCCTTCTCTAACACAGGATCGGGCTACCCCGGATCTACATGGATGGACATTTTTTTTGTCACCTATGGTTACCCCGACTTTCAGTTCCTCTGTGGGTTTGGTGTAACTGATAGGATGGAACACATAGGGCCTCATTACGAGTCTGGCGGTAACCGAGGCGGTAACACCACCTTGTTACTGCTGGACTCGTATTACCATTCCGCCTCCGTGACTCCCGTAAATACCAGGGCATTACGACCCTGGTGTCCCGGGAATTCCGGAGGCGGACTTCGGTAAATCCCCATTCCCATTGAGTCCCTTAGGACTGAATGGGAATGGGGAAGTGGAAATACGCTTGTCGCCCCAGAAAAACCTTGTGCATTCATGGCAATGTCTGATATTGGGAATTTCCCTTCTCTAACACAGGATCGGGCTACCCCGGATCTACATGGATGGACATTTTTTTTGTCACCTATGGTTACCCCGACTTTCGGTTCCTCTGTGGGTTTGGTGTAACTGATAGGATGGAACACATAGGGCCTCATTACGAGTCTGGCGGTAACCGAGGCGGTAACACCACCTTGTTACTGCTGGACTCGTATTACCATTCCGCCTCCGTGACTCCCGTAAATACCAGGGCATTACGACCCTGGTGTCCCGGGAATTCCGGAGGCGGACTTCGGTAAATCCCAATTCCCATTGAGTCCCTTAGGACTCAATGGGAATGGGGAAGTGGAAATACCGGCACCATCTCGTGATGGTGCTGGTGTTTCCACGTCTGCCTGCAGGCGGGTGGTGTTAAACCCACCAGGTCAGCCCCCCTCCCACCTGCAGGAGTCGGGATCGGGTGGTCCAGAATTAACAGTGGCGGCAGGCTTACCGCCACTGTTATTTCCGGACCGCCCGACCTGTAATGAGGCCCATAGTGTCTCTCTATTGGCTGTCTTATTGAGGATATAAATTCAGCCATTTGCCAGTTAAGGTTTTCCCTCTCACCACTGTCAAACACCCTACCCTAGGTGTGGTATTAGTGGCAATATGTTTGCATTCCATGGTGCCACTGTATTCTGTTCTGTCAGTGATTGTACCTGTGTCAGTCCTTTTAGTATGTCATCAAAGTCTTTAATTGGTTATTTCCAAGGTTAGAATATGCACCTGGCTTTCTTGATGGCTTATTATGTGGTGCTGTGATTGCTTTCCCTTGTTTCTGTTGGTGCTGTACTATGTGTACTTCTCTGTGCATGAGGCCTAGGAGCAGTAGTTTCCTGGATATCAGCCTGCTGAGTGGATGGGTTCACATGGAAGTGTGCTTGCAACAATGGACTTGCAGTGTAGTTTTGTTTTGTAGGTCTTTTAACTCTGCAGTTCTTCGCCTGGCAGACATTGTCATGTTGCAGCACCATCAACCATGTATGGGCAATTTGATTCCCCATGTAATAATGGAGACATGCTGGTTTGTGTGTCAAAATGGCACAATCCCCTAGTATTTATTGGCGAGTCCCATTTTGTGCTTTACACATGTCAACTTCTTTCCACAACAAGCATATGTTTTCACATTTTACAGAGTGTTGGAAAACAAAATGTTCTCATTATTCGTAGTTGCACATGACTAAATGTTGATGTTTCCTTAAGTGAGCCCATCAAGTTTTGTCAATCTATGATTTAATTGCACTGAGGAATGACCCATTGGGAACTTCAGTTACCAACTCATGTGACCTTCCCTGCTAGAGGTTTTGCTAATAGGTACCTGTTAATCTAGTGTGGGTTGCAGGGAGTGGGCAAGAGTCATTCTGACAGGTGTTCCCACTCAACAACCAGAGGGGGAAGAAAAATCAATTTCCTCTCAGGGGTTTGCCAATCCATACCCAGACAGGGAAGCAAAGTCAATGTTCTCTTGGGTGTTGACCAATCAACACCTGGAAGGAGAACATAATTCAGCTTATGAAATTCAGGGCAAATTTGATCCCAACTTCGGCTTGCAGCAAATAAGGAGATTAGACACAGACCGATGGGTAGACCAAGCTTTTTGTATTAGATCGAAAATACACAGCATACGGAGTGATCAGCTGATAAGCATGAAGATACAGCAGTACGAGTGGTGGGCAGTCAGCACTCAGAGTTCTCAAGGGACAGCCCTTATTGGCAGGTTACACAGCATATCCTATGCAATCACCAATATATTATAGCATTTCACAATGGTGGAAGGTACTTGAAATGAAATTGCAGACATTTTGCAATAGCTGTTAACATCTCACTTGTGACCTTGTGACGAAGCCTTGCAGGGACATCAGCTGGGAACATTGTGTTGTACTATGGATAAGCGGCATTCCCAGAAAACCTACTGTTATCTAACATATATGATGTTAATGGTATACTTGTAGAGAGCAAGCGAAAGGGAAGGTCTGATGCTTCCCTCAGCCTTGTTACAGGGTCTTTGTCCAATCCGCACCACGAGGGGTTTGGGCCCGTCAGCAGAGCTGAGTGCAGAGGGAGGCAGAGGGAAAGTGAAAATGGAGGATCTGAGGACTAAATATATGAGAGAGCTTAATGTAACATATCATAACATAGCATAGCATAAAATATCATGCCACAGCAAAACAATCATGCTACATCCACATGAATGTTGCTTATTATCCCTTTTGTACACCCATTGTAGGCCCCTGCACCATGAGGTGAGGCTTTACCAGAATGTGCATTCAGACAAATGTTGCATATTATGCCACTTGTACACCCAAAGTAGCCCCCCAGCCCATTAAGGTGAGGCTTTACCAGAATGTGCATTCACACACATGTTGCTTATTATGCCACTTGTATACCCGATGTAGGCCCCAACACCATGAGGTGAGGCTTTACTGGAATGTGCATTCACTCAAATGTTAGTTATTATGCCTACTTGTACAATCGATGTATCCCCCAGCATCATGAAGTGAGGCTTTACCTGAATGTGTGTTCACGATCTAGCTTTATGAGCTAACCTTTATGCTTTGATATGCACACTGTGGACTGTGCTACAACACTTGTACTGTAACTAGCGATTAGATGCCTCGGGGCTTTGTGCACTGCTATAAATGTAAAAATAAATAAATACAAAAATAAATATCCCAGCCTTTTTTATCTGTTTAGCCCCAATGCCACTTGATGTAACCCTCAGACCGAAGTAATCATAGGCATTGTGGCAAGCCAGAAGAAGGACTCAGACCAGAGGACATGCTGTCAAAGAGTTGTATTTTACTTAAAAGAAAATGTCTTTCTAGCCCTACTGCTAAAAGGGGAGTTCCCTTCTTAATGTGGTATGCTAAATTGCTTGTTAAAAGTCAAAATAAAAAAATAGTCCTTTGTCCAAACCTATCCTCTAAATTGGCCCTACCACTTAGAAAAAATATAAAAGAAAAAGCTAGGCAGAGGGCCCTCTCCCTAGAGTTGCTCACCCTGATATCTCTCAGGGATTCCAGGAATCACTCCTGGTTCTGGATCCAATGGTTATCCATAGGAAACAATTATCCCCGGTTTTACTGTTCTTGACAGTCTGTCCCAAATGTTTCTCAAGTTTACAAAATAAAGTCTCAATTTACTGAAAAGAACACAGTTGTCTTAGGTGGAGGATTATTTCCCCTGACCCCTCTCCACCATTTAGGTGGGTTTCTCCTCACTGCGTTCACGTCTTGGGTGCCTCTATGCTCCCCTTGAATCTGATCTTCACATGTTTTATTGGGCCCCTATGGTTCCCTGGGGTTCCTTTGTCCAAATGTCTCAGTTATCTCCATAGAATATTGGTAACCCCTCTGTCCATATGCCTCTCTGGTTCTCAGTAGTTTCTGTATGCTGTTTAGCTGAGTACAACATTCAAGTTTCTTGGGCTCCTGTATCCCTTATTGTTACTTGGTTCTTTCTCTCACTCCATGTATTTATGCCCCTGTTATGCGGTTAGGGTAATCCTTCCTTCTTCCCATTTCACTCTATTCTCTCTACCCCCTCCACTCTGAGCAACCTGATACCTTATATTTCACAGGGATTGCTCCATTGAGGTGGTGTCTGCCTAATAGTGGTGGTATACTCCATGGCTTTCTGGTCTTCCCGCCTGGACAAGAGCGAGTTTTGTGTTCACCTCATTGCAGTGTTTCTCTGCTCTTCAGCTCTTGTGTTGTGAGCAGAATATTTGTTCATCCCTCGAGTTCTGGTTTCAGACTTGTTTCTTGGGCACCAGGCTCAACACATCCTCTGCTTTACTGTGCCTTTGCATCACTGACTATGCGCAGCACTGTGCCGACTAAGCAGTGTCTATCCTCCTCCACTGCTTCTCTCTGCACCAAAGCTGACTCTGCTGTGTAACCAAACCCATGGAGAGACCAGCATTGTCTTGAGCTAAATATCTGAAGTTAGTTTCAGTATTATTTTGAGTCCCACAGCTGAATCTAACATCAGTTACTCTGATTACCATGTATGCAGATAATGCCTTAAGTATCAGGTGTTCCCCATGGGACTAGGAGTCCTTGCCCACTTGAGGGGTGTCACTCCCATTGAGGTACCGCTTTCCCAAACCAATAAGGAGGGGTATGAATTAGCTGGCTCACCTCCGTAGTCTGTCCCGACTATCTATTACATTGTTGCAGAGTAATAGGCTTACCATTGGATCTTGCATCGTGCCATCCACCCCTGATTTTCTATGCTGTGATTGGTTAGCGCTGATCTCCCCAGGCCTGGGACTTTATTTGGTTCTCAGCCCTCAGTGCACCTCTTGTTGTTTCCTTTATCTGGTTTTTCTGGGACCGGCTCTGTTTTTCCACCGCAGGTAAATGCCCATTGTCTCTTTCGGCTGTATCACATGCTTACGGACCACAAAATTGAGCTCCCAAGCTTGCATTTATGAGGATTTATTCAATTTTTCTGCAGCCGGTCCCCTTTCATCTGAAGATTGGAACGTGACCGTGTATCTTTGACCTTGGCTATGAACTTGCTTTGCACTCTTTGCAGCCTGAATCAGCTCTTCTCGTCTCCTGCTCTGGGGCTCTAGGCCTGCTGTAATTTTCCTTAGACTCATAATATGATTTCTACATGCTCGTTTAGGCCATGTAACCTATAAGTTAATCACTCATGGTCCTACCAGGCTTCATATATACTCCTGTAGTCCCATAGGGTTAATTGCTTTAAGCATCTGCAAGCTTTCTTAGGATCTCTTGTTTGCCTTGCGTTTCTGTTTTACTGCATTTGGCTAATGAGAGAAAATAGTAAAAGCTTTGGCAGTATGTATGTGCCCATTCTCGAGCTATAGAACTGTGTAAGCATGTTCTTCATGTATGTAAGTTTGTGTCTGTGTAACACGGTTCAGGACTGCGAGTGTGCTTCATGACTAGCACTGCTACGTAGTGGTGTCACTGGTGATGTCAGCATTGTGGCTTCTTGGCGCTTAAACAAGAATGTTCATCACAGTATTTCCATCCACGATCTCTGTTTCTTCCCTTATACCTGTGAAGACATGTTCTGGATTCGGTCTGCATGGCTGGCTCAGAGGATACCTTTCTGTGTATTTGTCAATCATTGTTGCACTCAGGATTCGTCTGAAAAAAGATAGGTGGCTGTGAGTGTTTCTGGCGCCGTCCTGTCATGAATCTGGGGGTGAGGAGGGGCTCTCTTGGGACCCTCTCTACAATGTTGTCATCCACAAATTGTTTGAAGAGGGTCAACTGTGTGCGGAGGCCTGCTGGAGTAAGCGGAATCAGCACAGCATCATCTGCAAACATTAACGGCAGTGGCATTAGCCACCAGTTCTGTGATTGCCTGATTGATAAATATACAGAAATGGTTGGGTGCTATCATGCAGCACTGGCACACACCTAATGGATTCAGAAAGAATCTTGTTAGATCTCCCAATATAACCCACCTGACTGCGTCTGTATTGCCACTATATAGAATGAATAACATTCAAAGGAGTGCTGGTGGATACCCAAGATATTTAAATGCGATTGATTAAGGACGTGGTCAAAAGCTGTCCTCAGGTCTATGAACATTAGATATAACTTAATTTTCCTAACAGAAACATTGGTCTATTGTGCTGATCCTGCCTGGAAACCAGCTAGGAGGTTGTGTGTGATATTATGCTCCACAATCCATTCTTCCAGATGATTTAAGACAGCTCTATCTTCCCGCTGAATCTGGAAGTGAGATGGGTCAGATGTTTACCGGAGCCAACTTACCCCCCTTTTTGTAGATAGGGACGATCTCTGCGCTTGTTCATGTTAGAGGCTGAATTCAGTGCCACAATGCCATTGAATGCCTGTGCAAGGTAGGGTTCCCAAACGCTAATCTCCTTTTTAAAGATGTCCACTGGGACTTTGTCTGGTCCTGGACCCCTATTTAGGATGGTAGAATAAGCCTCTGCCATAGTTAATGACAGTTGTAAGTCAGAAAGAAGAAAGACATATTTTTGTATTTCTAATGCTTTTATTACCTCATTAACTGAGAAGACCAATGTACTATGGTCTGACTCATTCTGGTGCTGCAGGAGAGAGGTAGTTACTATCTCATCAGCATGCCCAACGTAATACAGATTTTTTAAATGGTTAAACCACCTGTCCACTGAGAATTTGTATCTCGTCCTCTTGCCCTTGATTAATCAATTGCCAACATTTAGCATTGTCTCTGCTAGCTATTGCATCAAACAAATCGCTCCATACCTTAATAATATGGTATTGTTTTCTTGGCAGCAATGACATCCAAATAAGACAGTGTAGCTTCCCAGAGCATCTTGTGTACGCTGCATCCTGTATTTGTGGAACAAAGGATTAAGTATGCCTTAGCTTGCCTACAATCTCTATGGTACCAACTAGTTCTGTTTAATGCCTGATACTCAAGCTGTTTCAAAGGCTTGGTTGCTAATTGTTTTATCTTTTCCATATTAGTATTTTATAAGATTATGGTATTTTCCAGGGGAAGTCCTCTATCACCACATATTGATTCAATAAATGGCAGAGATACCCAGTAGATATTTGAAATGACCCTCCTTCTATGAAGATTGACCCATTTAACTACTCTTCTTGATGTACCCCTAATCTCTATCAGTATCCCTGTTTTAGGCACTTGAGAGTTGTTTACATGATGGCAAGGTAACTGTGGCCATAATGAAAGTGACAGGGATCACTTTTGGTTCTCCGATACACTTTCAACCTGGTGAACAGCATCCAAAATTCCATGCTCAGTAAATAATCAATTTGGCAGCTGCATGTACTGCTGAGGAATGTGTGATCCATTGGCTTATCATCCTACCTAAATTCTCCCATTGCAGGCTCTCAGGTTAAACAAAGCTCAAATTTGGGCTACATCCGGGGCACACTTATGCTGTTTTGTTGGTGTGCGAGCTACAATATCTGGGATATAGCAAGTCTGGTCCTCATCCTCAAAAACCAACTCTAATATCTCCAAAGGTTCTTATTGGAGATTACAATCACCTGCTATTATTACATGCTCAGTGCCATGGTTTATATTTCTCTATATTTCTACTCGTGTTTTGATTAGGTAAAAAGTGCCTAGCCCAGTCCCTGAATTCTGCAAGTTGTATACATTAAATAGCAGGATATCCACCCTTTTTTTAAATTTTAATGTTTCATTTTTTTTATTAACATTCTTATGGTCAACCTGCTTAATGACAGCCAATAGTGAAAATATTACCATATTGTTAGGCCTCTGGTTGGTCTACCCCCTTCCCTTCTGGGCTGTGTTGTAGTTGTATGCATATCTCTGAAAATGAATTGGCTCTAGTGCCAAGGTTTCCTGCAGGAGGATGATGTGGTATATCCTACAACGTTCAATCAGGCTTGATCGCACAGATTTTTGGCAAGCCTTGCTATAATCCAGGACAAAATATGGACCTCATGCTCAATCAAATCCTCCACACTCAGAGTAGATGTAGGGAAGGACGTACACTCAAGGTGCACATCTGGTCAATCTGTACCCCTTTGGATAAGCATGTTTGACTGAGAATTACCCTTGGAGCTACCTTCCAGAGTCCTGCTCCTACTATTTTGCGAGGAAAATGTTTCTATAGAGGCATTATCCTTAGAAGATTGCTGGGGTTTAAAGTCAGTGGGCTACTTTTAAGCCTAAATGTATCCTACACCAAGATGGGAGCCCAATCGGGTTTGTCATGTGGCTCCTGTGGCCATCCCATATAAAGGTTGGGCTGCCCTGATTTGGAGCATATGCTATCGTGCTAAACCCCAGGGTTGCTCACATTTTCTGGTGGTTCTGTCTGTTTACCCCTCAATGAGACATCATTACTCTTAAGCAGTTGCTTGTTCTTAATCCAAGATTAACAACCCTCAGGGCAGTACTCTAATCTCAATGGACAGCAGGCCCTCTGCCAGAGCATCATTCTTCAAATTGATAAAAATATAATCAAGACATGTGCCATCCCGGGTCTGATATCGAATGCAGTTTGTAATGATCTCATGGATTATGGAAAGGCAAACTCTTCTTGTACTTATCCAGAGAATGACCTTATGTATTAGCAAATCATTGGACTCTCTGAAATTATTATTAGGCTCTGGTACGTTATCCAAGCATCACTGATGTATTAAAGAGGCATGCACTTAGCTTTTCAACCCGAGGTGGTTAGGCTGCCTTGTCGCATACCTAGGCAAGTTAAGGCAGAAACTAGGATCATCACTTAGGTAGGGTTTGTTGCTAGTTAGATTTTGGCCTTTTTAATATTGTTTTTTCTTCTTCTTGTCTTGGGGATTTTTAGCTTCAAAGGTACTCACTGCTTTGTTGCTCTTATGCACAAAATCATCATCTGAAGATTTGGTGAGTCTATTGTTAGTTTAAATGGCTCAGCTCCTACATTGCTAAGTGCATTCCATTATAGCCAAGAGGGGATTACTTAGGCGACAACTTTCTGCTTTCAAAGAGGCAATATCCATTTTCATAGTTCTCATCATACCTAGTCAGTTATTGTCACTCTTCCTTAAGGTAGAGCATGACTGGTAAGTTTGTAAAATACTATCAGCATTTACGAAGTCTATGGCAAGGTTGGTTACAGGTGCAACTGCCCTCCGCTCACGCTCCTGTGTATTACAATGATGTTGATTTAAATTTGACTTGTATAAAACTGAGTTCATTTGGGATGGGCAAGATTTAAAGGTCTCGTATTGTTGTACTCAGCCAAAGGCTCATAACTATTGGTAACCAATTGGCGGCTCCATCTTTGCCGTCCACATTGCCACACTTTGGAACAATTTCACTGTGACACTTCGGAAGGAGCCCTCCTTCCAACTTTTCTGGAAAAAGGTTAAAACCCACCTATTCAACTAACTGTTTGTACTTGCCCATCTAAGAATTTTGACTGCAAAGGTCCCAATCTGACTATTGTTGTAACACCTTCACTAACCATCCGCAAGCTTCAGCACCTAGATGCCCTTGGGCTTTGAATGCTTCTTACTAATGTACAAAATAAAATAAATAAATAGACCACATTTTCAGGGGAAGGAAAATACTCCCTCTGAGGTATTTGTATTAGCAATCTGTGTTGAATTTATGATTTAATCTCCCTTCTGGCTAGCCATTAAGTGTAATTCTGTTCGGATACTTACATTTTTCCCCTCACTTTGACAACTTTTTTTGCTTACATCATTATTAGGTAGCATCGCACCTAAATGTCTTAGCAGCAAAAGTGCACCCACCACTTTCTTGCCTTTGTTTTTGTCGAAAGCAGACTCATTCACACCAGATTTAGCTAACCACTTAGCTCATAAAATGTTATCCTTTACTGGGGTATTGGGCTGCGTGTCCGCTTCACCACAGAAACCGGTCGGCTCTAAAATGACCTGACCCAAGAGTACAACAAGACTACCTGGAGTCAGCACATTTGGTTTTTGAATCCCCAATACAACAACTCTGTGGATTCCCTGTTTTTTAATGAAAATATTGAGAGAGAATAATGATTGAAGAATATTCCACCATTCTTCTTTTTCCTTGTTTTAACATTCTGCACCCACTTAATAGAGAAAATCCATTAAAATTCTGTTTCTGTTCATCTAGAAAGCGGCAAACACATGATCCATTGAATGGATTTGAGCCAGCCATAATGTACACAATACTTTCCCCACAAAATGTTGCCAACAGTGTTAGTTTTTCTGGTCCTTGGTGGGGGAAAGTGTGGCATATAGAGTAAAATGGGCAGGCTCCACTAAAATATCTTGTTTTCCTGTTGAATCCAAACCCAGATGAAAAAAACCTATGCATACTAAGTTCATAGGGTCAGAACTTTGCAGATATTTTGGGAACCAATGGTCTGGCAGATGTATTTCGACGGATACATTGATACATTGATAACAGTGGTGGCAGTAATTCTCAAACTGCAGTGCCAGAGGGGGCCAGAAGAACCTAGTTCTGATTAGTTTGTGGCTTCTCTCATTACCCCAATGACCACGTTGGTAATGCCATTGATACAGTACACACTGGTGTAGTGTGCAGAGTGTTATTCGTGTGGAGTCTCTGCTGTCTGGAATGAGGGATTTTGCAGTCTATCCACTTCTTTGTGCAAGGAAGTCCTTGTTCTTATTAAACATCTGCCCCCGTCGCGGAACGATGCAGAGTGTGTATAGTGTTATTCGTGTGGAGTCTCTGCTGTCTGGAACGAGGGATTTTGCTGTCTATCCACTTCCTTGTGCCAGGAAGTCCTTGTTCCTATTAAATCTCTGCCCCTGTCGCGGAGTGACGCAGAGTGTGCAGAGTGTTATTCGTGTGGAGTCTCTGCTGTCTGGAACGAGGGATTTTGTAGTCTATCCATTTCTTTGTGCCAGGAAGTCCTTGTTCCTATTAAACCTCTGCCCCAGTCGCGGAGCGACGCCGAGCGTGCCGAGTGTTATTCATGTTGCTCGGAGTGCGCTGGAGTGTGACCCAAGCAACATGGCAAGAGGTGGCAAAATCAAGAAAGTTTGTATGCTTATTACTACAGCTGATTCATCTAGTCTCATCTGCTGGAGAGTGACCGGAGCGATTGACGACCCAAGCTCTACTTGTGCAGATCTGGACATAGGAAGAGGGGGGGTCCACCTCTCACACGGCGACAATGAAGATTCTTAGCCTCAAGAGGGGGAGAGGTGCATGGAGAGGTGTTTGGACCCGGTGCAAGCTCCTCGGTAGGTACCACTGTGTATTTTTAAAAAATTGCCCCTCCGCCTCTTCCATAACCATTGATATCTTCCTTGATTGTACTGCCAGTAGTCCCGTTTTCCCTTGGGCAGATAATCAATGGGACTTGCAAGAATGTGGTCCACCTCCTGAAAGCCATACCTCCTCTTGTAATGTTTCCACTTCTATCAATGATTCTATTGGTGCAGGACTATGCTGTGTAACTACCAGCACGAAGGTGAACGCACTCTCCACCATTTGTAAAAAGAAGGTCTTATCACTACTAGCATTAGTGCCTCGAGCTACATTGTTCTTACACAAGTCCAAAAAAAGGAGTTTGCTCGACTCATTACAAATATAGATGTGATAGTGCAGACGTGGCGCAAAGAGAAATGACAACTGAGGCAAACGCAATGGTCTGCAATGAAGGATCTAAAGAAAATTTTACTCCACATGCTGCTGTATATTCTAGCTGTTATACCAGCAAGCATCAAACTGATGGGGACCTACGAGCAGGCCGTAGTGATATATGTCCAATGCCCACCATATCTTTAGAGGTCTCTCCAAGTTCCAGCACCACAAATACAAATAGATGCAGCTTGATTGCTGCAGTGGACAAAGTCCTGAAAGATCTAATTGCAATCAATGCTAGAATTGGAAATCAGCAAAGCACTGACAATACTGGCAAAGAGGTTAAAGACGGGAAACCCCAACAGACATAAGCCAGTGTTCATAGGTACAGTGATTATGATGCTCCCGATCTCTCAATTGAGATACACAGCAGTGAAATTAATGTGAAACTAGTACCTAAACCCCCAGTAAAAAGGAGGACTGTTGTGTAGCACGGATGAGAACATAACTGTCTCACAAAAAAGACACACTGTGAAGATGCAAACGGAATCGCAGAATTTTACAATTGAAGATTCCGACTCATCATCCTCTTCAGAAAGTTCCATAAATGAAGATATGACTGCAATATATAAAAATATCAGGAAAATGCGCACAGCTGCGTAAGCACCCTCGGAATGTAAGTCTCTGAATGCATCTAAAACTTTGGCATGTAATCTTTCTGACAAGCTCAGTAAAGATTTGGACCCATTAATAATGGCAGCCCTTACTATAACAATGGTGCCTTTTACTAAACTTTATGAACAGCTAAATGAAAATATAAAACATCAAACAACATTATTAGCCTTACTGAACACAAAAATGATATCTGTGGAGCAGGAAATGGTCATGAGTAAACAAATACTGACAAATGGTAACTCAAGATCCGAAGCAAATGAGGGACTCTTGCTAGAACATACCAAAAACAGTGCAGAAGACAAGCGTTTGTTTGCAGAAGTGGCTCGAGAAGCAATCACTCTTTTGAAAATGCAAAAACTGGAGCCTAAAAAACCAGAGAAGCCAGATATTGATCTTCCTGCTAGCAATATTGCTTTAAGCGAGCAAGTAGGCAGCAAACATGCTAACCAAAAAGAAAAAGGCTCCATCTGAAAAAATAAATGGCACAATAGACATGGAAAAAAATAACAAGCCAATTGATGTTGACTTACCCAGAGAAGTAACAGTAGATCAACTACAAAAACAAAACGAAAAAATGAAAAATAGATCTACTGATTGATTGAGAAAACTGACCATTCTACTCTCTGTGAACCAGATGATAAATCTTTAAAGGCTCCAGTTGTGGGAGACCAAGTACAATCTGCGGGATACGTGAAGTTCAACACCTAAACAACATTTGTTGAACTTGTTGACACAAGAAGATGTAAGAGAAAGCTTACCGGCGACCTCTGTCAATGCCGAAGACTCAAGAGAAAGTTTACCCACCACTTCCGTGAATGCCGAAGGGATGATGGGTAACCCTGAGAGCCAGGATTCATCTCAGACCAATGTTGGAAATAGACCCGAGATAAACACTCAAGAAAGTGCGCAGGAAGAAGGTATTCCAATGGAGGCTGAAATGTTCCCTATTTTTAACTTAAAAAAAGTAGAAATTAGTAACAAAATTCCAAATGTTGTATTATTGGAGAAGAAATCGAAAAACATGAAAAAAAGAAGAAAGCCACAAAGATCGAATGTTCGATCTTTCTTGAGGAACATCAAAGCCTTCAGCATTACAACTACATCCAATAACATCTGTGCAAAAAAACTTAACACTGAGCAAACTGTAAGGAGGCCATAACCCTGGATGTGTTAATAGAACTTAACCCTGGGGAAAATACTAACACTTCGTCGAATGAAAGCACTCCATCTGACCTCTTGAACTTTTCCACGTACGAATCAAGTGACGATGAAGGTGAACAGAATGAAGCGTGTGACTCACATGATCCTGAAATGAAGGTTGAAAACGGCTTGGCTAATCCTCCTATTAATATAGATTCCAGCCCAGCCCGTTGTGATCAGGCAGACATAAGCACCAGAAGACGTGTTACTTTTGAGTCCATAAAGTGCAATGCCTTATCTCTTGAAGAAGTAGGTTAGAGCTCTTGTAAATTCCTCACTTTGGATGCGAGAAGAGCCCTGGTGGAAGCTGTTAATTGCTCAAAAGCACAAAAAAGTGAACCCGATAAACAAATTAACCAATCGACTAACGATGAGCAGAATGGCCAACAAAACATGCAAGTCCACCACTAACCAGAAAGATAGTCTTTGATTTATATAAAGCTAAACTAGGTGAACAAATGAGTAATCAAAAAGTGAAGCTGTGGGCTTCTAAAGGCGCAAGCCGGCAGGCCTCAAATGTAAAAAAACTTGGGAAATTACCTTTTAAGGCTGGAACGAATTCAAAAAGGAAAGGATGGATTGATCTTAAATAGAAAAAATGTTCTTACACTCTTCCATCACATACCACAGCTGAGGACTGTGGTCTCTGAAGATATTCAAACAGTTGAATTTGAGGATGAACAGACGAATGATTGTGTAATTCTCCACATTGCGTCAAAAATCATCAGCAACTCTTTATTAGATACTTGTACTCTAATAAACTCGTTGGGGTTTGACATCACTGAAATAAATGAAGGAAAGTGGCAAGATCTGACTATGCGACGTGATCCACCCTCAGCGTCTAGATTGGCTGAAAGTAATGATGCTGTTAATCTAGTAGAAGGAAACTTGCCGTCTGCGAAGCAGGATTCCCAAAAGGGAGGTGATAAATGTAGGAGATGGGATTCTGAAAGGGACATGATCACCATCACTGTCGTTAAGTCCGACTCGTCATCCCGAAGTACTCACTCTGACGCAGGTAACGAGCAAAACTGGACCTTGGTGGCCAAAACCCTCAACGGTGTAAACAAGAGCTAATGTTTAGCGACCTGTTGTCTGGAAAATTTCTGTATTGCGTCCTGGAACACGAGAGGACATACTCACCTTTTTGGATCCAAATCAAAAGAACTTGGAGACATAGATATTCCATGTCTCCAAGAGACATGGATCCTGGAAAATCCTATTGCTGATGGATTTGCGACTGCATTCAATTCAGCTATCACGGGCATGAAAGGCAGGCCCATGACCGGCCTTCTAACATTGGTAAAAGTTAAACGTGATGCACGCATTCTTTTCTACAAAAACGTATCGCCTTACATTCAAGTAGTCAAGATCTTATTACCGACACAAGTGAGAAAAATCGGCAAAATCTTGGTTATAATAAATGTATATTGACAACATGAAGCCACAAGACAAGACAAATTCATCTCTCAAGTGTCTGAAATAATAAGTGACATCTATCTTAAAGAGACGGATGTGAATATATTGATTTGTGGAGATCTTAATATAAACTGCCTACTAAAAAAGAACACAAATGTTAAAGATAACCAGATGACAAACAGAGTCACAGTAGTTGATGCATGGATGCAAGAAATTAAAGCATGGAATCTAAAGATGTTAAATGTAAACAGCCCTAGAGACATTCAAGCTAACTTTACCTGGCAAAGAAAACAACAAAGGTCAATTATTGACTATATGTCTGTCACTGGAAAAATAAGAAGCCATGTTGTACAATTTCAAGTCATTAAGATGGATCAAAGTCACCATTGTATGTTAAAACTCAGATTGAAAGTACAGCAATGAACAACAAGAGAGGCCCCCAAAGTTGAGCATTTGGCTGTTGCATCAGGTCATAACCACCTTCGGCTTGATGACACCAACATACGAGCCCTATTAAAATCGCTTGAGAATAAGCAAGATGTAGAGAGACCTGAATATACAGTTCTTCTCGATGCCTACCGTGAGACACACATGATGAAGTCCAAGCCTTACTTTAAAAAAAGACATGTGTGGGACCGTGAAATATCGACCAAGAAAAAAGCTTTAAATAAAGCCATAAGAAGATTAAAAACACTTGCATTTGAAGAAGCATCGCAATTGACAAAACAATCAAATCAAACCTACAAGAACTGGCTCATCAACCATAGATCTGTAATGATGCAACATGATGCTGAACTGACGATGGAAACGCTTGTTAAAAGAAATACTAGTTCACTCTGGAATCTTTTGAATGACGTATCTGTGCCCCAAGGAGCACTTATAAACAACAACATGGTATCTGAGAAAACGTGGGTTGATCACTAAACAAAGATGCTTTTCATCGAAGGAATTAATGCTAGCAAACAACCGGGGCCGGTAATTGACTGGTTTCTTACTATTGAAAAGGATGACATCTTAAGAAATATTATGAGACTCAGTACGTCCAGCGCTCTGGGGCCAGATGGCCTGACGAACCTGCAGTTAAAAAAACAACCAGAATTATGGGCCGATTTCTGCTATGTTTGTTTGCATCTATTTTGCGAAACCGAAAAATTCCAACTTCATGGCGGTGGCAAAAGTTGTCCCTATCTTTAAAAAAGGAGATAGAATTGAGCCTAGAAACTATCGACCAATTGCACTCCTTGACGTTGTAGGCAAAATCTTTGCCTCTCAGCTACAATGTAAACTCGTGAAGTGGATTGAAGAAGCTGCGAGATTTGACCCTTGTCAGGCTGGTTTTGTTAAAGGGGTAGGCTGTGGCCTTAATTTAACATTGATAAACTTTCTAAAGATGGAAGCTATACGACAAAATAAGAAGATCTATATAGCTTTTGTCGAACTATCCAACGCATTCGACACCATAGATAGGGAACTACTCTGGGGAAAAATGAGAAAATGGAATTGCCCAGAAAGCTTGTTACAGCCCATTAAAGAATTACATTCAAGAACGGACATTAAGATCAGACTGGATAATGTCGGAACACTTAGTCAACCAATCCCGACCAACTATGGTGTAAAGCAGGGGTGCCCATTGGCTGCTACCCTGTTCTGTTTATTTCTATCGGATATTGGAGAGACTCTTGGAGCAACCAATTCTTATCCACCAAAAATTAATGGTGAAGCGTTAACTTGGCTGCTGTATGCCGATGACATTGCCTTACTTGACCTTACGCCAACTGGCTTGACACGGGAGTTAGCAGCTCTTGAGAGTTTTGTTATTAAAAAACAAATTAAAGATCAATTCTGAAAAATCAGAAGTACTAATCCTCCAGGACCTTAATCGAACAAAGAAAGTGAGCAAAAACTGTGAACCAAAATGGAGCTTGAACCACGAAGAGCTGACTTGTGTCAAAAAGGTCAAGTATCTTGGGATGTGGATTAACAGCAATATAAATGACGCGCCATGGGTTGATAATGCAAAGCAAAAATGTAAACAACTAGCTTGCCAAGCTGCGATTATAAACAAAAAATATGGGAAGTTTTCCTTGCAGCCGGTCCTTCCTCATTATAATCAGAAAGCAGTCCCGACTTTAATCTATGGTGCAGACACCACTTTAGGAACACCAGTGAACTTGTGGTCACAACTGGACACCCTGTCTTGGAAGCGTGTTCTACAGCTGCAAAAGGGAATACCATCTGCCCGTTTACAATACAAACTAAATCTGATATGTATGAATAAAAGAGTTATTTGGAATATGCTGTCCTTGTATAGGAAAACTATTGTTGACAAGGGCTTGCCGCAGTTTGAAATATTATCAGATTTGAGAAAAGGGAATCCAGAATCAATACCAGTTAGATGTACTAACGCCTGTGAAAAACATCTGAAAGAGTTACACACAGATTGTGAGACTTTAAAGAGCAACCCGAATTATGTCAAACAAAAATAATGGTGGGAACGTGACTGGTGTGCAACTGTAGATGACAGAAACTGCTATAATTTAATGGGAGATGCTGAAAAGGAAAGGAAAAATCGGAGAAACCTCCCTCAATACTTGGTGAAAGCTCCAAACGCCAATTATCAAAAGATTTTAATGAAATTTTGACTCAATCTATTCGATACAAGAGTTAGTCAAAAACAAAGATTCAGACAGACGACAGCGCCGTTAACATGCTGCTTTTGTGAGAATTACTCAGGGACCTTAAAACATCTAATACTTGATTGTGAAGGGGTGAAATCCTGGAGAACATTAAACTTGAATCAAGTGGTAAAGACATACCCTACCTTATGTGGAGAAGACCTGTGGCAGAAGTTTGCTAATCCTAGAGAAAAAGATGTTTATGGCCTGATAAACTTTCTGCGTAAACTAGAAGACTTGTTAATAAAGTGAAATCAATTGGATGATGTTTAAGAAGAGAAGTAGGTTGGCCCTCGTCACAGAAACTCAAAAGAAAAAGTTATTGGTCGATCTAATGTGTTCAAGATCTAATGTAACTGAAAGAAACATGTGGATATGAAAGGGATGAAGTGACTTCAAGGGACAGGACGGGGGTCTTCTTCCCATCGCTTATTTCCTTTTGACGTGTGCATCCTTCTTATTACCGTATTGCCTCCTACTTCTTCTTTCAATTTCTTTTCTATTTTTTAAAAAGTTTGTATAAACTTAATGAAAAAAAAAAGAAAATAAAAACTGGTGATACCAGTGTGGCAAAAGCAGTCGATGTAACGGGTGATCTATTATATAGCTTTGCTTGTAAAGAATTACTCCTGACGACCCATTTTTCCATTCCCTTAACATAGCACGGCTTTTGGGATCTTCACCAAGAGATAGTGGAATTTTACTACCTCAAATTTTGGAATGAATGAACGGCCTCAAGCTGAGATCAACTAACTGGGCATTTTGAATTGCATCATGGGAAATCCTCATCATCTCAGGAGCTTCCCGGCTGGCAACATCACTAAAGCATCTGGAATACATTCTGCAGTAGTGGCCAAACAGGCAATGCTCCAAACAGAATCACAGTCCTGGATGATAATTAGCATACATACAGCTTTCACTCGTGCCACCTTTATTTCTGTCCACTCTGAATGCTTTTCAGTGTGATGTGGTCTTGTGGACAATACATCTGCATCAATATTAGTGCGGCCAGCATGTATTGTACGGTTAAGTCATACACCGACAGGGCTGGGAACCATTGATGGCCCATTGCATCAAGCTTAGCAGACTTCAAAATATTTATGAATTGATGGTTGTCCATTTTTACAGTAAGGTTCACTCCATATAGTCATCACATTTCTCTGGGACCATTTTAGTGCTAGAAATTCCAGTGTGTGCACTGGATAATTAATCTCAGCCGAATGCAGTCCACAACTGGCAAATGCACAAAATGCAAAGGGCTTGAGTTCTCTGCCTGTATGTTGGTATAACACTGCCACAAGTCTTTTCATAATAGCATCCACATGCAGAGTGCAAGGTCACGTTGGGTTAGCATAGGCTAGACAGTAGATTTGGTCAAAATGTTCTTTATGCTTTCTAAGGCATGTTGGAATAGGAAGGTCCATCACTCCCCAAAAGGCTCTCTAGGTTGATAGAATGGTGGCTGGCACAACAAACTGCTGATAACCCTCTTATAAGTAGACAGATAACCTTTGGTTAATTCCACCAGAGGCTAGCTTATTTTGCAAAAGATGGAACAAATAGCCTGTAATAATTGCAAAACCCCAAACGATTTTCAAGTATTTAGTGGTATGGCTGTAGCTTGGTCTACAGCAATTCCCTGTTCAGATATTAAATGTCCTATGTACGTCACACTGGACTGAAACAATTGACACTTTTCCATAGAGACCTTAAAGCCTTGTTCTTGTAGGCGATCCAGCACTTTAAGAAGTCTTTGTGTTCACCCAATGCACATTCAAAAACAATGACATCATTTTAATTTAGTAGGAATTACAGCAAGTTAATTTCTCCCAGTACCCTTTTCATACGATGTTGAAAAGTGGCAGTGGTGCCAGAGATACCTTGGGGCATGTAGTTGAATTAATTAATCAAATTGCAAAGGAGACACAGTCCCAGCACAAATAGTTAAAGCATGCACCCACTCTCTCACACCTATCATCACCAATTTTGTGAACGCATCATTCAAAGCCAATCTGGTCCAAGCTAGCATTAAAGAAGCATGGGTCACCCCACTACTAAAAAAAAACACTCTTGACCCGACTGTACCCACTAATTACCACTCATAACAATAGTTCCCTTCTTACTTAAAATGATTGATAAAATAGCTTATAACCAAGTCCAATCCATCTAGAAAATTACCAACTTCTCGGCTCAAGACAATCCGGATTCAGGCCAAACCATAGTACAGGAACAGCTCTGTTGGATCTCAAAATCCAGATGGATACCATTAGAGATCCAGGCAAACTTTGTATCCTCCTTTTATTAGACCTTTCTGCAGCATTCAACCTCATAGACCATGATAAACTCTGCAATAAGCTAGCCAAAGACTTTAACTTTTCTATGGATGCTACCATGTGGATTAAATCTTTTCTAGCTGACCAAACCTCTAGAGTCTCCTTAGGAAAGGAAGCTGCTGACCCTATCCCTGTCCCCATAGAAGGGCCCCAAGGCTCTTGCCTCTCACCTACACTGTACAATGCATACACAAAGCTCCTCTTCGCAGCGCTAGATGATATGGGTGTCATTTACACCAACTTTGCGGTTGACACCCAGATCCTCATCCCACTCTCAGGAAACTACTCCCAAGATACCCTACTCATCAACAGAATTTAAGCGATCATCCAAAATTGGATGGCCGTAAATAGTCTTTGTCTCAATGATGAGAAGACCGAAATTCTTAGAGTGGGCTTGCAGCCTAAAATCAGCGCCCTTCACTCTGACAATGCCACAATCAAAATCGATGGCACCATGATACCTGTCCTGAAACAAGTAAAAACTCTCTGAATTTACTTGAATGCTAATCTGTCTATGAATAAACACATTAGCAGTCTTTCATCAACCACTTCCTATACAGCAAAACTAATTACATTAAGTAAACAATTTCCCACCCCGGCAAACTGCATCACTCTGGCCAGAGCCCTAATACTGTCACGACTTGAATAGTGTATTGTATTACTATTAGGCACTTCTAAATCCAATCTAAACAAATTACAACTAATACAAAATAAAGCCCTCAGAGTAACCCTCGGCATAAGCAAATCAACCCACATCTCTAAGATTAGAGGAGATCACCACTGTCTACCAGTTGCAGACAGGATTATCTTCATAACCCTGTGTGTTTCCTACAAATGCCAACAGGGCTCATCTCCTAAATACCTCAACAGGGTACTGTAAAAGAAAACCTTCCTATGAACACTTAGATCTATAACCAGCAACTTCTTAACATTCCTCGCTACAGGAATACCAAAGCGGGTGGCAGTAGCTTGAAACAATTAGCCCCCAAACATTGGAACTCCCTACCTAATAGTATAAAAGAAGAGAGCCCCTTTTCAGGTTTCCAAAAATCACTAAAAACATTACTTTTCAATTAATATGGAGGACAATAACCCTGAGTGACTGTAAATATAACTGTAACTGTTCTCCTCATGTATAAAATTGTAACTATGTTTTTCTTGTTGTACTACTCAAATAGCTGCCTAGAACGAAGCAGCCAAATCCCTCTGTGTAACTATGTGAATACTTTGTAATTTTGAATAATGCTTGTGCAACCTCGCTGTGATACCTGAGGGTCTGGGCGTGTAACAAATGTAATAAATAAATAAACAAACAAATAAATAAATAAATAAATAAATAAATAAATACAATATATTAACCCAAAGGACATATGAATGCTGTCTTTTAATTGTCTGCAGGATGCATCGGGATCTGATAGTATCCACTGTGTACATCTAGCAAAGAGAACCATCAACTTCCAGCTAGACAATCTAATGCCTCATCAACTCTAGGTGTCGCATACTGGTTGGGTATGATTTGGTTATTCAGCTTACAGTATTCTACACACTTTCTTAGATCTCCATTCTTCTTATTTGCCACCACAATGGATGAGGTGAATCATCAGTCACTCTAATTTGCTGTTCCACCTCTTGAGCTTCTCCAATGTCCCGATTGATGAATTAAATGACATCCACCTTCTGAGACAAATGATCTCTGATCTTACTCTTCTCTTTTTCAGACAAAGGAGAATCTCCAAAATTGTATTTGCGTGCATACAATACATGTAGTGTGTTGACGGCAGCACGTGCCTCTGCAGTTGATGTCACCAGATGGAATTGGGCTGTAATACAGCCGTCAGGTAATTTGATCGGTCATCTGCATCGGAATGAAGATTGATATTGAAATCATGAATAAGTGAAACAAGTGGTAGAATATATATTTATAAGAGGAGAGATGACAGAGAGGATCCCTGTGTGATGCCACAGGTGACCAAGGATGGACTTCTGGTAAAATGGCCAGACTTCACTCTTCAGTACTACCAGAAAGGAAGCTCCAAAGGTATTCCAAGGTTAAGTCAGAATTTCAACAAGGTGTGTCAGGAGAATTGTATGGTGCATTGTATCAAATGAAAGACATGCTGCAATGGATCCAGAATTGAGTTGTTCGCCACAAAATCTGTAAGTTGCAATCGAGCCACTTTTTTCAAGGATATTGGCCATTCAAGGAAGGCCATCAAAAAGTCAATAGCTGCTGAATTCTGAAGGGTCAAGAGAGGGCTTCTTGATCATAGGGTTTAGAATCATTGATTTAAGTCCCAAGGGAACAACCCCTTGAGCGAGGAATACTATCAACAAAGTATGTAATGTGATGAGTCAAGACTACGGAGTGGGCTTGAGCTGTAAAGGCTAGTAACACACTGATAATCAAGCAAATATGTTTGAGCTTATTCAAAAGGAAGGAAACTAGTGTATGAGCAGTCTCTCTGAAATTAAATGGAAACTTAGGGCCAGATGGTATCAGACTTACCAAGGAGGAAGAAGAAGTCTCAGTGTACAGAAGGCTCACACAGATCTTTTACATGCCTGCATTTGGGGATGTTGAAATCTGAAGAATCTCCTGAGTTCCCTAAAAACACTTAGAGTCTGAAAGGAGTAGTGAGAACCCTGGAAAGGTATCTAGAGACTGAGAGGAATGTGGGAACCCTAATAATTGCCTGCAGCCTGTAAGGGCTGCTGAGACAAATGAAGAAATAAAACATACGCAGACTGGATGGTTGTTAGCAATCTTTGAAGAAACTTAAAAACCAAAGTGTCTCAGAGAGACACTTAGCACCCTGGAAGTACTGTCAAAGGCACTGTGAACATTGAAAAGCACCTAAAGACTGAGAAGAAAACTGAGAATCATGAAACATGCCTACAGCCTAAGAGGGGTGCTGCAAACCCTAGTAAAAACAAACATATAGAACCAGACATCTATAACGTGAGTGGTTTTGTTAACTCAAGAGCACTACTCTGAAATGGGAAGTGCGAGGAAGGCATGGTTCAAGCAATAGGCACATCCAAAATGGATACATGTTTTGAAAACCTTTATTTAAAGTTTTAGTTGGGTTGGTAGAATTCCTAATTAGCCCTAAGTCTAAAATGGGAGTAGTCTTGACCATTAGCCCTTTAAGTGCCAAGGGCGAGGTATCTCGTCCTTGACAGTGCACACACAGTGCCAAGGACGAGATAGCTCATCCTTTTCGGCACCTTGTTTTGAGCGATCCCTGCAAAGCAGGGATCGCTCAAAACTGTAATCCAACCCCCGGCTATGTGAGGGGGAGGTCCCCCCTCACTGCCAGGGGGCTGGATTACCTTCAGCTTCACCTCGGCGTGCGTGACGCACGTTGGCGTGAAACTGAAAGTAAATCCACCGCAGCAGTCATTTTCGGCTGCTGCGGTGGAAAAAGAAGGTGAGTTCCCTTCTTTGTCAGCTTCGATCTCCAGCTGTATTTAAAGCCGGAGATTGAGGCGGGTATTGTTGGAAAGGGGAGATTCTCCCCTTTCCAACGATACCAATTGTGTGGCATTGCTGCCCGTGGATCGGGCGCAGGGCGCCTCGATCCGCGGGCAGCAACGTCACGGATCAAATGAAGATCTGTTTGTGACGCGGGGGGAGGGGCAGCTGCTTACTAGGTAAGCGTCCCCCTTCCCCCGTTACCCCAAAGCATGGGGTCACAGTGCCAGGGACCCCTGGAGGCAGATGATCACTGCCCCTAGGGGTGAAATAAAAATGTTTTAAAAAAATAATAATTCGAGGGATGGAGGGAGGTGGGAGGGGGTTTGGGGCCCTGGGGCGCACTGGACCACCAGGGATGGATCAAAAGTGGTGTCCCTGGAAAGGGGACTTTCTCCCCTTTCCAAGGACACCACATATGAGGCATTGCTGCCCGCAGATTGGGCGCAGGGCGCGCTATCCGCGGGCAGCAATGTCAGTGGATCAAAGCAGATCCATTTGTGACGCAGGGGGAGGAGGGACTGCTTACTAGGTAAGCGCCCCCCACCCCCAGTGGCGCCAAGGCATGGGGCCACAGCGCCAGATACCCCTGGGGGCACATAATCACTGCCCCCAGGGGTGAAAATAAAAATAAATAAAAGCAAAAAAAAATCGAGGGGAGGTGGGAGGGGGTTTGGGCCCTGGGGCCCACTGGGCCATCAGGGATTGATCAAAAAGTGGTGTCCCTGGAAAGGGGACTTTCTCCCCTTTCCAAGGACACGACATATGAGGCATTGCTGGTCACGGATCGGGCGCAGGGCATTCGATCCGTGACCAGCAACCCACTAGACCACCATGGATCCGTTTGTGAGGTGGGGGGGAGGGGGCTCCTTCAAGTAAGCAGTCCTCTTCCCCACACATGTGAGGTACCGTTTTCATCGGGACACCTGTGGGAACGCGTGACGGTAGGCCATGTGTTGTTGGGGGCGTGTTTCCATGGGTGCGTCGAGTGAAATGTGCGGAAAAAGTGTTTTTTCCCCACATTTCGGACTTTGCAGGGCTGTCTGGGTAATAAATTCTGGGCCGATGTGCGCAAATCATACCTCTGCGGATTCCCACGGGTGTCCACTTTTCGGAAATGCATGGGGGTTCCTGTTTTTCTTGGTGGCTGAAGCACCCCAGGCCTAAGTCTGTTGGTTGCCTCCCCAAACCCTTTGGGGGGGACAGCAGTGTTTTAGGCTTTCCCCTTGGCGGCCAGGTAGGTGCACCCACACATGTGAGGTACCGTTTTCATCGGGACAGCTGTGGGAACGCGTGACAGTAGGCCATGTGTTGTTGGAGGCGTGTTTCGATGGGTGCGTCGAGCGAAATGTGCGGAAAAGGTGTTTTTTTCCCGACATTT
Organism: Ambystoma mexicanum; assembly: GCF_040938575.1. NCBI lineage: Eukaryota > Metazoa > Chordata > Amphibia > Caudata > Ambystomatidae > Ambystoma > Ambystoma mexicanum. Next base: position 1,134,014,054 of record NC_090922.1, on the reverse strand, counting down.
CAGACTTTGCGGGGCTGTCTGGGTAATAAAATCTGGGGCGATGTGCGCAAATCGTACATCTGCTTATTCCAACGGGTGTCCTCTTTTCAGAAATGCATGGGGTTCCCTGTTTTTTCAGTGGCTTGGACACCTGAGGGCCATATCTGTACGTTGTGCCGGTCGGCAGAATGTCTGAGATTTCGCTCTGGAAAACAGACTTGGGGTTACTTGTGTTTTAGGCTTTCACCTTGGCGGCCAGGTATTTGCACCCACACGTATGAGGTACCGTTTTCATCGGGACACCTGTGGGAACGCGTGACGGTAGGCCATGTGTTGTTGGGGGCTTGTTTCGATCGGTGCGTCGAGCGAAATGTGCGGAAAAAGCATTTTTTTCTCCACATTTCGGACTTTGCAGGGCTGTCTGGGTAATAAATTCTGGGGCGATGTGCGCAAATCATACCTCTGCGGATTCCCATGGGTGTCCTATTTTCGGAAATGCATGGGGTTCCCTGTTTTCCTCGGTGGCTTGGACACCCGAGGCCCATATCTGTACGTTGTGCCGGTCGGCAGAATGTCTGAGATTTCGCTCTGAAAACAGACTTGGGGTTACTTGTGTTTTAGGCTTTCCCCTTGGCGGCCAGGTAGGTGCACCCACACATGTGAGGTACTGTTTTCATTGGGACACCTGTGGGAACGCGTGACGGTAGGCCATGTGTTGTTGGGGGCGTGTTTCGATGGGTGCGTCGAGCAAAATGTGCGGAAAAAGTGTTTTTTTCCCAACATTTCGGACTTTGCAGGGCTGTCTGGGTAAAAATTTCTGGGGCGATGTGCGCAAATCACACCTCTGCAGATTCCCACGGGTGTCCTCTTTTTGGAAATGCATGGGGTTCCCTGTTTTCCTCGGTGGCTTGGACACCCGAGGCTCATATCTGTACGTTGTGCCGGTCGGCAAAATGTCTGAGATTTCGCTCTGAAAACAGACTTGGGGTTACTTGTGTTTTAGGCTTTCCCCTTGGTGGCCAGGTAGGTGCACCCACACATGTGAGGTACCATTTTCATCAGGACACCTGTGGGAACGCGTGACGGTAGGCTATGTGTTGTTGGGGGCGTGTTTCGATGGGTGCGTCGAGCGAAATCTGCGGAAAAAGTGTTTTTTTCCCCACATTTCGGACTTTGAGGGGCTGTCTGGGTAAAACATTCTGGGGCGATGTGCGCAAATCATACCTCTGCCGATTCCCACGGGTGTCCTCTTTTCAGAAATGCATGGGGTTACCTGTTTTCCTCGGTGGCTTGGACACCCGAGGCCCATATCTGTACGTTGTGCCGGTTGGCAGAATGTCTGAGATTTCGCCATGAAAACAGACTTGGGGTTACTTGTGTTTTAGGCTTTCCCCTTGGCGGCCAGGTAGGTGCACCCACACATGTGAGGTACAGTTTTCATCGGGACACCTGTGGGAACGCGTGACGGTAGGCCATGTGTTGTTGGGGGCGTGTTTTGATCGGTGCGTCGAGCAAAATGTGCGGAAAAAGTGTTTTTTTCCCGACATTTCGGACTTTGCGGGGCTGTCTGGGTAAAAAATTCTGAGGCGATGTGTGCAAATAATACCTCTGCGGATTCCCACTGGTGTCCTGCTTTCGGAAATGCATGGGGTTCCCTGTTTTCCTTGGTGGCTTGGACACCCGAGGCCCATATCTGTACGTTGTGCCGGTCGGAAGAATGTCTGAGATTTCGCTCTGAAAACCGACTTGGGGTTACTTGTGTTTTAGGCTTTCCCCTTGGCGGCCAGGTAGGTGCACCCACACATGTGAGGTACCGTTTTCATCGGGACACCTGTGGGAACGCGTGACGGTAGGCCATGTGTTGTTGGGGGCGTGTTTTGATTGGTGCGCCGAGTGAAATGTGCGGAAAAAGTGTTTTTTTCGCGACATTTCGGAATTTACGGGGCTGTCTGGGTAAAAAATTCTGGGGCGATGTGCGCAAATCATACCTCTGCGGATTCCCATGGGTGTCCTCATTTTGGAAATGCATGGGGTTCCCTGTTTTCCTCGGTGGCTTGGACACCTGAGGCCCATATCTGTATGTTGTGCCGGTTGGCAGAATGTCTGAGATTTCCCTCTGAAAACAGACTTCGCCTTGGCGGCCAGGTAGGTGCACCCACACATGTGAGGTACCATTTTCATCGGACACCTGTGGGAACATGTGACGGTAGGCCATGTGTTGTTGGGGGCGTGTTTTTATGGGTGCGTCGAGCGAAATGGGCGGAAAAAGCATTTTTTTCCCGACTTTTCGGACTTTGCGGGGCTGTCTGGGTAATAAAATCTGGGGCGATGTGCGCAAATCATACCTCTGCGGATTCCCACGGGTGTCCTCTTTTCGGAAATGCATGGGGTTCCCCGTTTTCCTTGGTGGCTTGGACACCCGAGGCCCATATCTGTATGTTGTGCCGGTCGGCAGAATGTCTGAGATTTCGCTCTGAAAACAGACTTCGGGTTACTTGTGTTTTAGGCTTTCCCCTTGGCGGCCAGATAGGTGCACCCACACATGTGAGGTACCGTTTTCATCGGGACACCTGTGGGAATGCGTGACGGTAGGCCATGTGTTGTTGTGGGCATGTTTCGATGGGTGCATCGAACGAAATGTGCGGAAAAAGCGTTTTTTTCCTGACATTTCGGACTTTGCGGGGCTGTCTGGGTAAAAAATTCTGGGGCGATGTGTGCAAATCATATCTCTGCGGATTCCCATGGGTGTCCTCTTTTCGGAAATGCATGGGTTTCCCTGTTTTCCTTGGTGGCTTGGACACCCGAGGCCCATATCTGTACGTTGTGCCGGTCGGCAGAATGTCTGAGATTTCGCCATGAAAACAGAGTTGGGGTTACTTGTGTTTTAGGCTTTCTCCTTGGCGGCCAGGTAGATACACCCACACATGTGAGGTACCGTTTTAATCAGGACACCTGTGGGAACGCGGGACCGTAGGCCATGTGTTGTTGGGGGCGTGTTTCGATGGGTGCGTCGAGCGAAATGTGCGGAAAAAGCGTTTTTTTCCCCACATTTCGGACTTTGCAGGGCTGTCTGGGTAATAAATTCTGGGGTGATGTGCACAAATCATACCTCTGCGGATTCCCACGGGTGTCCTCTTTTCAGAAATGCATGGGGTTCCCTGTTTTCCTCGGTGGCTTGGACCCCCGAGGCCCAGATCTGTGCGTTGTGCCGGTCGGCAGAATGTCTGAGATTTCCCTCTGAAAACAGACTTGGGGTTACTTTTGTTTTGGCTTTCCCCTTGGCGGCCAGGTAGGTGCACCCACACATGTGAGGTACCGTTTTCATCGGGACACCTGTGGGAATGCGTGACGGTAGGCCATGTGTTGTTGGGGGCGTGTTTCGATGGGTGCGTTGAGTGAAATGTGCGGAAAAGGCGTTTTTTTCCCAACATTTCGGACTTTGCAGGGCTATCTGGGTAATAAAATCTGGGGCGATGTGCGCAAATCATACCTCTGCGTATTCCCACGGGTGTCCTATTTTCGGAAATGCATGGGGTTCCCTGTTTTCCTCGGTGGCTTGGACACCCGAGGGCCATATCTGTACGTTGTGCCGGTCGGCAGAATGTCTGAGATTTCGCTCTGAAAACAGACTTGGGGTTACTTGTGTTTTAGGCTTTCCCCTTGGCGGCCAGGTAGGTGCACCCACACATGTGAGGTACCGTTTTCATCGGGACTCCTGTGGGAACGCGTGGCGGTAGGCCATGTGTTGTTTGGGGCGTGTTTCAATGGGTGCGTCGAGCAAAATGTGCGGAAAAAGCGTTTTTTTCCCCACATTTCGGACTTTGCGGGGCTGTCTGGGTAATAAAATCCAGGGCGATGTGAGCAAATCATACCTCTGCGGATTCCTACGGGTGTCCTCTTTTCAGAAATGCATGGGGTTCCCTGTTTTCCTTGGTGGCTTGGACACCCGAGGCCCATATCTATACGTTGTGCCGGTCGGCAGAATGTCTGAAATTTCGCTCCGAAAACAGACTTGGGGTTACTTGTGGTTTAGGCTTTCCCCTTGGCGGACAGGTAGGTGCACCCACACATGTGGGGTACCGTTTTCATCGGGACACCTGTGGGAACGCGGGACGGTAGGCCATGTGTTGTGTTTGTGTGGTTTTCATAACGTTTTGACCCATTTGCTGGTGCCCTTTGTCTCACAACCCTTTCTTTTCCCAAATGTGACCTACATTTAGTCGCTGCTTTAGCCACCATACACTTTTGTATCCTGCACAAGTCACCTACCCTTGAAAAGGTCTGCCTGTGCTCTTTCAAAAAATGTATGGCTGCCGTTCCTCACCACATTGGTTTTCCCAATTTACACATGCTAGGTGCGTCTAGTCAGACCGTGAGCGTAAAACTCCTGTGTACCATGGCTCAGTGTTTGGCTTGTGGTATTGCTTGGTTTGTAAAAACACTACAAAAATTGTATGCTCTCCTAACTGCAAGAGTCGGGGGAATGTAGCGGAGCATTGCTTTTCTCAAAATTCATAGAAGCCATTGCCATACCAAGCCAACCATGTCCAACACATACCATTTTTTTCAGTCATTTTCCCGCTTTTCCCCCATTCAATGGCAGTTTCCCCTACCTAGTTGTTGCCTGACCTATGCAAATCACCCCTTCCTAAACTTGGAATATTGTCAATTTTTCAGAAATATATGCCTTTCTGTCCTCCAATGTGGCTTTCCTGCCCTTTTCTTCCATTCCGTCCATGCATGTCCAATTGGCAAAAATGGCAAAAATCGCCTACCTCTCACAAAACGGTTGATAACCACATCAAAATATTTTTTTTCCATTTCCACTCAACCTGTTCCTGAAAGCCACGAAATTGGGGAACTCAGCAAACCATTTGTTCCTAGTTCTTACAAGGAAAAAACCACAGGCTTCTTTGTACATCATTTTATTGTCATTTTTTGAAAAAACCCAACATTTTCACACTTTTTCCTTATTTTCTCTCACCCCCCTACAGCAACCTGGGATTCCTGGGTGGCGTTATGACCGCCTACATGTGGGAAAAAAAGGAGACAAATTTGGCCGAGATATCTCATGTAACAAAAAAGTTACAAGCCATTGAATGGCCATATAACAAAATCACCAAAAAAGGGCCTGGCACTGGGGAGAAATACCCATGGCACTTAAAGGGTTAAACAAACGGTAAATGTGTCCAAATCAGTCTGGCCAAAAAAAAGGCATATACTTATAACACCTAACCTTGCCCTCCTTCTTAGAATAACAAATGTGTTAAGGGAAATACAAAATAAAAATAGCGTCTCAAAAGTGAATGTCAGAATGGCTTAATTACCAACTCCCTTCCCCAGCTTCAACCCCACGGGGTCTAGGGAGCTTCTCAATAATCAATGGAGAGGTGGATGGCACAGTTCTATCATTCTTGAACACTTTAGCTTACTGGTACAGTTCAACAGTTCAATCTTCAGGCCATCACTTTCTGGTAGTGCAATCCCTTCCTTAGGCTTCATGTGGCTTGTCATCAATACTCAGTTCATATGCTCTCAATTTCTCACAGTTCTGCACAGGCTTCCCTATGCAGGCTCGAGCCTGTCTGATTTCACTTTATCACACAGCTTCCTACAGTTCTGTACAGGCTTACCTCTGCCGGGATCGAGCCTGTCTTGTTCTTTGTGGAGGTTCCCTTCCACACGTTTTATCTTACATCTCTTTCAATATCAAAGATTTTTAAACTGCAAGTAATTAAAATAGACCTCTGCATGACCACTTTAACCTCCCTGTGAAAACAGAAAAATAATATGAGGCCGGGAAGCCCAAAAGGAAACACACCAACACAGGTTACAAAGAAACATACAAGTACTTTATTTCAAGCTACAACAGTTACCAAGTCAACTGACAAACGGATAGCTATTCGACTCTCAGTATAACATAACGAACTTCAACGAGGGTTCGATGTGTTCAGTGAGAGACCGCACATTGGAATACCCAGGCCATTTATACAATTTGTCCAGCCCTTGGGCAACCCTCTTGTGGGTTAACCATTCTGTGAAATACAATACTGGTCTAGGGTTCCTTGCCAGGTCAACCTGTAATATATGCATTTTGATAAGTTTTGCTGATATAAGTAGTACATTTACATATAGGTCAACAGTAGGACAGGGTCTCAGTTCACGACCCCGACAAGTAGCCTGCAGGCATATTAATAATTCAGCTGTACGGAGGTCACAACGGCCAGAATCTATTCGAAATGTCATTTGGCCTCCATTTTGATGTTCAGGGTGACTTCTACATAACAAGAGAAACTAAAATGGCGGCTTGATTCAAGAGGGCGGTTTACATTGATTTCTCTGAGGTCAAGACCTTGCTGTGGAGTTTGTTTGCGCATGATGTTTAGACAACTTGGTGTAGGCCAATATATATAACTATTACAATAGGAGGCATAATATTATTTCTATTCCGACAAACCCTCCTTTTGGCCTATGCCAAGTGCTAGGACTATTTTTGATGTATTTGCAAATAACTCCATGCATTGTCGTCCATACATCCTGAATCGTTGTCTGTAATAACTATAGCCATTAGGTCGTTCACCAGAACCTCTTGCAACACAAACTCTTTAGATGCTCTATCTGGGGCATACACTTTAGGTCCTATCGGGCCCGTTATTTTTTGGTGGTTTAAGTTTCTTTAGTAAAGTTTTTTTCAGTAGAGCAAAGTGTCTGTGAAGGCAATCATGCGTAGTTGTCAGTAAATATTTATAATTCAAGGTAGGACGGCTTTTGGGTTAATACCTGTTTAAACTAATCACAATTTTCAACATACGATTGATTATGTGAGCATTATTGTTTCCATTCGTTTAAGCTGATACAGGGAAGGTTTGATATTTAATGTAACTTAACCTCTAGCGCGAAATTGGGACCACAAGTCCCATCATCCCTCGGAATGAAGATGTCCTTGGGAGCGATAGCCATTACAGCTGCCCATAATTAAGTGAGACTTATCGACACGCCTATTTAAACGAAAGAGCGGAGCACAGATCCTTCGCCTGCCTGAATTTTATAAACGCGACGAGACTCACAAGAAACTGGGCTGCATTTCACCTGATGACACGCCAGTAATTTATTGGCCGCGCTGAAGAGATGTCGACCTCGCAACGGTAATCACTAGAGCAGCTTGTGCTTTGAACCTGACAACTACATCAGTCCCATGGCCTGTTTGTTGATACGTTAGCCAGCCATAACGGGAGAGAGCTGTATATTGCATCCCCCCCTCTACTTAGAGGGTGTTTATGTTAGTTACCTGCTAATTTGCCTAAAAGGCTGCTTACGCCTGTGTGAAAGACCCTGCCGATGGTTATACCTTAAGCTGTTTACCACGAGCACGAGTGCTCATTCTCGGTGCTAAAGGCTGCAGTAATCTAGACTCTGTAGCCGCTACCTTGATTCAGATTTGAGCTCGGTACTGATGGTGCCTCTAAAGTAGGTGTCACGACATGCTATATACTACTGATGCTTAATTAATAAGCATGTTTAGTTTCACTGAATTAGATTCGGTCCACACATATTTATTTATTTATATTTTCTTTACCCATGTAGACATACGTGACTAAGTGGTGCAACACGGCAACTTTTTCGCTATGTGCAGTATCGTATTAGAGCTACACATAACGCCATCAACTTAAGGTAAGGCAGAGTGATTTTTCGAATCCATTACTTTTTAGAGTAGAAACAGATTTCGAGATTTTGTCAACAGCACCTTTCATTTTTTCATTTTTTCTTTTTCCTTTCTCTTCCTCTCCCCCAATACACGGTCTAATAGATGACTGGAAGCGCTTTTCAGTGGAACCTGTGTAGAGATTTGATAGAGGGCACTTGAATTCGTTCAGCAATCCACCATATACCTTCTTGTGTTGGAGTATTGTGCTAACTACCGTATGGTGAGCTTTGTGATGATCCGACTGTACCCAACTTGGGAAGAATTGTTTTTCTGGCTACTTCTCTCTTTTTTGTTTTCTGTACTTCCGTCTTTGCACTATCTATTGCATTTTCCAACATCAAATAATGATGTGTTGGTTTATGATTAATTTGGCCCTTTAGAGAGGGTGCCACTCTTTGTGGTTTTTCATAATGTAGTTTTGATATTTCTTAACATAAGGAGTCCGGTCCCAGTTTGATCAGCCCTATAATTTGACAAGGTTGGAGCACTTGTTAGCTCCTGAGACTGCGTAACTTAACAGCCTCAAGAATGAGGGATTATAGTGATTGGTTTTTTCTCTCCTTGTCTCTTCACAGGTGTCATGTGTCCATTCCTCGCGAGAGGGCAGTCCGAACTCTACCACAACCACAAGAATCTAACTGTTTTTGTATCGGACGCTATAACAGTTAACTTTTGAAATAATTGCAAACTGTTTAGGTCTAGGTGCCTGTGCTAAAGCCAGTGTTCGCGTGGTTCTTAAACACGGTAGTTGGCAGAATAGCTGTGGAACATTAAAAGTTCACTTTGAACTATTCAGGTTGAGAGCCGGTAACTTTAGTTCCGCCGCGTTAAACGACCTATTGAGACATATCGTGCTTTTAAGTATACCCCCCTGATGAATTTCCCTTGACTGTGTGTGTATGAAATGAGTGAGGAATGAAACATGTCGGGTTAAATGGGAGTGAAGTAGTGTGGAAGTTAGTAGTTATTTGAGTTGTGCTATTTTTTCTTTAACCCCATTATTGTGGTTAGACTTAGGAGTAATAAGCTGATTTAATTAAAATTTTGTATGTTTATGTTGTAATCCCTGATTTTGTAGTTCCCTAGGATTATATGTGCACTCTTTTTCTCCCGGTGTACTTAAATTGTCACTGATGCGATTTGGTCGTCTTTGTGTTTTTTTGCTTTCTCTTTATTGTCTTTTTTTCTTTTTTTTTATGTACGAAAGTTTTTAAGGATTGTGTTATGATGAATTATGCCATGTTGGCATTTTTATGATGTATATTTACCATTGAAGGTTAAATAAAATTGATAATTGTATAACTGGTCCAATTCCCACTGTGTATAGCTTAAAATACCAAAGCACTAATGTTTTAGAGATATGTATACTGTGTTTTCTCTACCCCTATTTCTGCCTTCTAATCAGTGAGGTTGGACATATGACACGGAGATACAACACTGTGGACCATTCTTTAGTTTATATTTTTTAGGGTGTTCCTAAAGATAGGGGGTGTTTTGGTCCACAGTCCAATCCCCCCACCTCTTTTGTGTACTTTGTTGCTATCGGGCTCACCACCTGAGCGCAACACCCCCCTAGCATTGCACATATAATAGGTAGACATTGGATACAGCAACAAAGGAATAGTAGAATTCCCAAAATAACCAGTATGACAGAAAGCACCTTCCAACCCCAGGATCGTAAGGAGTCCCAGAACCAAGTACTAAGACTCCAATCTCCCACAGGAACATGCACTTCTGAACTAAGGACGTGCAAGTTCTGTATTGCCTTGAAAATTGTCAGGGAGGAATCTGGTACGAAAACACAACAAGCGGACCCCACTAATTTACATACTCCACCTCGCTCTGCCAGAATGACATCTAATGCCATCTGGTTTTGGAGCGCTACCAATCTTATTGCTTTCTGTTCCAGTGTCATATTATAGAGTATATCCGTGGTCCGGTTGATGGTTCTCTCCAGTACTCTTGCTAGCCCCCTAATATTTTCAGAATTTGCTATTTGTCCCCAAAATGGCACAACTGATTTTGCTATATCTCCCAATATTTGTCCAGGGGTATCTCCATCCTCGTCCCGCCGTGGACGAGCCTTAGAAACTTCCAATGTACTAGCTATAAATACCCCAGGTAACAGGATCCGTAAATAACAAATTCCCTGCCAATCCTTGGGCAACCAGGGAAATGCTGTACTACCGCAAACGATATAGACAGGCCCCCCTACATACAAAGGCCTGTTCTCCCCGGTCAAATTTACAACGTTTGTACAACCTTCAAAATCTCCCATTGACCGGGTGCCATTCCTTTGTACACAGAAGGGAACTGAATCGGGGATAGGGTTAATAGAGTAGGAAGGAGGCATGGCATCCTCATTGCCTATCGGAGCCATTTTAAAGGAAATTAGAGTTTGGAAAGGAAGAGACAGTTTATCAGATGGCCTAATAGAAGCAACATTAGGCTTACTTCTATTTGCAAAAAGCGAGCATCCCAGGGGAGTCAGTACACGTTTCTCAAAATCATTTAAATTAGTTCCATCAAAGTTCCCTGAGATGCTATCATTCCAATGGCCAAAGAATAGTGCTCTAAGAGAGGCATAGCAAGCAGTCGTTAAAGGTAAAGGGTGAATATACCAGCCTAGCCCCTTGTTCCCATGTTGCGGTAAATGGGTGCAGATCCAGCAGTTGCTCTTATTAAAAATGGCATGCGTCAAATTCATTATTATCATTAAAGTGTTATTGTGATACTTTCGTCTATGCTGGGAGTCCCTAGGTGACAGAGTATGAAGGTGTACAGAGGGAGTCAGAGCAGTAGGGACAATTTCAATTGGTAACAGAGGCTCTAGAGGATACATTTCTTCAAAGTACCAGAGTCCCACGGCAGTGACTATAAAAATCCCAATTATTATCATCACAAAACAGCAAAAGGTTTTCGGGGCCCAGGCACATTGTTCATTGTCCGAGTTGGTCACCCCCTTATTTACAAGTCCAATACGAGCAGTAGCGGTGGAGGTGGCAGACATCGTAGTTTTTCAATCGACGACCCCAATGTTCTTTGCTGGCGAAACTACTTAGTCCTTACCCAACCCTAGCCAGCAGAATCCCCTTTTTTTCCCAAAATGTTCCTTTGGAAGAACAAAAACTCTCAATGACTCTTTTCTTTTCCAGATGCACAGGCAAAACCTGTGCCATAGTTCTATTTTCTTTGTCGGAGGTCGTACCTGGTGGTTCCCGGTACTGCTTGATCCGGAAATAAGGTAACTTCACTTCCTTAGGGAAGCAACGTATCAGAGGCGATGGAAGTCGCAGAACTTGAAACGTTTTCCGGAAGTGACTTTTCCAAAGAGTGTGGAGACAAAATGGATGGTTCCCCAAGCTCCACAGCCTCAGAGGGATTCTCCGACACACTCACATCGCTATTTGCTACTCCAGGATCAGAGATTGTTGCATCAGCAAGGGGCTCTGCTTCTTCTGTAACGTGTGGCGTTTGGTGAGGAAGTTTCTTGACATGCGTCGTGTGGATCCAATGCTTATTTCCAGCCACCCGCACTGCTGTCTGGGTGACCAACAGCACCTGGTAGGGTCCCCGCCAGCGAGGCGCGAGGCAGGAAGACCTTTCGTAGGCCTTCACCAGGACCCAACTTCCAGGCTGAATATTGTGTCCTGGGCCCGTAAACCGTACAGGTAAAGCTGATCGAACCTGATGATAAATGAAATACAGATTTTTAGTCAACTGGTTACAGTAGTCTGCAAGCAATACATTTTCAACATCTCTCAGCATTTTAGGTTTTGGAAGACCCGAAATATTAGCAGGCCTCCCCATCACCACCTCGAATGGAGAGAGACCAGTCTTAGTTTGAGGTGTGTTACGCATGGCTAACAACACAATAGGTAAGGCATCCAGCCATTTCAGTTTGGTGCCGGCACATGTTTTAGCAAGCTTATTCTTTAGGATACCGTTATGTCTCTCTACCAATCCCAGCGCTTTGAGGATGTCTAGCCGAATGAAATCGTTTTTCGATGTGTAATGCTGCGCACATCTGCAAGATTACTGCTGCAACAAAATGTGGACCGTTGTCCGAGCAAATGACTCTTGGCAACCCAAAACGTGGGAAGAACTCCTTTACCATAGTCTTTGCAGTGGTCATGGCCTTAGCATCCTTAATGGGGAAAGCCTCAACCCATTTACTAAAGGCACAAATGATCACAAGGACGTATTTTGAATTGTTACACCGTTCCATCTCAATAAAATCAAAGTGGATGACCTCAAAGGGGACAGAAGGAGGCCCAAAACTACCCCTTGGAGTTGCTGTCCCCTACCCCACTTTGTGCTGCAAGCAAATCATGCAATTTTGAACGTAATGCTGAGCGATTTTCGAAATTTTATCATTTACCCAGACTTTTTCTAACATTCTCGTGATCTGCTGAGCACACACATGCGTAGGGCCATGTGCCATCGTAACCATCGCCAGCACATATGAATTAGGGAGCAACCATTTCCCTTTAGATGTGTCCACCAAACACCCATCTTCATCTAGTTTCCCCATCCCTTTGGCCCACTTTTTAGACTCTTCTATTGTGGCATCAGCTTGGATATCTCGTACAGACCCAATACCCTCATCTATTACATAGGCATCTCTTGTTTCTCTTACTGCATACATGTCTGTGCTAAGGCCTGTGGCCGTTTGCCTGGCTATCTGGTCAGCAAAAGCGTTCCCTTTCCCCACATCATCTAAGACCTTGCGATGCGCTGCACACTTTATGATCGCCAACTGACTGGGGAGCGCAAGTGCCGAGAGCAATTGCACTATCAGGGGGCCATGCTGAATCTTGGTCTCATGTGAGGTTAGGAACCCTCTTTCCGACCAGACCCTCCCAAAGTTGTGAGCCACCCCAAAGGCATACTGGCTATCAGTATATATATTTACTGTACGCCCTTCGGAGAGTTCACAAGCTCGGGTCAACGCTATATCTCTGCGGCCTATGCAGAGTTATGCGGAATTCTCTTAGTTTCAACAACCGTACTCAATGTAGTGACTGCATAAGCAGCTGTAGATGTACCATCCGGAAGTTTGAAGCAGGAGCCATCACAAAACAGCTCTCCTTCCGCATTATCCAAAGGAGTATCTATAAGGTCTATCCTGCGCTTTGTTTCCTGTTCAGTAGTATACAGGCAGTCATGTGATTCTTCGTCACCGCAAACAGTATTTTGAGGGAAAGGTAGGAGCTCAGCCGGATTAAGGACACAACACCTCTTAATTTGAATGTGAGGGGCAAACAAAGTCAATTCATACCTCGTCAGCCGTGCAGAGGCGAGGTGCTGTGTTTGGGTTTTATTCAATAGCACATCTACAGAGTGAGGTACCATTAGGGTTAAATCATGGCCTAGGACCATTCCCTCACTCTGTTTTACAGACGCGGCAGCAGCAGCGACAGCTCGCAAACATCTTGGCAAAGCGCATGCGACAGGATCACAGGCGGAAGAGTAATAGCCGCACAGTCTATTCTTCCCTCCATGTTCATGTGTTAATACAGCCAAATCACATCCATCACATTCATGCACAAACAACACAAAGGCCTTATTGTAATTTGGAGTACCCAGGACCGGTGCAGAGCATAACGTGGTTTTGAGAAGCTCAAATGATCTTTGATGTTCCGACTTCCATGGCAGCGGTGAAGAAATGCCCTTCTTCGTCAAGGCCAACATCGGATTTATCACTAGTGAGAAGTTCGGGATCCACAGCCTCAGTAAGAAGCCATACCTATTAAGGCTCTGACTTCCTTCTGTATATTTGGGACAGACATGCCAGAAATGTGTTTTATTCATTCAGGTGTCAATCTTCTCCCCTCCTTTGACAGGAGATAGCCTAAATAGGCGACCTCCTGACAACAATATTGAAATTTCTTAAGCAAAGCTTTATGACCATGTTCAGCCAAATGAATAAGCAACAATACAGTGCCTTTTTTACAAGCACTTTCAGAATCTGCAGGTAAAAGCAAGTCATCGACATACTGAAGCAGTGTACAAGTAGATGGCAATTCAAGGGTGTCAAGCTGCTCTTTCAAAGCCCTACTATAAATGCTCGGACTTTCAGTATAACCTTGAGGTGCATGAGTAAATGTGAACGAACGCCCCCCCAAGGTGAACGCGAACAAATATCTACTATCCTTGTGTATAGGAATACTGAAGAAAGCATTCTTCAGATCCACAACACTAAAGTGAGTAGCTGTAGCAGGGATCATTGTTAATATCGTTGTCACATCAGGCACAATTGGAAATTGTGGGGCGACAACTTTATTAATAGCACGTAGATCAATTATGAAACGAAATGGGATTGCATTGTCGCCTTTCTTGTACACGGGTAAAATCGGACTGTTACATAAACTACCTGCAATCTCTTCAATCACCCCTTGATGCACAAAATCGGAAACAATGCACTTCAAAGCACGCTCGCCCTCAACTGAGATTTTATATTGCGGAATGCGTGGTAGTTTAACTCCATGTTTCAAAACTATTTTAACGGGTTCAACCTGTAATACCCCGACATCATTGTCGTCAACCGCCCACAAACATTCCGGGACAACACTAAATTCAGGAGGCAATGGTCGAGTCAGAAACTGAGAACTGGGAAGTTGCTGTGGTGAAATCGTCAGTCGCACTCCGTCAGAGGAACAATGAATCACTGCATTTAATTTCTTTAACAGATTTAACCCCAGCAAATTCTCTCCACAGTTTGAAGTCAAGAGGAATGGACAGTGGTCCGTAAAGGGAGACAAAGAAACAGGCACCGGCGAAGAAACCGGACAAACAACTGGTATGCCAGAAAACCCTACAGAAACAGTTTGCCCTGACAGTGGAATGTTTGGAACCCGAGAATGATCAATGGAGCACTTCTGTGCTCTAGTGTCTATCAAGAACTGATGTTTCCTATTCCCCACTAACAGTTCAACGTAGGGACCTTTTTGACTAACGGGAATAGGTGAAGGTTCCAAACCCTGCTTTGGGCAATCCTAACAAAACAAAATGTCGTCGAAAGGAAGCTCTTCAGAAAGGTAGGCAGCAGAAGAGTGATCAAATATGTTTCTTGTGTCCACACTCGAAGTCTGATTATCCCGTGAAAAAGGTTGCTGAGGATCTTGTGAGAGCTGACCTCTATCAGGGCCCCCCACTCCGAGGCGACCTCTAGGTCGTCTACCCATACTCCCAAATGTGTTGTTTGACCTCTGTCGAAGGAGGGGGCACTGTGCACGCCAATGACCTTCCTGGCGACAATAGGCACATTGATTAATATTCACTGGACCCAAGGGGATGTTCCCTTGCGGAACATACTGACCTCTGGTCTGTGAATTACCTCCTCCGGGATTTCTAACAATTTGCTGTAACAATACTTTAGTCTTCAAATCTCCTTTCCTCTTCTCGACTCTATCTTTTTCATTATTGACACGGTTCTCTTAAAATACTGAGCCATGTGCAAAACTTCAGATTGGGATTTCGCCTGCCAAGCGCTCTCAGAGGACATAATCTGTGACTGGATGTCAGGCAGCAATCCACGCACAAATTTGTCCACAAACAACCTTTTCCCAGACGATGTGCCCAAGTCCTGTCCACTGAAGTCAGAGAATACCTGTTCGGATCGATTAAAGAATTTGGTGGCGCCCTCAGATTTTCCTTGAACACAGGCCGTAAACTTGTCCCAAATAATTCTTTTCTCAGGAATTATGGTTTTCAATTTCACAACAATTCTATCAGGCAAAGTGAGTATTACCTGAGGTGGTTTCTCACCAGCTGGTCTGCAAAACTGACTCTATCTCTTTGTAGAATCCTGTCGGATTTTTCCTAATATCAGGAATTGATTGTCTAATAGTGTTCACTTCCTGTGGCGAAAACGGGACGTGAACAAATTGTGATACATAATGTGCGGGAATGTCCACAGCGGGTGCACCTGTCCCAACGTTAGCCGGGATCTCAACCTTTGGGACAAATGTCGGAGGAACCTCTCTCATGGGCAACTGAGATATAGGTAACTCTGACCGCTTACTAAGCAACAGAGCCAGGTCGAGCGCTAAGGCAGTCGAAGAAGTGTTGAGCGAGAAAGCCCTCTTACAAATACCCAATAACTCTGTGGGACAACTAACCTTCTTCCTTACACATTCATCCTGCAGGTACTCCACCATTACCTGAATCACCTTCCTCTGCATTTCTACTGTATACTGACTATACGTGTCATACACCTCACCTGGCGGTATTGATGAATCCGAGATCCATCGAATCGCATCTTTTGTACAGATTCGTACTTTCTCAGATGCTGATTTACAACACGGAAGGAATCGTTTCTGCACATACATACTGTCGTCTTCATCATCCTCATCCCGCAATTTTTCTATGTCCCTCCTATACTCAAATAACCTCTCGACATGACCATGTACTTTCTACTCAGTGTCCCCTGAAAGCGCTAGAGTATTCAGATCCCTCAACCCTTGTGGGAGATCTGCGTTATGTAATCTACCCCACATTACACATAAATGAGTCTCAAAACCTTCAATAAAAACATTTTTCTCGGGAAAATTGTCCATATTTGATAATGTGGAAAAAACATTGGCTTGATCATCACTCTCCATATAATGCTTAGCCCATGCAAACAATTCCTGTTTCTTTACTGCTGAGGCAGTATTTCGAGTGACACTCTTTGACCCCGCACGCTGATCTACTACAGTCGGTACAGAACCACTCGGGAGCGAAGGTGCGTGCAAATTCAATGGAGGTGCGACTATCGGCGCAAGGGGAAGGGGTGGTAGAGTAGGTGGAGGAACAACAACTGGAGGAATAGGAACAATAGGTTGAACAGGGGGAACAGGAATAACAGCAGGAATAGGCAGAGCACCAGGGAGAGGATCATACGGAGGTGGCGCAGAGGCACCAGACCTTCGTTCGTTTAACAATTTGTCAATAAATTCTTTGGAAGCATGAAAATCTTTAGAGGGATAGATTTTCTGGATACCGAGTGAGAAAGCCCTATCCATATTCTTGACTGACTCTGAATCTGAAAACTATAGTTTACAAAAAGGAAAATCCTGAATAGATTATTCTACTCATCAAAGTGGAATAGGAAGGAGGTTTGCTTCTGCCCTTCATTCTCAAGAAAATGCTTTCAGCAACATCATTTTTCCAAATGACATTGCACCGAAGTAAAGGTATTCTGCCTTAGGTGGACTCCTAATGCCAGTTAAAATGTACTTGCAGATTACGTTTCTATTTCAATTTTATAGTCTTTTGTGTGTGTGAACATTTAATTCTTCAAAATAGTTTGCTCTTCAAAATGAAAAGTGTCTACCTTAATGTAAGTCCTTAGAATAAGTGTAACCACTTCATTCCTACCAAACATTCTTTTATCTATGCCCAAGCTAGAATGTGATGTTGTCCATCATTTTAGTGTTGTAAAATGTATTCTAAAATAGTTTTGTTGTTTTTAATCCAGCCACCAATGACAATGTGTATGTTTATGTTGAAGAGAACATTACACTTGTCTAGAATAGTTAGTTGGATAAACTTTTATAAATATGGATATTTGTGTGCATTGTGAATGTTACCATTAGCGAGAAAATATCAGGCAAGTTGTATTTCATATATTTGTGTGAACTAATTGTGGTTACTTCCCCAGCATTGAAAGTTATGGGAACACCTTTAATTTCTTGATGTATTATTTGTAAAGAAAACAGAATCAGATTTGAAACAGACACATTTTGGGGTGAGATAGTCATGATGGGTGCATTAAATGAGGGAAATTTCTTTGGCAAACGAATCAACCATTAGAAATGTATATGTATTTCATCGATAGAAGACATTACATTAATGTATTACTGGATTTATCGCAGTTCCACATGGTGAGGCACTGTGCCAAGAATTTTTTTTATTGTGTTATTGTATCTTGGTTAATAATAAAACCATTCACAATACATCATATTAAAACAATTTACAAACCAATTCATACCATACAAAACATTTTTTTACCCAAAACTTCCTAAGAGGATAAACATTTTCAAAATCCCCTAATCACAGATATTCCTTATTGTTTATAACATATCTAAAAATAAAACAATTAAGCCTATCCTGAGTTCATCAAAACATTTGACAGGCATTAATATCACCCATTTGATCAAAAATAACCTTTAATAAATTCACAAGAGCAATGGATAATGACAGAGACTCCCCCAACATGAAACATTTCCACAGATTCTCATTGAAGACCAAATTCACTGAGTACACAAACTTACCCAGAAACCGAATATGATCAATAACAGTGCTTGAACAATCCAAAAACAAATGCCTGAGCATTTCGATCTGCAGAGCAGTACAAAGGCAACATATTCTACAATGATGGGATATACCAATGTGTGGCAACACAACTTCCAAAATTAATAAACAGTTGAGCCAACATTTTAAATGCACTAGAGAGATTTTAAAAGGTAGGGTAACGGCTCCTGAAAACGCACCAATGTAGACCTATAGACTTCATATAATTTGGATTTTTGTATACCGTTCCAATTTTCAATTTAGTCCCATTGTTTACTTTTGCTTTTGTTCTTATAAACCCACAACCAGGTTCAATAGCAGCTTCTTTAAGAAATGAATAACAATCTCCCATAAAATTAATAAGTGACATATCGCTCCACAAGTAATAAATCTTGTGAAATACATTAAAAAGTGAAACTCCTTGACACTCCTTGATTTTAAAATATAAATTATAAATACAAATTATTACATGTGTACATAAACCACCAGGAAGGTAGTCCCAATTCTAGGTTAACTATAGTCATTGGAACCGATCTAGGGAAGCCTAAAATAACACTCCATAGCCTACCCTTTATTGATGTAATCAAGGTGTGCCACTGAACATGCGCTGATTGCCGCTCTATCTGCCACTTTTCTTGTGGTGGCTAATGGTGTGGCCCCTTTCAAAGATCTCAAACCTAGAGATCATCCTTCTGAGCCTTAGTTCTCAGAATAACTCAGTTATCTTTGCCTCCAAAGTAGGCAACTAGAATGTAAATAGCATCATGGCTATGATTCTGCTATATAAAGTCCCTTCAGTCAGCTTCTGGTGATTATCATACATTGCTAAATTGGCCTATTTTTCAATGCATTGATGCATCTGTCAACCACTCCAATAAGTGATTCAAGATTGTCTGTTCACTCTCTTCTATCCCTCCTGAACACCTCTTCCTTTTCAGGGGCATTGTGATGCTATGTCTGATTTTTCTCAGATAATATATATGACAGTGGCCACTTTGATGTCTACCACTTTTTGGTCAATATTATATACCTTTTCCACTGAGGATATCATCATGGCAGTCCCCAATTTTAAATCAATATCCCGGATGGACTGCATAACACTAGATATCTTGAAAGACATTCTGCCTCAAATTGCTCCATTGCTTATGGAAGCAGTTAATGTCCCCTTTCAAACTGATCTGATCCCAGCCTTTCTTAACAAGGACATGGTGATACTGCTGTTAAAGAAGCCAACACTGGACCCTCTCTTTCCTGCTAACATTTGCCCCATTTCTCTCCCCCCTTCTTGGTGAATCTCCTTGAAGCCTAAGCTGGCCCACTTCTTAATTCCTTTCTTGAAAAATCCTTCTTCTTGAATATCTCTCAATCTAGTTTTGGACCAGGGTGAGGAACAAAGAGTGTGCTGGTCTCCGCTGTGGATGATCTGGTACGGATTCAGGATTAGAGCAGTATAAGAGCTCTGCTTTTTTGACCTCTCCTCCTCCTTTGACACGGTTGACCATTCTATCCTAAACATGTCCTTTCTGGTGGAGGAGGGCCTCTCTGGAACTGTTCTCTCATGGTTTTCCGCTTTTCATTCAGACCGTTGTCAAACCCTCTCCCTTTCCCCTTTATGCTCCAAGTCAATCCCCCTTACTTGTGCTGTCCCCCAAGGGTCCGCTATCTCACCTATGCTGTTCAACATGTACATTCAGCCTCTGACTAACCTTATCTTCGCTCACTGCTTTCTTTACTATTCTTATACAGACAACATGCAGATCCTGGTTTTCCATGTTATATCTTCCACAGAGTCGGCTTCTAGGTTTAGGAGTTGTCTGGAGGACATGGGGGAATAGATGTGGGTTATTGGCTTAAGTTGCACAGCGATAAAACCGGGGTGATGGTGGCGGGCCCTGCTACTGTGTCTTCTCTCGGAACCCCGGCCTTCTAACCCCCTACTCTAGGTCCAATTTCTTACCCAGTCCTGGTTGTTAAGGATTTGGGTGTGAAACTATCTGCTTTACTGTCTGCAGAGACCCAAGTTTGTGTAGTTTGTCAAGAGGGCTATATTCATCATAGAACACTTTGCAAGGTCTTCCCACTCGTAGCAGTACAGCTTTGTGCTGCAGTGGTCTTGGCTTTGTTAATTTCTTCTATTGACTACTGCAATTCTATGTTTTATGCTCAACCTGATGTTTACAAAATCAGCAGAATTCTGCTGCCTGTTTGGCTATGTTTACGCCTCGCTGTGCCTACATCTCGATTGTGCTATGGAGGCTTCATTGGCTTCTGATAGCCCATTGCATTCAATTTAAAGCACATTGCATAGTTCATCATGCCTGGCCCAGGTGCAGCATATCTTTAGCTGAAATTCCACCCATGTGTTCCTGGATGAGCTCTGCGCTCTGCGAATGCTCGTCTCATCCCCATCCAAGGATTACATTTAGTCAACGTGGAAGACGTTCCTTTTACTTTGCACAAGATTCACTGTGAAATTCGCTCCCCCATATGCTGTGGGCAATTTCCACCCAGTTTTCTTTCTGTCATGCGTTGAGAACTCATTTATTTTAGGCTTTCTTCCCTCTTCTTTCATGACTAGCACCAAGATACCTTTTTGCTGAATGCGGTTCTCCACAAAATATGTTAACATTGATTGATTGATTGATATGGTATTTATTATGCACCTATACACAAGTGTTTCAAGACACAACCAGACAAGGTGGGTGGGGGACAAGGGCAGACAAATTATCTTGCTAGGCCAGTGACATTTAGATTGTGCAAGTTTGCAACAAGAGTGCAGGGAAGAGGGCACAGGGGAAGTGCATCCAGAGCAGCAGGGCTCTGAGTTCAGTGCATTGAAGGCTGGGGCTACAGGGAACAGTCAAGTAGTGCAAGGTAAGAAAGGCAGCAGTGGAAGGTGGGCTGTGCAGCAAGCGCAGGGGGTCTGGTCAGGAGTGGGGGCCTGGTGCCCTGTAAGATTCAGAGGACACCAAGCAGCCAGTCAGTGGATGGATGAAGGAGCAAGGGCAGGTAAGCCGGGGAGAGGGAGTTAGAAAGAGGAGGATAAAAGGAAGGTCTTGAGGAACTTCCAGAAATTAAGGAGATACCGCTCAAGGCAGGGAGGCCATCACAGAGGGAGGTACCTGCAAAAGAGAGAGTTCTACCGCATCTTCTCTGCTTGGAGAAACAACTGACCAGCATAGAATTAGAGGTAGATGAGCAGAGGGCTCTAGAAGGAAAGTATCTAGGAAGATATAGTTGAAGATATTGATGGACATGGCCTGTAGGGTATTTTGTGGATATTTGGGGCTTTGCAGTATTTTCTTACCGCCAAAATCCCTTTAGCAATAATCACACTCTGTATTCATATTGGGTCGCACATGACAATAATACATTGCATTATTTCAGAATTCAGACCTATTTAGATGGTATGCGCGGTAGTTTGCGTGGTTGGTTGGTATAGTGGTTGGTTTATTTGTGGCCCCATTATCCAACATCCCTTGTTTTTTATCTAGATTGTTCTTGATCACTAGAGAGACCTCAGGCCTACATTTTAGGGATACCACATTTTCAGTGTTAGTGTTGTGTGCCACCATGGGCAATTGTGGTATTTTTGTGGTAATTTCTACTACCTCATATACGGTAGGGAACTATGTCCAGAGAGTCTCTCTTCCCGTTGACTCATGTACCTCCAACAGGCTATGCTACAAACAGTCACTCACAACTGTCCATACTGAATAGAATCATGCACACATCTGCTTTAAAATGACACTGTTTAAAAATCTACCCACGTTCAAACCTTTCCCCATGCAAAATGAAAGAGAAAAATAATACACACTAGCTATCTGTTTTCAAATATTTTTGTATTATAGAAATTTCATTTAAACACAGTTTAACTTTTTTTTTACAGAAATAAATAAATAAATAAAATGGTACAACATTATTTGTGATAAAATGAACAGAGAGCTGCGAGAATATATCCAAATGGTAACATTAAATATGCTGATAAGAGACTGAGACTCCCTCTAATACACTGACTGAACAGCTTCGCGCAGTTTCGCACAGCTCCCACTCGCTTCTGTAATTACCTTTTCTGTTCAGCATGAGTTTTCTCCGGTTATTCTCTTTCTGAATTTGGCTCCCTTGAAGATCAACCCCAGTGAGAACAAGCGTCTGCCATTCTCAAACCGGGGTTATTGCCTGGAGCTCTCAGCTTTTGCAGCAGGAATGCCCAAGCCAGGAAAGAGATCCTTATCCCAGCTCTGCAAGATGTCCACCACCTTCCCCCTCTTCTCCAACTTCTCCCCCAAAGTTCTAATCACAGCCTCTAGCATGATACTTGCTACGACGCTGCTCCAATCAGAATCAATCATGCCATCTCCTCCCTCACTACACAATGGCTCACTTCTACAGTGGCAATTGTAACAAACTGATTTCCTGCTCCTTCAAGCTCTTTGCTTCCTGTAGTTATGTGGACAGAGCAGCAGAGAAAAAAAAGTTCACTTTCAGAGTAGGCCTAATTCTGCAGTAGAGACACATTTTTATTAGTGGGTTATGTTAAATGAAGTTTTATTAGTCAGGTTAGTTGTTAATGAGGTTAGTTATTAATTTTCAAATGTGTCTCTTGCAACATAGGAATTTCAGGTGAAAAATAGTGTGCATTTTGAATGTGCAGATGTGTGCTTTTAACTGTAAAAATGGATTTGCATCTTATATGTAAAAATCGTTTTTGACTGAATAGCCTGTCTTTACTTATATGTCCATGTTACTCTGGCAACACATATAGCAATGCACCACACCCATGTAGTGGTGCTGCATAAAAATGCTACCTGTGCAGTAGTGCTGTACTCTGCTGCAACACGCCAAATATCCTTACAGGCCACAGAAGGCCTTGTGGACGATGAAGAGGGTCTTGAACTAGATTTTAGCAGCCAAAGCTAGCCAGTGGAAGGATTTCAGGGCCATAGAGATGCGGTCCTTGGGCTTGAGGCCAAGAATAAGTCTTGTGGTCCTGTTCTGGATGAGTTGAAGAGGACAAAGAATAGAGGTAGGCAGATTGAGAAAGAGCCTGTTGCAGTAGTCCAGCCTAGAGAGAACCAGATTTCTGGAGACAGTGAGCTTCTGGGGAAGGTGAGAAAAGGGAGAATACCTCTGAGGAGGTACAGCTGAAAATGGACTTGGCTAGAATCATCATCAGGTGTTACAGGAGAAAGGGTGGTGAGAAGGAGGGGAGGGAGGCCAAGGAGGGCTTGAGAGAGGTAGAGGTCGATAGGAGGAGAAGGAGAGGGGAGTGCTGACAGGATGTCCTGAGTTTTAGTGGTGAAATGAGAAGCTGGAGCCATGCAGGGGGCCTGGGTGAGTCTAGAAGAGGTAGATACTGCAGTAGGATTGGTCACCTCCTTGCAGATTTTAAACAGTTCGGTCATGTTGTTAGAGGCCACAGAGATGCAGCCTTGAATATGGACCCTGTTCTTAGAGAAAATGAAGAGTCTGTATTGCCTTTGGAGTAGGTGGAAGGCCAGTTTTTCTGAGGATGCGCCCAATGCCCCCCACTTCTGATCAGCTACTCTGCACTTGCATTTCAGAGTGGTCAGATTGGAGTTGTACTAAGATTTGCACTTGGTGGCAGGCTTCAGGCGGATCCTCAAGTAGTGGCAACGGTGTTCAGAGTGTTAGACATAGAAAGATGAAGGTTAGAAAGGGCTGTGTCACAGTGGGAGTCTGCCACAGGAGTAGGAGAGAGAAAGTGGAGGCAATGGCGCCCACCGACACTTGCTTCATAGGTCGAATGAATGTGAGGGATGGTGGCAGTGATGGATGAGGCTCTGCCAAGGGGACAGGAAGCTTCAAGTGAGAAGAAAGGATGTGGTCAATCCAGGAGAGATGAGTACTAAGAGGATTAGGGAGAGATGTGTCTGAAGAGATGAGAAACTTCCAAGGTGTATCTGGCTGAGTGTGTCAGATAAGAGGGTAGCATGGAGAGGGAAAGAGAGTTGCATAGGCTGTGGAAAAGCCTAGAGGAGGGATCTGGGGAATCCAGGTGGATGTTGAGATACCCCAGCAGGAGAAGCTGAGAGTTAGAGGAAAGGAGAGAAGAGGTGAGGTCATCCCATTCTGAGAGGAAGCGGGTTACCTGGCTTGGGGGCCTGTAGATGGTGGAAAGATCAGGGCCACTCCACCTCTGGGCCTGTTAGGCCTGGGCTTGGAGCGGATCTTGTAGCCCTCAGGGAGAACTGTGTCAAAACTTGTGATAGAGCTGGCCTAGAACCATGTCTCGGTAAGAGTGAGAACATCCAGGTCCAAGAGCACAAGGTAGTGGCAGATGTCATAGGAGTGTTTGACAGCATAGATAGTGTTGAGAGTAGCCTTGTGGAGCAGGTTGTCACTTCTGAAATACATCCGGGGAGGGGTACAAGAAAGAGGACTACCTGTCAGAAGTGGAAGAGGAGCCGGAGAGGTGAAAAGAGGAGGCAGCAAAAGAGCCAGAGAGGAGGTAGATGGCAAGGAAGCCAGAGGGGTGGAGGCTGGAGGTGGCAAGGGAGCCAAGGTGGAGGTGGCTGGCAGGGGAACGAGAGAGGCCAAAGATGGCCAGGAAGCCATAGAGGTGGAGGACAAAGGTTGCTGAGTGGCCAGAGAGGTAGTAGATGGCAAAGGAGCCAGACAAGTCATAGAGGGAAGTGGCAGAGGAGCCAGAGAAGTGGCGTACAGAGTAGCAAGAGAAGGATGGTATGTGATGAGGCGAGGGAGGTAACTGTCAAATAGGATATTGGGCTAATGGCCCTGGATCATGACAGTGCCATTTAGATGACTTTGGAGGACAGGAAGGAAGCCAAGTGGACCTCCCACCTGGTGCCACCATTAATGGGAGATGAGAAAGAAGGAGAGGAGAGAAGTGCGACCATATGAAGGGTCCATATGTTAGGAGAAGGAATGACAAAGAGGATATCGATGAGAGTCTGTCTGGAGTATGCACTGCCATAGGTGCCAGCGATGGGATGGACTCGAGACCAGGGTAGTCTTTTTTAGCTTCTTCCTTCCAGTCTTAGTGAGAGGTGTAGGATAGGAGATGGAGAAGCCGTTGGAGAAGATGGGGGAGATTGAGAGCAACATAGAGGGTGTGATAGAAGAAAGGGAAGGGGCAGGAGAGAAGAGGAGAAGAGAAGAAACACAGCACAGAGTTACGACATGCAATGTGCAAAGGAGAAGGATTGGGGAAGGGGGTAGGGCAATAGAGGAAACAACAGGCAAGAGCAGAGCACAGACAGAGATGATTAAACAAGGGCACCAAACACACAGTGAGTGGAAACAGAGGTGGGAGCCACCAGGCTTATCTCAGCCTAGAGAGGAGAATGCCTAGAGGTCACCAGTATAAAGCAACAGAGTGAGAGGGTACCTAGAGAAAAAGAGGAAGGCCTAGTGGACACAACAGTAAGCCATGTGCAAGCACACACAGGAACACTCACCTAGAGGGAAAAAAAGCTGAAAATGCAGGAGAAATGCACAGAAACAGAGATAGAGGCCAACACATTCATCTGGAAGGAAAACATGCAGAACATGCAGGAGAAATGCACATAAACAGTGATAGAGGCCAAAACATTCACCAAGAAGGAAATAAATGCAGATAAATGCAAGAGAAATGCTGAGAAACAGTTTCAGAGACACAAAAACCAAAGTACGGCTAACCGTGAGAGGGGGTGCCTAATAGGTGCGTGGAGGCAGTGCAGAATGAGACATGGGCTGAAATGGAAGTAAACACGAGGTAGGGCAGTTTAGTGGGATGCAGTGATAGCTGTGCCCCATGCCCACACCTTTCTTACCATGCAGTCGCTTCTGCCCGACAGCTGTGCTGCATTCTCACACTCTAACTTCCAACACCTTCATCTCCTTACACCTGCATCACACAACACTGCAACCTTGGCCTACACCAGCTTTGCTGAAGAGGGTCCAATACTCAACTCTTTAAGTTTTGCAAGCATAGACGTAGCGCAACCGCAACATGCTACATATCCACGGGATGCATCTCCTGCAGTCCTGCATCACACAACACTGCACCCTTGGCCAGTGCTGGATTTGCTGCAGTTGGTCCAATCCTCAGCTCTTAAAGGTTCAGAAGGGTGGACGCAAGGCAACATGCTACTTATCGATGGGCAGCATCTCCTGCGGCCCTGCATTGCATAACATAATATAACATACCCTCCAGCATTCCCAACCATTTTCTAACAGATATTGGTAGTAGCCACAAACCATACACAATCTTAGGTGTCACTTTAGACTTGTAGAATTGCAGATGGGGACGCAATGAATAGCAACAAAAATGAATTTGAATAATGAAGGCCTCTAGTTTCCCGGCCGCCTTTTCCTTTATAATTAGCAGATGGCCTAGAAAGGCAAACATATACCCATGATAGAGGAACTCCTGAACTTCCACAATCCTCTGATTATTAATAGTTCAGATATAATCTCTATATCTCTTTTTTTATTAAAGATCATCCCCCTGGATTTATCCGGATTAATAATTAAGTTATTGTTCGAAGCGTATTGACCCACAGCTTTCAATGTTCTTTGAAGACCAAGTGAGGTTCAATCAAAAAGGAGAATGTCATCAGCGTATGCCAGCCACCCCACCTCAAGGGCACCTTGCCTCGTTGGGAAGCAGACCACACTGTTTAACGCACCCAGTAGATCAGATAAATACATTTTAAAAAGTGTTGGGGCCAGGACACAGCCCTGCCTTAACCCTGCATTTATTATTATCTCCGGTCACAAGGGCCCATCATAATTCAATAACATCACCATATTTAAAAGACCCATCGGAATGCCCCATTTGACGAGTTTATTCCACAGCCACTTCCTGTCCACCCTATCGAATATGACAGACATATCTAGCCTAGCCACGTACACAGGTTTTCTTTTTGTCCTTATTGCCTTTTTCTTTTAGAAGGGTACATATAAGACCATTCAGAGCCCCCTTCTGAACCCAGTCTGGATGTACTCTCATCCACTGCATGAATTCATTCAACACAAAACCTGCCACGGTTTTAACCACTGAATCCGTCTACGATACAGGGCTCATTTCTTGGCCCTTTTTATATATGGAGACAATAATAGCATTATGCCATGACTGTGGTAGTAGTATTTTCTGAATAACCTGCTCAAATAGACATAATAAAATGTTCACACACAATTCTTTATTTCCTTTCAAGACCATCTTAGAGATCCCAGCTAGGCCACATGCTGGGGAGTTCCTATAACAATACTAACATCAACTAGATCACAGTTTAACAGCCATAGCACTTTACCTTGGGCACCTATGTTGCCATCCAGTTCACTATAATTCTTTGACACTTTTTTAAAATGCTTCACCCAGGCTTCCTACATAATACAATTGTTGAGGGCATTGCCCATTTAACATTCTCTAAATACCCCTAGTATCTTGTTTCAGCAATAATTCCAACATATTCTGATAGTCTTCCATGTATTTTAAAATTGTATAGGCTTTTAGCGAATTTAAAAAAAAAAATGTAATCTGTCTTAACTGCTGCCATCGTTCCTCCCGAGGTTTGTTACACTCAAGTCTTGACATGCATTTTCTTTCTCTAATTTCAGAATCAAACCCATGCTTGTGAAGAGAGTTCATAGGGTCGATCCTCCAACCTCTTTGAGAGTTAAGGATCCCAACCCACCTCATTAAGATTTTACAAAAAGACCCTGGATTACTAGACCAACATCTTTCAATGTTGAACCACCTTGACCAATAACCCTCAACGAGCTTCATAAAATGCGCCTAAGCAAGGTCCCTAGATACTTTAACATGCAAACTTCTACTCACAACTAATCCACCAGATTCTTCATTAGTGGGAAACACAAAAAGTGATTATGCTAGGTTAAGCCTGAGTGTAAATCCCCCCAAATGTGAGAGGAAGGTGGATTATACCCGGTGGGAAAATCTGATAGGAATCAAGGAAATGCATATTAGGACGTGAGTGTAGGAACATTTTAAGGAAAGGAACAGTAATTGGGAAGGAGCTGACACACACACTCCAGTTTGCGATTGTGTATCCACCACCAGTCTCATGTCTATCCTCCCTTAAATCTTCCATACCCTCCAAGGAATTCAGCCTTGGGGTCCCAACACACTGACCACCAAGTTCACTCAATTTAACTTTAATTTCCATTAGGTGGTTGGAGTGCAACCTGACCTCCAAATGTATGTTATCATATAGGCGCCGCATTAGGGCTTGCAACACTAGATTTAGGGCAGGAATTGCATTACCAGACAGCTGCGAGCTCTCATTCAACATGGATTCAGCTTCTCTCCCTAATGGGAATTTACCAACATCTGAGTTTAAGGCTCGTATATCATCACCACATAAAACTCTCTAAGGAGTTGGATTGAACAAATAGACAAGGCGAGACACTGAGATTAGTTCCTGGTAAGTCAAGGCCAAAACGTCCTCTTCAGGGCCTTTAGCAGTCAGCTGTTGGCCATGTCCTGCCTGTCTCTCTGACACTTCACAGATCCATTATTCATCCTGCCTCTCTTCCACCCTCTCCACCACCTGAGGACATTACAGGCTTTTCGCCTCTCTATTCCCCCCACAATTGTGTATTTATCTATTTATTTATTTGCTTTTTAGCCACTTATATAGGAAGTAAATACTGTTTCAAAGGGCCCACAGGGCCACAGGGAGGGGACAAGGGTATGTGAAACAATTGAAATACATGACATGATCTGATTTGGCATTTATAATGCGCCTATACACAAGTGTAACAAGGCGCGACGAGGCAAGGGAGGGGAAAAGAGGGAAGACAGAGACAATGATCTTACTAGGCCAGGTGACATTGAGATCGCACAAGTGCGGTGGAGGGGAAAAGTGTGGAGGGAAGGAGGGGGAAAGTGCAGTACATAGGATAACAGTAAGAATAAATAAAACAATGAATAAAAGAGCAGCCAGCTGGTGGCAGTGCAAGGGTACGTGCAGACATCAGGTGCAAGGGCTGGTGGGGAGCTCTAGGGCTATTGCAACACTTACTCAACTAACATGGAAGCACTTACTTAACAAAGAAAAATAGAAAGAACTCCTGTTAGGTGAATACCTGATGCTCAAATGCAATCCTTACCTAAATATTATACATATACTTCCAGAGTTATTGTTTATTTCACAGAAATTCAACCTCAAAAGGGAAGCACTTACACATTTATAAAACACAGGGTGCCAACCTTGAAGCTGCCAACCTTAACATACATAAATTAAATACAGTGGGAGGGGCAGGACCAACCTACCATGCTTTGTGTTCATAATGTGCAAATGCAGAAGGGAGGGGGAATGGGATAGTTGCTGTGGTGCTGATGGGTGAGCAACAACTGAAGTGCAATGTAAGGTAAGTGCAAGCCTCCAGGATGGAGGGTCAGCCGAGGCAAGTGCTGAGTATAGACCGAATCTGGGGGCGATTCAGTGTGGGAGGTCAGGGCTCCAAGGAAGCCTAAGGGCCCTGAACACCAAACAAGCAATTGTGATATTAGCAGAGGAGAGTGGGGGTTAGGAGGGCGGAGGTAAAGAGAAAAGTCTTGAGGAGCTTTCAGAATTTAAGAAAGTCCTGCTCAAGACAAAGAGGGAGAGGGAGCATGTTCCAAAGTAGGGAGCCAGATGAGGAAAGCGATCGACCTCCTGCCCTCTGTTTAGCAAAACACTTTACACACAAAGAGTTCATGCCAGAGGAGTGCAGGTGTCTAGAGAGGGAAGATTTAGTAAAAGAGAGTTGCAGATAGTGTGGACCCCACCCCCAGACAGCCTTGTGGATGATACAGAGGGATTTTAATTGAATTATATGCTTTTGTATGCCCAGATGAAACCTGACATATAGGCCTTATACTTAGATTGTGACCTGCATCTTCTTGAACCACTTGGCTGTACTTTTAAGGGATAGTCTGCTTTTTCACTTGCAAAAAGAAAAAAGTAATTTTTGCGGCCCCCGGGGCTGTCACCTCCTGGTTTGCATCCTCTAAAGCCTTTACGACTTCATTGTCCAGAGGTGCTTCTTCTTTAATACGCACATTGTACTGCTTTCCTCTCCTATTTATCTAAAAATCACTCCGACGTAGACAGAAACTGAGCAAAAAAATGGCCACTACTTGCTATCCTTTTACTTTACTCTCCACCACAAACAAACACAACAATATGAAAAGGAGCAGCAGAAGCCCATTCCTTGTCTTCTCCTAAGTGAGAGGTACACTCTGTCGATTTATAATAGCGTTCAACTGCTGCTTCACAGCAACCACAAAGTGAGTAGAGCAAACACACAAACAGATGCAGCAGAGCTCTTACCCACCTTATTATCAGGCTATTTTTATACACTCAGGCACACCCGCACCGGCTCAACAACAGGCCGCAGACTGCCTGACTGCACTTATCAGCACTTTTCTGTGCTTCGCACCCTTCTGACTCCTATGAAGGCTGGCCAGTTTGCACACTACCCAAGCCTCCCAAGTGTAAAATTATGTTGTAAGACTTCACAAAGGAAAACTGGTAAGATATCACATCAATCGGGAGAGTGCTTTCCAAGCTGGAAAAAGTTTGCTGCTCCAGGCCCAAAGGGCCAAATTCAAATGCTTCAAAATCTTTACTGATTAGTGCCTGACTGCACTTATCAGCACTTCCTGTGCCATTACACTATCATGTCTAACTCTGCCTCACTAAAAGAGATTTAACACTGCATTTCAATAATGCTACAACATAAAGGAATCCATTTGCTCACAAAACCCAGCTGCTTGAATGTGATCCTAGATGTCCTTCTTCACTTAGTGTGATCTGCATCACATTATCGAAGCCATAACTTTGTCATTTTCTGTGGCTTGCTCAACGCTAGACCTGCAGTGTCAAGTGTGATGCCTTTTTTCTTACCAAGACTTAGCTAATGGCTACAAAGTAGTTTAACCATGTTAGTTTATGAGAACTGTACCTTGCTTTGGCATAATCAAGATGTCTGTGGGTTAAGACATCTGCTATTTTACATAAATAGCTGAGACTGACCATTAGCCCTACATCCTGACTCCAAGCAAGATACTGTTTTTTCATCAGGCGCTCTCTCAATTCCTTTCATCATGGGGTTTGTAGGCAGAGCAGAGTTGTTGTTATAAGGAAATTTCACTTTGGAGTAGATGTTCCCTCTAAAGATTATACAGTTACATTTTTAGATTCCCTTAATAACCATGATAGAAACATGATGCCAACTACTCCTTCTTACATAAAATACATTGCACACATTGGGTTCTTACTATGGACATCAACCATTTTCATGTACACCTTTGCATGTTAATTAGTCTGAGCACTCGCTCAGGCTTATTCATCTGTATCAGTCTTGTGTTCCAACACCTTTAGTGAGCATAGTTCCCAGTATTCCTTGAAGACAATGAATATATTGCTGTCTACTGGCCCGATAGATCTGATTTCCACTAATAACTTTCCAAAAAATAATTCAACATCTTGCACTGATTTATCTCAGTCTACCGATCAGTGCAATCCCCAGCATGACTCTCCTTATTTGATCAAAATTGAGTCCCTATAGTTTAAAATAGACCTCGAAAGTTACTTGCCACCATTTGGAATCCAAATGGAGGAGAAGTGGTAGTTCATTAGGAAAGTAACTCTTACAACATTGTATTCCTTATCAGAAAGGGTATTTTTGAAACCAAAAAATCTTCCTTCATGCTAACATTGAATATGCCACCAACAATCCCACACAGCCTTTCTAGAATATTCCAAACGTTTTCACCCCAGCTTGCATTAATTGTGAGCTGTTACCATTTCCGGAACTCTCTGAATCCATAACCACATATTTAAGTAATAAAATCAACATCACCCAAGAAGAAATAGCTGTGCAACCAGATGATGTCATGGGTCTCACATCTTCAAACCCTTGACTCTGGAATGTGGGGTACATTTACCACACTTAACTGAAATTCCCTTAATCACAACACCACATTTCAACTTTTCACCCAAAAACGGCTGTGCTGTGTACTCCTTGGCACACGTGTGATGAGCTTTGAACACTGTCACCCCAGAGAATGGCTGCATTTGTTTTGCTTCAAATCAAGCACAAGAAACATGACCTGCATTCAATACGGCATTGCAATTTGTTTTCCTTTCATTTTAAACACCAGAGTTTTTCGCCATTAAACACAGCCCTGCTGTGTATTTTATCTGATTGCCATGAAGTAAGGCGATATCTCCCAGAACAGCATTATTTTCACTGAGAAAGTACCGGCAGAGCAAGAATTCTGTTTCAGTCAACACGGCTAAAATTCCCTTTTGAAATAGACCAGTGCACTCAAATCACTGCAAAGGAAAGCAATTGCACGGCTCTCTATCTTTTCCCATGACAACTTCAAAGAAATGCTTGGCAGTATATCTCTCTGTGTCCAGAAACTGACCGTATCTGTAAAAGCTCTCCTGAAGGTTAATTAACAAGAAACTGGTCTCATTACAAGTTAGCCAGTCTAGATTTAACGGTGCCGGTGAAACCGTACCAGCACCATTTCCGGACCGGCTAACGACAAGTTCTCTGGTCGGTGGTGTTACACCCGCCAGGTCTAACCTCACGGGTGTAACGCCACTGGCTGCCGACGGACATGTCAACACTGGCACCATTACCGCATGGTGCCGGTGTTTCCATTCCCCACATTCCCGTGGAGTCCTATTGGACTCCACGGGGAATGGGGGGTAACGGAATACCGGCTCCGGAATAACCAGACCACCGGGGCTGTAATGCCCTGGTAATTCCAGCAATTCCTGAGCCGGTAATTAATTCCAAGTCTGGCAGCAACCTGCCATTTTTTCTGGCTCGGTTACTGCCGGACCTGGAATAAGGCCCTTGGTTTCCTTTGAAAGAAAGAAGAAAAACAACTTTGAAACCAGCAGAATAGGTTTGGCCCAGGCACTTACTTCAAAGGTGCCCTGTGTTAGGAAAGATTTCATATTTGAATGTAATTTTCCCTCCATATGTCAACCCCCAAACATTTTGCTGCTGTTCTACACCCTGATCTAACTTTTGCTAGAGAAGCGCAGCCCTCAGCCGCACTCCTCTGGGCTTTCGCTCACTTCTTATGGGGAAACTGACATGCTCTTAAGACAGTCAGTACTGGGAGACTTTGTTTACCTTAGACCTTTCCTCATGTTGTACCTTTTGTGCAACATGCAACAAGAGTGCAATGTAACTTACTTTACCGCACCCTTGGATCTCCAGTCATTCCAAAGGCCCTAGAAACTCTTGCTGGACTTTTTATGAACTGTGCAGATGTGTCACGGACAGGACTCGTGGCAGCTATTGTTTTTCTTATGTTTTGCACCCTTTCTTGCCATGTTATCCACGCTTACCGCGTTTGGCACAAATAGGTGGCCTGGCTCCAAAATGGCCATGTCATGAGGTTCTTTGTCCTGTCCTTTGGCCATCTTGCCCCTTCACCTTCCCCAGGTCGAGCCGACCCGGGTCAGTCCTTATTTGGTCATGCACTTTCCTGCGAAACCCAAAGCTTTTGCGGGATTCTGCATCCCTTATGTATGTGCCTCCAGGATGTGGGCTGGGATGTCTGTTCCCAAATCACATCCTGGGTGCCAGAGAGTCTGGAGTGTCCTGAATGCCTGGGACCACTGTGGTCCGTGATTGGTCCATGTATGGAGTGAGTGTTTGTGAGCAGATCTCCCATTGGGTCCTTTCCGTTTTGGCACAAAGGGAACTTTGGATAAGAGGAGGCCGAAAACACCACTACCATGTCGATCTCCTGAGGTCACACGAACAAAGGATAAGGATCCAAGTATCCTGCAACAAGAAGCCAGTCGAGGAACCGCTGGTGACCCGCTGTAAGGTTTGGCACCCTGAGCCCGCTGTCGTCCTGCAAGACCCCTCTGCATCTGATCGTCCTAGAAGGTCTGCGAAGGCGCTTCAACCAATTGGAATAGTGGGACCAACTATTCTCGGCACCTTCATCAAACCCTGCAAGTAAGCCTCTTCAGAAGTGTCCCTGGGCCACCCAGTGGGATGACCAGCTTATGTAGGATGTTTGCTCTGTCACCGCCATGGTTTTGAGGAAGCCCTCGGAACTTGGTATACTGCTTGCTCTGTGTCCACGGCACCCTCTCACTGAATTTCATACACTTGGCATTCCCAGGTCTGAAGTGAGACGAGTGCATCCGGGTTGGACTAAACTCGGTTACCGTGTTGCCCTGCTGTGGCAACGACCTGTGCAAGGTCGCTGCACTTGTGACCCACTTGACCCTGAAGCCTGCTACTGCAGAAACTATACAGTGTTGAGACATCCTGATTATCGCATTCGAACCTGCCAGCGAAGTGGAGTGAACTGGCGAAGTCTGGGTCTGCCTGTGCCGGGGACCGGTGAGTAGTCCATACCCCAACCGGTGGCCCCTAGCACAGGAGCCCATTTCTTTTTGCACAAAGTGGCCCCCGAGAGCCCCTTTACTTTCCACCGCTATTGCAAAATAGCGACTCTATCCCGCACTCTCAACTTGCCTCTGCCCGCAAGTGGAGGTCCTGCTTGAATAGTGTGGACTTGTTCTTCATCAACCTTATCCACCTTTCTGAGCTGCTAGTGACCTTTGAAGAGACCCTATTTCGTCAAGTGGCACAAGCGTGTGCATGTACTATTGAGCATAAGGCTCCTCTCTTCGTAGGGCTTGTACTGCCTCTTAGTTAAGTGTATTCTTGATGTGGAACTGGGTCTAAAGATTACTTGCACTGCCTGTTTTCCTCCCCATCTAGGTGGTCTACATATTTCGTGCTTTTTAATCCGTTAGACCCCTCTGGTCTTATATATATATTGTGTTGATTGTGATATGTTGATCTACTTTAGTGTTATTGTGATTCTTTGCTATGGTCTATATTACAAAGGCCTTGCAATAAATGTGTCTATATTTTTAATATAACACATGTCTGGAGTAATTTGTAAGTATCCTTGCTCTGTGTGCTCATTGAGGTCTTTCAGTCACCCTCACCCCTCTTGAGACTTAGTCTTGACCGCCTGCCATAGCTACCCTGACTGGTCTGGCTTCACCTCTTGGTGAAAATGCTAGCTAACCTAAAGAAAGGAACAAAGGACCCAAGGTTAGCTAGCATTTTCACCAAGAGGTGTGATTTCATTTGACATCCCTCCGCATCCCCAACTGCATGGCTTCAAAGGGTGTCATGGAAACCTTTTGTTCAGACTGACCCAGGGAAAGAAAATTTGGCTGTGGCGGTTTGGCACACATGTGACTAATCCATCCCATTGACTTTAAAGAACTTTTTATATTAAGACATTTGCCCCAATGCCCTGAATAAGCAGAAATGTTATATTATGCCAGCATTTTATGTGAGTTATGGACAACCACAAATAGACTAAGCACATGTCCCTAGCACCCGTGGAACTGGAATGGCAGGAAAAATGCATTTCTGGGTGAAGTATACATGATACAGACATAAAACCTGGTGAAAATATGCAAAATAATATTGGACATATGCGTAGCCATTTGTAGATTTTTTTAATATTATGTTTCTCCTAAAATGGCAGAATTGTGCCCAAAAGTGATGCTACCTCGCACAGAGTTGGCCATCGGACTGTCCTATTGCCTGTGAAATATGGAATCTGCAAATGTGTTTCTCATGATGGTGACTAGTATAGATCTGAAGTTTTGCTCCATAACTTATTTTTGTAAAAAGTAGCTTTGGTGAGACAAAGGAAGTCATAAATGCACACACATAAAATTATGTCATTTTCCTGTGAACCATTCAGCCCAGAGGGAGGAGGGAACACCAATAGCCAGGCCTATCTGAGTAGAGGGGTAGGTCCAGAATACTCCCCCCCAGATTGTAACATTCTATGATGTCACTCTGGATATATAAGCCAGAGACAGGGAGACACAAGAGATATTCAAGAATTCAAAAACTCAAAAACCAGATCCAGAGGCAGCTGATTCCATCCAGGTAGGCCCATCCAGATCCAGGCAGAACCACCCCATCCAGATCCAGCCATACCCAAGCATCCAGGAGGAAAGGCAGCTGATCCCATTTAGGAGAGCCCAGTGACCAGACCTTGCCCAGCTGGCCCATACCGCTGTCCACAGTGACCAGACCATGCCCAGCTGAACCCATTCAGGAGAGCCCAGCTATCCCTGACCAGATCTCTTGACCCCTGCTGTCCCAGTGACCAGATCCCTTCGCCCTGCTGTCCAGAGACCTTGCCCGCTGTCCAAACGCAAGCTTACCTTGTAAGTATCACATCACCCAGCACCCAAAAACTGCATATCCCGCTCTTTTACCCTTGCATTCTATTCAAATCATGTTAAAATCCCATACAAAATCCTAAATTGCCAGTATCATCTATTCACCTTTCCTTAGAAGTATCTGTGTTAGTCCCTATATGTTAGTGTATTCCTTTTAGTCCCTATATGTTAGTGTATTCCTTTTATAATTAGTTCAATTACCTTTTTAAGTCCTTAGTACCATTTTGAAATAAATTAATTAATTCCCCTATAAGGAGGTACGTAGTGCAAGCTGGTTAAAATTTGAAATAACCCCCTTGCGTGCAGTGTCTTTCCTTAATAGTATAGTCATTAAAATATAGCCTCACTAGAACCTGTCAGTGTGCAACAAAAAATGAATTTTCCCCTGTGTTGTGCTTTTCTCTAAATTCTGATTTGCACTTTTCCTATAGAAAAAACCCCAAACATAATCCCATTAAGAATATTCCCTTTCCATCAGAATCTTCTCTGTTATGTGCCTTTGTTTCTTATCCAAAAAACAATTTCTGATTTTGACAGCTAAGCCCCTTTTCTTAGTTGCTTGTCATTGTAAAGGCTGTGTGAAATAAGAGTTGCAATTCTGTGGCATGTGTTTTTGTCTGCATTGTTTTCCTCCCAAAATCGATTTCCTTACCTGTGTCACGTTGCTTTGGTGCCCTTCTCAGCAGTCTGTAAGCTTCCTTGTCTCTTAAGTATAGCCAAATGAATATCTGTCATAGCTATCCACCGCAATTGTAAACTGAAATACAATTAACCGAGTATGCCATTTTGCTCCTTTTGAAGGTTATCATTTAATTTTCTGGCCTCCCATCTTGCGATGGTGAGCTAAATTGTAAATCTGAGGTTTCCCTCTTCTTTCTGACTCCTTGCAACTGCTTTCCATCCACAAATAATTTAGTGAGCAGGTGTTTGGGGGATGTGTTGCAGGGGGAGTGCTTAACCTGTGTGCTATCTGTATTTTGTGGAAAAATAATGTTGTTTCTGTTTCTATTAAATGTCGCGCATCTTATGTTAGGAGTGTGAAGTAACTGTATTGGGGGATTTTTGCATGTATACTGCCACACAGTGGTGGCTGCTGCCCTAATTTTGATTTGCTTGATTTTCTTTAAATTCTAAAAATTCATAAATATTTCATTGTAACACACCGGCTTTGCTCAT
This sequence comes from Ambystoma mexicanum, assembly GCF_040938575.1. Lineage (NCBI taxonomy): Eukaryota > Metazoa > Chordata > Amphibia > Caudata > Ambystomatidae > Ambystoma > Ambystoma mexicanum. Next base: position 1,133,976,665 of record NC_090922.1, on the reverse strand, counting down.
AGCCCAATGCGACAAAGAGTATTTGTTAAGGTGGGTGTGAGATGGGTTGGGTGCCTACTCAAACCAAGAACCCAGGGTTTAAATAAAAATAAAAAGGTGTTTTTATTGTGAGCCACATTCATGGTTAGTGGAATAAGCCCCAGGCTGGAGTGTGCGGAGCATAAAACCGTTACAGGAACATAGTTGTTTTTGTTGCATACTAACGCTGAAATGCATTTGCTATTATTGAAGACTCTTCCCCCCACCTCCAAAAATAGAGACATCATTCCAGTATTACTTGCAAGAGAACATGCAGAAGATATGGCTCTGTCTATTGATCTCCTCTTTTCTTCAGGGGTAATTCCTCCTGCTCTAAATTGGTTTGTAGTAAATTCGTTTTTAAAAATCTGGATCTGGACAAGTCAGTATTTAACAACCATACGCTGATTACAGGCCATCCATGGGTGTTGCACGGTTTGGAAAACATATGGTTAAACAGTATCAAGCACATGTGGATTCTTCCACTGTTTTAAACCTATTTCAATGTGTGTAAATTACATGGAACAGAAACCACCATGCTTATTGTATTGATCAATAGGGACTTGCTTTTTTTAAACTGCTGGATCTGTTCACACCACAGCATTCCACACTAGGAGTCCCAATTAGTTATTTGAATGGATGGCTCCGTGTTCTGACGTACATGGAAATGTTCTGATTTGGTTGAAATAATTAATAATTTCAGCAGAGACTCAAAACAGTTAACTTTGAATTCCCCTTTGGTCACATATCTCACCAGTTTTAATCAACATCTATCTTCCTTTGCTTCTGATGCTCCTTATATCCGGGGGGTTTGAATACCATTCATATGCAAATGATATGTACATATGTGTGTGAGATAATGAACCACTGGATGATTCTGCAATTCTCTCTGCTGGAATGACTCGAATAGGGATTGGATGAAAGACTGTGAATTGAATAAAAATCACGCCAAGGCAGGAGTGTTTGTACATAGGTCTTGTTATCTTTTGAATAATCAGGCAGCACTGGCCCCTGCATGATTCCTGTTTTGCCACAGAAAGAATACTCAGAAAGGGCAGTACAACATATGGTAATTTGCACATCAAACCTCAGTATGAATACACAAATTGGGGGACTTCTTAGATCTTCCTACTTTACATTGTGTCAATTGAAACAGACTCACCACTTTATTCCTTGGTGCTTTAGAAGTTAAATGAAAACCCTGACAAAGCACCTAGAGTGCAAGGGGTAAACATTCTGGATGATGACCTAGAACCAGAGAAGAACACAGAGAACAATGCAAAACATCTAGAACTTGAGATGTGTCGAAACCCCAAGGGTGATAGCGGGAAATGTGAAGAAAAGAGAGAATGTGAGAAAAGGCAGTACCCACAAACATAAGAATGTCAATAAAGATGCTGAAAATAGTTTATTGTCCTAAATTCATGTGTGACCCTTCCACCACACGCCCACCCCATTCCCCTTTTCCCTGTTATGATATGATATGAGATAAGTCATTTATAACTCGCATGTACACATGTGTTTCTAGGCATGGTTGGCCAACTGTTTCCAAATGATGGGCCTCTCCCATAACTGTACAATTCAAAAATCCCAGCCTACCTGCATTTAAATGCTTACCCCGCACTCCACATCTGGCCATTGTCATAAAGAGTAGTGGATCTGAGAAACACTGCAACCGAAGAGCACACCAAAATGTTGTCAACATCCTATCATCCTTCTGCCACTTCATAACTTTCACTTTGTCACCATGCACTGTTTTTCCTCAAGCATAGGCCAGTGATTGGAACATAGTCATAATAATAATAATAATAATAATAATAATAATAATAATAATAATAATAATAATAATAATAATAATAATAATAATATTGTTCTTTCATAACGCATTGCATTGTCTTGCGCCCAAGGCAAATGTGTTGCCCCTCAGCTATCCTTCCTATGTCCAGTTGAGGCCATTGCAGGAGAAGTCATGCTTCTGAAGGGTGTTTTGACTCCAGATGAGTGGGCCACTAAACATCCTCTCCAATAGCTCAGATGCTGCCAAACATAGTTTACCATCACAAAGATAGCTTTTCATATCAGGCACAGAATATTAGAAAGTCTGTTAACTGCAAAACAGATGGCCACTGGACAAATCATGCGCAAAGCACTGTGGAAAAGAAAGACCCACAGTCTAAATATGAAAACAGTGAGAACATGAGCTGATCCACCTAATCACATTAGCTAACGTAGATTATTTGGTGATTTGAAGGTACACTGATTATTTTCAATCTATAACTTTTAGGCATGTTAAGGAATACATTCAAAGTAGGGCATACATAGTGTGAGCTGCAGTTAAAAAATGGAAACATGTAGTAGTAGATCATACACAGTAATTACCATGGTAAGTGGCTCTGAAATCAAGAAGTGAAAGATGGCTACACTAATTTACTGCTTTGATATTCCAAAAAATAAAGGAGCAGCAGCAACGCACCTTCCACAGGGAAGGATTCTTATGTTTTATACAGAGATATATAGGTTTAGTGAACCATATGGATTTCAAACGAGATTTAGGGAAAGGAGAGCAGTCTAATGGGTGATGTGTTTCAACGCATGAAGCAGCACAGTGCATAACGGCCAAGGTTCTTAATGCCGCAGACTATCACTATAAGACAAGCAAAAAGCTAAGCGTTCCCTTTCCAGTCAAAAACACATATGGAGATTCATAGGAGGCAAATCGCTAAAGGCATACCGAGTGAAAACTACCACGTTCATCCCTGCACACATAGCAGTGGCTCTTTTGAACTATTAGAAACAAAACATAGTTGTATATATATGGACAGGTACAGTACGTTAATTGAGTATTGCAAATACATTCATTATAGTGGGTCTATTTGTTTTGCAACCCCCAAATCAGGGAGCGGGGAAGGGGACGGGAGGGGAGGGAAGGGAAGGGAAGGGAAGGGAAGTGGAGGGAAGGGAAGGGAGGAGAGGGAGGGAGGGAGGAAGGAAGGAGGGGAGGGAAGGGAGGGGAGGGAAGGGAGGAAGGAAGGAAGGAAGGAAGGAAGGAAGGAAGGAAGGAAGGAAGGAAGGAAGGAAGGAAGGAAGGAAGGAAGGAAGGAAGGAAGGAAGGAAGGAAGGAAGGAAGGAAGGAAGGAAGGAAGGAAGGAAGGAAGGAAGGAAGGAAGGGAGGGAGGGAGGGAGGGAGGGAGGGAGGGAGGGAGGGAGGGAGGGAGGGAGGGAGGGAGGGAGGGAGGGAGGGAGGGAGGGAGGGAGGGAGGGAGGGAGGGAGGGAGGGAGGGAGTCATGATTTTTTAATGTGTCAATATGTTAGAACAACCAATCCTGTAACTGGATTCAATAGTGACGATGTAGTAGATCATGTGTTTAGGGGAAATGGGTTTAGATAAGGTGCGGCCAATCAGTCCAAAGACTATAGGGGTACATTAGCATATTCTATTGGTGGTAGCCAACGAGGCTGGTGGGATAACATTGTAACCTATGTATTTAGATTGTGCAGTTTACTGCTATATAACCTGTAACCTTTGGGAAGTGACTAGCTCCATATCAGTTTGGTTCTACAGGACCTTGTTTTCCCTTGCAAAGAGGTGCAGTGATTATTTGGCCTGTTGGATTATTTTTATCGCTAGGGATTTGGGTTGCCCTCCTCCTTACAGGAGTTAAGGAGGGGAGTAGGGGGTCTAAACGGTACAATATGGAATAGTTTCTATTATGTCTCACACTGCCACCCACAAGGTCATCTATGGCTACACATCAGCACCTGTGATTATCTTTTCATTCTGTCTTATGTGGCAGTTTATTTGGAATGACATGACATGCTGACCCTCAGCAACCAGAACCCACAGATTCCATAAAAAGGAAGTGACAACTGACGGTGATCGCGCGCGCCTTTTGCAGCATTTAATCTCCGGGTAATACTAAAGTAATCACGTGCTGCCCACAGCTAAGGATGAATAATTTACGAGCAAGTACTAAAATTCAATTTGGCACTGAACAGGTGAAGAGTGTGTGCTAATGACATTGCAAGTGCTGCCGGAGACACTTACAAGGAATTGTTTACACTGTGAACCAGACAAGAAGCTGAAACATGCCCCCGACCACATAATAGGCTTATTACATGCAGGTGTTCTATCACCTGGGCATATGTGTGGCTGCGAGAAATAACACCATGTTCTCCTGCAGGCCTCCTTCCACTATAGGTTGGGATGGAAAAGAGTAACGCCACTATCCAAAGCAAAGGACACATGAACAATGCCAACGGATGTTTAAAAGCAACAGCGATAATGAGCCCCTTAACATAATAAAACATTGATAAAGTAAAACGATTTGGGGACTTAATTGCAATGTCCCATTATGGATTGCTACTCATTTTGGCGCCCTGTGACTATTTCTTTCTCTAAATGTTTCCAGGCTGAAGCGATAGCCACGGATCGCCTGTTCTGTAAGTAATAATAGTATGCGCTGTATTCAGACACTCGTATTCTGTGCAGCATTTTGTATTCTTTTTTGCGCGCGCACTGCTTGAGTGCACGACTGACCTGGCCATCACTGGTCAATCCATAAGCATACTAGACCGCACAGCCCCGAAGGTCGCTTCTTTATGTCCACTTCAGCGGTTTTGCCGTGTTGTCATCTGACTGAAAAACCTTGAGGCTACGTAGAACCTTGAGGAAGGTTGTCTGCCTACGGGACGGCCTTAGCCAAGCACTGTTCTCCGGAAGTTTGTATTGCTTTCACTGTAATCTCCCGAGAACGCAAGAAACCAATTACCAATAACAACCTATGGAAAATGATGCTTATTTCTCATTGGGATTTCCCTTAAGAAAACTCCCTCTTGACTTTAAGAACACTGTAGTGCACACAACAAAAAGAGCACCTGTGATGTATACTTTACAAATGATGCTTCATATGCAGCGTTCCGGAATATGTTATGCTTTCCTACCACATGTTACCATTATGAAATGCTTCTAATATTTATACCGTGCATCATTGCCATTTGCACGGTGTTTAAGATTCAAAAGAGAGGGGGATGGGTTAGGTTTGTGGCGAGAGAACACAAGTACAAGTTAGCTTTGCTGCTGTATTGATGTGTGCAGATGGCAAGCCCCCTGAGCTCTCTGGGTTATGTGTCTAATGCCTAGAGGCATTTGTGTCGATAAGACCTCATGTGTCCGTGGTGGAAGGATGCATTGGCTGAGACTGTGATATGTACGCTGATTGAAGAGGGGCAGGGTTCTGTTGTCTGATGTGTGTTGGGAGGATTATTCAATTGACTTTTGTGTGTGGCTTAGTTGGTTTTGTTAGATGTTTTAATAGGGCAACCACTAGTTTGGGGGAATTTTCCACCCACCCAAAGCAGGCGCGCACAATTTTCATTTATTTAGTAAAGTTGTTATATTAAACCTGGAACCCCAAATTTAACAATATTGATTCTCTTCAGTCTCCCTATTCTTTTGGGACAAGAAACACAGCGGGTTGCACAGAAGGTATATTTATTGCTAAATAGAAATAATTGAATCAATTTATATATAAACAAGTTATGCATCTGTGAAATTCCAACTTCAATCAAGAATGGTCAATGCACTCTTTGCTAAATTTACTTGAAAAGACTTTTGAGAACAAAAACACCACCACCTACACATTTTGTTTACCCTGAGTGCCCATCCACTATGGATTGAAAAATGAATGTGGACTATTAACCAGACTATTACTGCCTATCTAAGTCTCTACTTCCTCTTAACTAAAAATAAGTACCTCCCCCCCTTACTCAATGGACATGTCAGAGTTTCAAATATCAGTATACAATACTCAATTGAAGAACTTGCTACTTGACATTCCTGCATGTAAATTGCTTGTAAAGAGAACAAAAGATCTGTTTGACATTCATGTTCGCTACATTCCCTTCAATGGTGCTTCTATTGCATTACCATGACAAGTGTATCTATTTTTATCAAACAAATGGGTAGCAGAATGACCATTTCCCCTTTGTCTTGAATGGTTCAGCACCAATAACAGCACTCTGCTTGGTGATGTAGCCAGAAATTACTTCAATTTACATTGTATTTCTCTATATTATTTTGACTCCCAGAATACTTTTTCTATGTTTGATCATTACAGAGAGAAGGAGACAGGGGCTCTCCCACTAAGTACACCATAGATCCGATTTTATCAATTCTATAATTCCAGAAGCACATTCACTTCTAAAATATGTATCAATTTCTCAGTATGTCTTGTCCATTTACATAACCCTCTTCCCTTCACTAATAAAAAGGGCTGGGATAAATCTATTCCCCATTGGAGTATTTCCCACTCTGAATAATATATACCCTTTACTTTATACTTACACTAGCCGTTGTACTGGTGCTTTGCATGGTAATTGATACTAACAAAATAATAAATAGATATTATGCTTTTTACATAGTCTACACCATGGAACCCACTCACATGCCAATATTCAGCTGTGTAGCATGTTGGGAAGTATGCTGAACTTTTCAAACAGACACACACATATCAAAGCATTGCAGACCGCTTTAAAAAATGCTTAAAACAATTAATAATACAAATGTATATTTTATACTTTTTACATTGTCTCCACCATGGAACCTACCCACCTGCCAGATTTCAGGCTTGTAGCATGCTGAGAAGTATGCTGAACATTTCAAACAGCCACACAACACATATCCCCATATTCCCCACGCAATGTACATAAAGGTATATTGACATTTTATGCATTTTACATTGACTACACCATGGAACCTACCCACATGCCACATTTCAGGTTTGTAGCATGTTGGGACGTATGCTGAACATTTCAAACAGACACGCACACACCCATGCATTTCTGACCGCTTACAAAAAAACACTTACAAAAAACCAAAATTAGAAACATTTAAATCATTTACTCCATACATTTTCTACACCATGCAGCATACTCACATGCCACATTTCAGCATTGTAGCATGTTGGGAAGTATGCTGAACATTTCAGGCGAACACACACAAATATCCACAAATGTCCCTTGCATATATAGAGAGAGATAGCACAGGGGCAACAGACTGGTCTTGGAAGAAAGACCACGCTGAGCAACAGACATTCGAATTCCAGATCTGTGTTTAGAGACCAAACTCAGGTACAGTGTTTGGTGCGATATAAACAAACTGATTAATTCAATAAGAATTTATTTTGGCAGTCTCTCAGACAGATGTGCAGCCTCTTAAGGACTGTTTCAACTCTCCCAATTTAGGAACAGGTAAGTACCAATCAGCAAGATGAAATCTGCTTCCCTCCACAGTCTGGGTCCCTTCTTTGTGTTTTGGGCATGTCTGTTATCTCTTCCACTGAAGAAGGCCTGGATCGTTAACTCCAGGTAGGCATATCTTAGTGTGCTACTGGAAATCCAAAAATGAGACTAAAGTAATGCAATCTATTCCATTCTCCTATCTGTTGTTATCAATTCTCATTTCCCACCTTCTTCCCCTCCATTGGCCCAACAGTCAGTGAGTGATGGAGTGTCTTTGTCCCCAGAGTCTATGGGTTTTGACTTTCATTGAGCAGAAACCACTCCATATACACTTGGGAATAATTTCTGTAATTCAATGTGTCAGGGTATATGATTGGACAATGTTCCAACACGCAAAAGCATCCTCTTCATATTCATTGGCACTATTAATGAAGAGGGCAGTCTAAATGGGGTAACTTCTCAACCCAGTTCCCTCCCATTTAATGTGATGTCATCTTGGAGATTTTTACATTAAACAAATGTAGTTTTCTGGAACAGCTTGTTCCTCACATGTGATAAAGTTACTAATCAGTTGATCAGATTGCTCTCAACAAGACACATCAAATAATGTTTCTTCCATCTCAGCAAAACATATGGAGATGGGTTGTAAATATTCTTGCTTTTCGTTCTGACACCTTTATACAAATATTCCATTCCCAGCACAGAAAAAAATGGCTTGTCAGAACAAATTCTAGGCTATATGAATCACTGGGGTGTGTCGTTTCAGAACAAAATATTCACATTCACCTGATATGCATAATGAAATAAACATTAAAAAAACAGTTATATACTGTTATATATGCTGCTTCTAGGCTTTTCACTCTGAAATATATATATTTTCTTTTGCAATAAGTCTCAAAGACCTTTTGTGAAAAGATATAATCAAACATATGACTCCCAATACAAAATTCAAAAGGCTTTTTTTCTCCAACTTTGCACAACATTAAATGCCATCCTCAGTCCCTCTGTATTGTAACAGAACATCTGAGGCCCAATTCACAAAAGTGTTTTATAATGGTGCTTTCCCTTATTAAAGAACTCTGTGAATCAGGCCCCTGGTGTCATATGGTGTTAGTTCCTTTGAGCTGTGCGCTGCAGCATTTGTGATTCCTGGGAATGCTGTTTGCGAGTTTTTTGAAGTGCAGTGCTAGCTGGGCCATTTACAATGCATTCCCACCCCATGAATGATTCCAGGATCTGGCTGTCTCTTGTGTGAGACATCCAGTCTCTAAAGGTGCAAGGTTTTCTTCCTCCTGAAAGATGGAGGATTTAATTACTTTAGAGGGGACAAATACAGACCACGTTTTAAAGCAAATACATTGCATTTTTCAGGTTCTTTAGCCGAAGAACTGAGACAGATGGAAGTTGAAAATGGGGAGCTTGCAAGGCCTGAGAACCAATTCCAGGCAACATCATAAACCTTTATATTTTAGCTTCAAAAGCCAGTGTTCACACTTTTCTAATGGGAAAGCAGCCAACCCCCTTTCCTGTTGCTGTGGATGGGGCAGGGAATGCTATTTGGCTGTCCAGGCGTTGGTGCTGGCTTTATTCACCATTGCATCTTTTAAGTCATTTTATATTCCATGCTGCAATTGTCACTTTAAACAGCATAACATAACATAGCATTCTTTGCAATCTCAAACCTATAAAAGATACATCTTTAAGTTCTCTCTTTCTTTGCATAAAGCTGATTGTCAGTCCTGTAAAGGGATACAGACACAATGCAAGGCCCAATTTGGTTTTTAATTTAGCTGTTTTGATGTTCAACCCAGATTGTATTGTTTTTAAAAAAAAAATGAATAACATTGCTGAATACTTTCTGTTAGGTGCAAGTATTTATCGTGGCCTTTCTCAGCAACTAAGGAAATATATTCTTATTGTAGATGGGCTACTAACATCACACATTTCCATGCACATGTCATTGTTCAGATGCTGTGCGCAGCAACTCACATGCTGATTCTTAAATGTAAAGTTTTGCTTTGTATGTTTTCTTCACATAGATTTCCCTACAGTATTCAAATAATGTGCTTGAGCATAAAGGTTGCGATTGATAGTTTGGGAAGAGTAGTGGAGGGCATGATTGGCAACTGGAAGCATCCATCAAGTGTGGCCAATGCAATGTCTTGATAAGGTGGCCCTTGGGCAACATCTCGTTAGTATGGTATAGTACTTCTGAGGAGATGTCCTGAGGCACCATGGTTCGGAATCTCATCTTTGGAAGCGAAACATGTTCAGTGACTGGTCCTAGATGACAGTTGAGGAATAGAAGGAGTAGAAGACATAGGGTGCATGCAGCAATGGGTAGAGAGTGAGTGAGGACAGTTCGCAAGGAGAGTTCAGAGTAGGGATTCCAAAGAGGGCACAGTTGTGCTAGAGTCGAAAGGAAACACTATGCTACAGGTTCATGCTAATCTATCAAGGAGCCACATGAAAACAGCTGGGAATTGGGAAGAACAATCAGGGTACTAATTGAATTGGGAATAAGGAAGAGACATAACAGTGAGGAATCAGGAAGCAAAACCACAAAGCAGAACATTACAGTGTAACACCCAGGAGAATAATCTCAGCAGGGCAATCTATAAGGGGACACACATGAGCACAATTACAGTCGGAGACATGGAAGAAAATCCCAGGAGGCAGATCACAGCTGGGCACGTGAGTACAGTGGAGTATATTGTGCTATCTACTATCTATGGACACCAGGTTTTAATGTGATCCAAATGACATGTAAAACCATCTGGGTAAATATTTCTAGTCATCAAAATGTTTTTGAGCAACATGTCAATAATGTTTCTGTTTCGGGTACTATATTATCTGAAGTAGTGAGTCCTAACCGATTGCTTTTATTAAACATATTTGTATTGCCATTTTACAGCAACAATCATGACCACCCTCCCCTCCCCCACCTCCTCCCACCCACCGCATCATCCTTTTCCAGAGTTCTGATGAGTACACATCCCCCGGGGGCAACACTCCCTTCACATTATGACCGATAACCTCAGATTCTGCGGGCACCATTGTTTCATATAGTCCCCAAAAGGAACTGCCGAACCAGCCCTCAATCTTGCCTGAATTTTGCAGCTTTGCCTTGTGCTCTATAGTAGGTGACCCATTCCATGGCTACTATTCCTCACAGCTTCTGCAGCCATTCTAGACATGTGGGGCCCTTCTCCGTCCATCATTTGGCTAGTACTGACCAGGCTGCTTTGAGCATTAGCATAAAAGCCTTGCATTGGGACTTAGAGGGGAGCAAGATTTCAGGGTCAAACAGGCTGCACATCCATTCCCTAGGGGTAAGTGTCAAAGGGCAATGGACCATTAACTTTATTTGGACCCCATCTTCCATCCAGCAGCCCCTTAACCCTGGACAGTCTCACCATATATCTTACCAGGACCCCCACCTCACACACCCCCTCCACCACTCCTGTGAGGTATTGGGGAACAGCCCATGCAGTCTTTGTGGGGCGTATTGCCACAGAACCTTACTCCTGTACCATGCCTCTCTGAGTTGAATAGACCTGGTTATCTTCGGTATGTACCCCCAAAGACTCTCCCAATGCTCTCTCAGAATTGCCCCCCCTCAAGTTTGTTTCCCACTTCTGCATATACCTCCATGTCAAGACAGTTTCCAAGTCTGCTAAGATCGGGGTAAATTTAGAGACCATCTGTCTGTCCCCTCTGGGTGTAGTCATAAACTTCTCAAAAAGCATCAATTCCCGATTGCCTGCTTTCTTCATCGCTGGGTGCATCAACCAGTGCCTCATTTGGTAGTAACCTAATCTATCCTTTGCCATTAGTTCATTCTGCCATTTACACTCTTCAAATTATCTTATGTCCGCACCCGACATCATGCCACCTACTTTCTTACAACCCATTTTGTGCCACTGTTTAAACGAGCACTGCACCATCCCCAAGTAGATTTGTGAGTTCCCAAACAGTGGGGTAAAGTGGGACAGACGTGTGGTAAGACCCCCTGATCCACTAGGCAGTCCCAGATGTCACAGGTCATTGCAATAACTTGGCTAAGACAAGTGTTTTGGGGTCTGTCAGTCACGTCTGTATAGCCATAAGATCCCTTCCAAGAGGCTTGCTGCCCTGTCCATTCTTGCCCACGGTTTGGTCATATCCCTGAAAACCACTCACAAATGACCCTCAATTGAGCTGCTTCATAGTATTTGTAGATGAACAGGAGGCCTGCTCTCCATTGTGTTTGGGCGCCATCCACACCTCCAGGGCTACCCTAGGTTGTTTATTTTGCTAAAGATAGTTTAACACCAACTTGTGGAGTGTTTTAAAGAAAGATCGCAGGATCTGGATGGGAAGCACTTGGAAGTGGTATAAGATCCTAGGAAGAATTACAATTTTGTTGTGGCAATCCTGCCCATCCCTGAGATCCGCAAAGGCAACCATTTCCCCAAATCTGCCTTTACCCGGTTAAGAAACGCGCGAGCAATTGTGAATGGGGAATACGTGGATAAAGCAATTACTTTTTCCTCAGACAGTCCTACACTAAACAGTTCTGACTTTGACATATTTACTTTAAGTCCCATTACCTTTTCTATTGTGGTGAGTTCCATTATCAAGGCAGGAATCCACCCAGGGACGGAAGCAAGGAGGTCAATCTCGCTGCCAGGATGCCTGTGTACATTTCCTGTCAATATTCAATAAAGCATAGGGCCGGTAAGTCCCACATTTCATTGGTGTCCTTGTTGGGCTTCTCAAAGACCACTACTTTTGCTTCCACCATCGTTTGTATCACACCCCCCTTGTGTCCCATCAAGTTAAAAAGAGTTGCAAGCTTAGGGCTCCATTTCTGGCTATATTCTTTATAGAAACTCACCGGGTATCAGTCAGGCACCAGCAATTTATTTACTGGTAGGGCTTCAATAATCACCTTTACCTCTCCCCACTATGTCCTCCCCTAACCGCTCCCTGTCCATGGGAGAAAACTTTGGTATGGGCACCTGGCAAATATATTGTTTGACCTTGTGTTGATCTGGGCAGTCTGAGGAGTATAAAGCACCATAAAACTATGCAAAGGCTTCCATTACAGCCTCCGAGTTTGTAACCATCGTCCCATCCGGTTGCTTTACACGTACAATGGTGCAATTAGCCTGCTTCCATCTCAGCTGTCTGGTCAATAACCTATCTGCTTTGTTGTCTTGGATATAATATCACTGTTTCATCCCCAGAAGTGCTCTTTCCACCCTTACAATGTGCAACAGGTTTAACTGGCTTCTTATCTCTTTCAGTTTCTTGTATAATGCCCTGATCTTTTTCCCCGCCATAGCCTACATAACCTTGCACACCTGGGTATCTAGTTATTTTTCCATTGCCTTCCTTTGCTTCACTTTTTGAGACCAGAGTGTTATAAGTTCCCCTCATATCAGTGCCTTCAAAGTATCCCAGAGACCCTCGTGTGAAATCTCCTGGCTAGCATTTGTGTTGAAACATCTGTCTATTTTATTTCCTAGCGTTTCTGCCATTGCAGCACCATGCAGTATTTCCCTGAGGAAGGTTCACACCCACATCCCCTCCGTGGCCCCCACCGACGTATTGTCACCATCATGGGCAATTGGTCTAATATCGAGATTGATCCCAATTCCACTTCCTCCACCATCCCTACCACATTAGCCGTCACCCATACATATTCTATTCTGGGTATGGTCTGGTACACATGAGAGAAGTGTTGAAACCCTCTTTCCTCCTCCCTCTTAACTCGCCAAATGTCTCTGAGGGCCAAATCTTTCTGAAGTTTTCCCGCAGTGCACTGGTGGGAGCCAGACCGCCCGACTTAACTCCTGCGATTGTGTCTTTATCCGGGTCCCACGCCATGTTAACGTCTCCTGTCATAATTATCCCCCTGACTACAAACTTTTCTAATTTGGCTACTACCCCTCTTAAGAACCCATCTTGTCCCACATTTGACGCATATACCACCTCTAGAGTCATCGTTCCTGCACGTGTAGGAATAAATATCTTTCTTGTGCATCTGCCTTGTTATGAATTACCTTTGCTTTAACTGAATCTTTGAGCCCTATCAAACCCCCTGCTGTTTTCACTTGTGTGTGATCTGGTGTATCTGTGGGTACTGCCTAAACGGGACAATAGACCTGTTTGTTCTCTGAATGTTTGTGTTCTGTAACATTATTGTATCCACTTGGCCTCGTCTGATCTGCAACTCCACTTTTATGCATTTAACTGGGGTATTCAACCTCCTCACATTATATAATAACATCTTGAGTGCCACTCCCCATGATAAATCCCTCTTCTTCCTGGCCGCACTCTCTCCTAGCTATGCTATACCCCAGTCATCCCTGGTGTGGTGAGTCCCACCTGCCCCACCTCCACCCGTCCCCCGCACCCATTTACCATCCACCTCTGCCGCTCGCCCTAATCCCCATCCTCCCCAAGACCCCTTCTCCCTCTGCCAACCCAAGCCTTCACCTCCCACTCCTCCACTCCCCCCGGGTCCAGGCCAGAGATCCTATGATTCCCTCTGGTTGTTAGCCTGAGGCCCTGGTCCACATGCCTTCCCGGGGTATACCCCATAGGAGGTGAATTACACCTCTTACAGAATTCCATTGTCACCACCTGACCTTCCTGCTTCCACTTAGGCCCCTTAATCCTCCTACATCCCTTAAATCCTCACATTCCCCCTTAACACCTGCCCTCCCTTCCTCTCCCTCCCCATATAAGTTGAATTCTTGCAGAATCATCCTTCAAGTCATGGCCTGACTCTCCTCTCACCCTTTCTTCTACTACTCTCATCTGGGGACCATTAAACATTGCCCTTTTCCCCCCTTCTCCCACACCCCCATGACCTCTCCCATGGGCTTGCCCCCTCCTTGGGGGGAGGGTCTAAGTTGACATGCTGGTCCGGATCTTCTTCTTCCATGTGCAAGAGTAATATACCTTCCGCACATGTTCTAGCTTAATATTGTATGCCATCCACTACAAATAGAAGCCAAAAGGGAAAGTCTACTTACTGGAAATGCGCTTGGCAATTAGAGTTTTGTCACCAGTACCAAGGCCCTCCTTTTTGTAGGGTGGATAGCACCAAGTCCTGAAAGAGCTGGACCTGCGAGCCATTTATCGTCAAATTCACGTTGCTCCTTGCCACACATAAGATGTTCTCCTTCATTTCGTATAAGGTTAGGGCAACCAGGACATCACTCATCCCACTCAGTGTATTCAGTCAATCTGTATTTCTTCCAGCTGAGTGTCTATCAGCAAGGTCCCAAAACATTGCTGAATCATTTGCTTGAGCTCCGCATCCAGTACTGATTCATTAAGGCCCTTTGTCTGGATATTTGAACTATGGGAGTGATTCTCTAGATTATATGTAGCTCTGGCAATCTGTTTGAGACGCTCATTGTTTTGTTTCACCTATTCTGAGTTCTCTGATAATGCTTGCTCTGTGACATCCACCCTATCTCCTAGCTCTTTCACCTCTTCCCTAACTTCTTCCAAAGAACTTCTCAGTTCTTCACTCAAGTTCACAAATTGATCCTGGAAAGTGGACACAATTTTTCCCACCATATCCTTGAGGCACTTTTTTAGATTGTCTTTGCTGAGGGCCTTTTTTGTGTGAGTCTTTATCCATCCTCTCTCCAGGCGTTTCCCCTATGCTGTCAGAGACACTTCGTCTGTCCACTGTCTCCAGCAGCACTCCAATTGGCCTACAAGTGCCTCAGATGGCATCTTGAGTATGGTGGAGTGTTCCACCTCTTGGACCAGGGCATCTGGAATCGTTCCCCGTCGGCTCTCGGGTCCCGAGACTGCCGGTCTCACCAACAGCATTGCTTCTCTGTTGTTCCCCTTATGTTGTGTCTCACGCAGCACTCCCTCTGGGTCTGATATCTGCACAGTTTGACCGGGCTACTAGCTCCTCATCCACCCACGGCATTGCATTGGCCACGATCATCACTGTCTTTTCAGCCCTGGCACAGTTGTCCTCTCAAGCCAATCCCGGGGAGGCTATGGTTTTTGGGCCAATATTGTTGCCTCCAGGATCACTCTGTCGCCTCCCCCAGTTGCCTGCTTTGCCTCACCCAGTCTCAACTGTCTGTTCAGTGGATACATCCCATGGTCGAGCCTCCACCCCTCAGTTCTCCCGAAAAGCCTGGCAGCAGCACCTATATCTTCTTGCTTCACTCTGGCATCCAGGGTGTAGAGTGCTGCAGCTCCATGTTGTGTGCACCATGTGCTACCCTCAGTGTCAGCCTCACGTTCCATGCACCATGTCTGGACATTTAGCACTGATTCCTGGTCCCCCACAGCCTTAATACAATGAACCTCCACCGCATATATGCATACCGTGCTTCCGCCTCACCAGGACTAATGCCCTTCTTTTGTGTAGGGTGGATAATGCCAAGTCTTGAAAGAGCTGGACCTGTGAGCCAATTATCGCCAAGTTCACTTGGCCCCTTGCCACACATAAGATGTTCTCCTTCATTTCATATGAGGTTAGGGTAACCAAGACGTCTCTCGTTCTCATCCCACTCAATTTGGTTGATCCTTATTTCTTCCGGCTGAGTGTCTATGAGCAAGGTCCCAAAAGTTTGCTGAATCATTCCCTTGAGCTCCACATCCAGTACTGATCCATTAAGGCCCTTCACGAGATATTTGATCTATGCGAGCAATTCTTCAGGACGTCTGCCTGCAGTTCTAGATTCTGTGTAGCTCTGGCAATCTGTTCGAGGAGCTCGCTGTTTTGTTTCACCTCTTCTGAGATCTCTGATAGCCCCTGCTCTGTGACATCCACCCTATCTCAAAACTCTTTGACCTCTTCCCACAATTCTTTCAAAGGATCTCAGTATTTCACTCAAACCCGCAAATTGATCCTGGAAAGTGGACACCATTCTCCCCACCACATCCTTGACTCACTTTTTTATATTGTCTTTGTTGAGGGCCATTTTGTGTGAGTCTTTATCCTTCTCTCTCTCTAGTTGTTTCCCCTCTGTTGCCAGAGACCCTTCTTCTGTCCGTTGTCTTCAGCGGTGCTCCAATTGGCCTCCAAGTGCCTCAGAGGGCATCCTGAGTCTGGCCGGTATGGTCCCCCCCTTGGCCGCTAGCATCTTGAATGGTCCCCCGTCTGCTCTCGGTCCCAGGACTGTCGGTCTCACCAGCAGCACTGCTTCTCTGTTTTCCTCCTTACGTTGTGTCTCATGCAGCACTCCCTCTGGGTCCGATATCTGCACAGTTTGACTAGGCTGCTAGCTCCTCATCCACCCACGGCCTTTCATTGGCCATGATCGTCACTGTATTTTCAGCTCTGGCACAGTTGTCCTCTCAAGCAGATCCCAGTGGAGGATATGGTTTTTGGGCCAATATTGTTGCCTCCAGGTTCACTCGGTCACAACCCCAGTTGCCTGCTTAGCCTCAACTGTCTGTTGAGTGAATACAGATTCCTCAAGTCTTGCACTGCGCCTCCCGTCTATGTACCAGTGGAGGCCCGAGGAACTTTCAGCCACATTTTTACTCATTAGAGCATGTCCGCCAGTGGAGGTATCACCGCGCTGGGGCCAGTTCCTCTCTGGGCACAGGCCTCCCCATACTCTATCACCGTGGCTCTTGCAGAACTCACCAGGCGGGTCAGGCTTCCCACTCTCCCCTCAGTCACACAACCTCCACTGTTCATCACTCGCTCCCACCTCCGCTATAACGGGGACACTGGCTCAGCACAGCCCCCGCACTACACTGTCAGCTCCTCCGCCCACCATGGTGCAAGCACTGTCCCCCCTGAGTGGGCTTATTCTGCTGCTGCTCTGAGGTCTCTCCTTCCCTCCACATGTCTTGCTGCTGCTCCAAAAGGGGGGCAAGCCGTACATGGTCTCCCCAGATCGCCCAGCTACTGCTCCTCAGCTTCCCGCCTGTTCTGCAACCTTGTGGGAAGCTTCCTTCTCAGTCCTCCTCCTATTCTGATGGGGTGTTTCAGGACATGCTATGCTATGTCGGCCTAAAACAGAGCACAGGACCACACATCCTCACTCTCCAGGGGCCATCTTGGAATTCTCCTGACAGATTACTTTTTATCTGTTATTTCCACATAGAATTCCCTACCACTGAGGGTGAAAACTTGAATGCAGGCTTTTCCTGATTCTTGGAAACCACAAGCAGGATTAATATTCAGCTAGTTGGCCACGTATCCTCTAATTAAAATGAGGACACTGGGCCAGGCAAGCCTTCTAGAATCGTCCTTCATCTTTAGTTATTTTATTCAGCTGTGCCACACTTCCAGCCCTTTCATTCAAAGGGTCCAAATTTGCTAAAATGCGTTGTGGAACATGCAGATTCTATACATTCCTATACATATACATTGGTGCATCTATTCATTATGTAGCCAGCCTCATGATTACTTTGTCTACTTGCATTACTGCGTCAGTATATTTGTAAAATTACATTTTCTTCAGTGCTTCTCCGCACATGCAATCTTCATTTTGTTTCCGAAATGTTGCTTACTTTTCTACTTCTTCATCAGATTCTATAAGGTCTACATTCTTTCTTCATTGGCATCTCTTCTAGGTGTGTTATTTCAGCTTCTTGTGACATCACAAGTCTTCTCTTTCACTCATGTGTACACTTCTTCCGGAACTTCCTTCAGAAGACCGTAATTTCTCTGCAGATACATATAGGGTTTTCTCAGTGGATACCTTGTTTCAAGGACTCTTCACGGTATAGGTAGCATTATTGGCTTTGTGCATGGAGCAATTTCTGGTTGCCAACAAATAGGCAAGATGGGGCGGGACTTCTTGTATAGGTACTTGGTCCCTCTTCTGCAATAGGTTTGGCGGTGTGGCCCAACATGGTGGTATGGGATGTATTAACCCACTCTGCTCTGCCCGCCGACATCACTGTGTCCTGATGGTGCCAGGATCATCAAAATGGCCGCAAAACCTCTGTGCGTGTCAAAACCTACGAAAATTGCACTCTACAAAGCACACAAAGATGGCTGCCAAATCTACCATGCATGTTGTCAGTGGTGGAATGGAGACCACACTTCTGAAACATGTCATTGGGCTAACTAGTGAAAATGGAGCAAAGATGAAAAGCAGTGCTTGCTGTAAGAAATCTGAAATTTTGCCTTTTAAATCTTTTCTTGGTTGCTGAAAATTCAGAATGCTGGTCCAAAACACCCACAGACATCCAATCTTCTTGTTGGGTGTCCCATGTTATTGAATACAAGAAATCATTGTGAAATTGCAATATCCTGGAAAGCTGAATTGGTCACAAAAACATCCACAGCCAGTTTGCCTGCCTGTGACATCTGTCAAAATATGGGCGCAGTACCAGCGGCTGCCTTTGTGACAGCTGTCAGTAGTTGAATCAGAAGTTTAAACTGGTGCAATTGAAATCAAATGTCTGGAAACTAAGAAACCTGTTATTAAGAGTAACCTAGGTTGTAACTATTTAAACTTCATGGTTTAGAGCCTGGAATCAGTGTTCTAGATGTTTGTTTTAAAATTGCAAATGTATTTTAAAAAAAGAAAAATGTAACAAAAATGACATTTAAAGTAAGCCTGTTTCCAAAGCCAAAACTACAAACAACTTCCCCCCACAGGGCCAGCCTCCTCTCTTCTGCTCTCTAGACCAGGAACTCACATTCATGTGTTGATTAAGAGGGGAGGAGCACTGGAGCTTCTCTGGGAAGGGGACAATGGACTGTCTCTGGCTGAAAGGATATGCAGATTGTGAAGTGTCAAAAATGGCCTCTCCCAGAAGGAAGGGGGCGGATTGCTTCACACCTGCCAGGAGGAAAAGGAGGTGGGGACAGACAACTTTTGTTGATTCACAATGGACAGGAAAGTATATTTCTAAAAAAGACTGATAATTGACTGTGGGCAATTGTATAAAATATAAAAACACTGGACATCTGAACCTAAATTTTTGCTGCACATTTCAAGAGGAGCCAGAACTCTGTGCTATGTTCTGGGATGTAACTGTAGAAATTGTGGTTTTTATAGCAAATGTATTTATGTCAGAATCATGAAACTTCACACGCTTATGCCCAGATACAATGCACACATGTATACACATTTTTGGACAAACTAGCTATTGTGTTCCGGACAAAAAGTACGAAATTCTGTCAAATCCAGACCCAAGATCCTACCGCGACAGGGCTTTGAGGGGCATCTGCTCCACAAAATATGTGAACTAGATATGGTATTGTTATAAAGTTTGTAAAATTGTAAATATGTACTATACTAAAAGTAGATTTTATATTCAAAAGCCAAGGGGAGGATTCCATGACTCATAAAACCATATCATCATGGTGACACTCTGTTTTCTCCTCCAATCATGGGAGAGGGGAGATTCTAGCCTATAGCCAGCCAAGGGGGTTTGCTTAGGATGATTCAGCATACACACCCCTTTATCAAATGCATAAATAAAGACAGCTGAGGACTTAGAAAAACACACAGATCCACCCACCATCCCGATCTTGGCAAAGCACCCTGAAGGAGATGTAACCATATTCCAGACTCTAGACTCCAGAAACTTTGCAAGCAGAAAGGCTCATTGCATAGCTGAACCAACCACTTTCAGCTGGACCTTAACTTCCATTACCCATACCACAAACTTAAAGGGGAAACAAAAGAAACAGCCAGGCTGTGATGTACTGCTTGCCTGCCAAATAATTATCTGCAGAATCAGAAGGGCAAATTAAACCTAGTCTTGTGCCGTGCCATGCTGTGCTGTGACCAGAGAGCCATTGCAGATCCAGTCCAGTCCTACTGTGCGGTGACCCGAGCGCCTTGCTGATTGCAGACCTGAGCGCCTTGCTGTCCAGTCTGGTGTGCCCAGCAGAATCCTAGAATCCCTGACCTGAATGCCTGACTGTTCTTCTGTTCAAACCTATATAGTGAGTATCCATAGATAGGACTGTGTCACTCTCATATATACTGTCCATAGTAATTCCTATGTAAACCCATCCTCTCTTATACTCTGAACTGCATTGTTAGAATTATTTTTGAACTGCATGAACTCTCTATCTCATCCCTCTTATTTCTTCTGTATTAATATTGTTAAAATTATCTTTGCGCTGCTATATTGCATCTGAAGAAGGCAAGCGTCTCAGCTGGCAGTTGCCTTGATCAAGTAACTGAGCTTCCGTGTAGCAATTGATTCTTCATAATCCATCCCTAGTGTAAAGAAATCCTGTTTGTCTTTTTCAAAGCGCATCCTTGTTTTACAATTTGCCTCTATCTGAAAAAACGACCTCCACGAAAACGTCCATAACTTCTTCAATTTTCATGCTTTAAACATCTGCTTGTAGCTAACATCCACAGCTTTCCATAGGAGCAAAAACTACATCTCAAATCCTCATAGTTCTCCTGCGATCGCGAAAAGTTGGGCGAACATTTTCATTTTGGCAAAATCCATAACGTGTAAAATAGCTTTTCATTGCACCCAACCTCAAATTTAAGTTTTCCCATTGCTTATTACTCTCAAATCATTGCTAGTGTTTGTCTGCAACCATACAAAGCGGCTCCCATTAGAATTTAAACAATTTCAGTGAATTAAGCCATATTTAGTCTTTTACCCAATCCATTCTCAGCCAACTTTAAAACCATTTTGACAGTTTGCCAATTGTTCCTGTTTCTCTCTTGTGTTTGCTGGGGGAAAATTGGTTTTGACATTGTTTCGAATTCTGTATTCCTGAAACCTGTTCTCTCTCCTTCTATTTCTTCATATTGCATATTGGGGGGATTGAGGGGTGTGCAGGGGAAATAGTAACCACATTGCTATTTGATTTGAATATACACCCAAAAGTATTATTTCTGTTGCATTGTATTGCTCATCATTACTCCTTATGATTAAAGAGATTGCCTAGTGTGACATCACCCCATTGGTGATTATTGTATGTATACTCATTAAAAATAGTGTGATTATATTGTAAGTATATAAATAAATATTTTAATTTTACAAACCAGCCTGATTCCTGGTTCTGTGTGACCAGGGGGAGGGGAGGTTCCAAGAGAGGGGCGTGATATAAGTGGCACATCGTTCAGAAAAAATAACTTTTAGACACAAATAAATAAATAAGGAGTTCAGTTGTGCATTACACGCTCGGCATTGACTTAGGTGAAGTGCTGGATTGAAATCACTTACAGTGGTAATACAATGGTAACAGAATTATCACTGCATTATGGCTACATTACAATGCCACCAAACTATGGGTTTGGAGGTAAGGTGGAGGAGGAACCTCCAACAAAAAGCTGGAGGTAATTCCAGCACCGTACCACAAACAATAGCTATTTTGGCTGCATTACTGCTGGTGGTAATTCTCCCACAAATCCCCATGCCATAAATGTGGACTAACACTGCCATACCACCACATGTAATCTGGTGGTAATTCCCCTAACCAACGCATCAGTAACCGTAAATCCGTTTGGTGGCATCTCTGCAAATCTATCGCTGAGATACCGCTAAACTCATAAAGAAGCATTAAATCCAGTTTTTATCACATTCCAGATGCAACTAGTTCTTTGCCCTGCTATATTGCATCTGAAGAAGGCAAGCGTCTCAGCTGGCAGTTGCCTTGATCAAGTAACTGAGCTTCCGTGTAGCAATTGATTCTTCATAGTCCATCCCTAGTGTAAAGAAATCCTGTTTGTCTTTTTCAAAGCGCATCCTTGTTTTACAATTTGCCTCTATCTGAAAAAACGACCTCCACGAAAACGTCCATAACTTCTTCAATTTTCATGCTTTAAACGTCTACTTGTAGCTCACATCCACAGCTTTCCATAGGACCAAAAACTACATCTCAAATCCTCATAGTTCTCCTGCGATCGCAAAAAGTTGGCCGAAATTTTTCATTTTGGCAAAATCCATAACGTGTAAAATAGCTTTTCATTGAACCCAACCTCAAATGTAAGTTTTCCCATTGCTTATTACTCTCAAATCATTGCTAGTGTTTGTCTGCAACCATACAAAGCGGCTGCCATTAGAATTTAAACAATTTCAGTGAATTAAGCCATATTTAGTCTTTTACCCAATCCATTCTCAGCCAACTTTAAAACCATTTTGACAGTTTGCCAATTGTTCCTGTTTCTCTCTTGTGTTTGCTGGGGGAAAATTGGTTTTGACATTTTTTCGAATTCTGCATTCCTGAAACCTGTTCTCTCTCCTTCTATTTCTTCATATTGCATATTGGGGGGATTGAGGGGTGTGCAGGGGACATAGTAACCACATTGCTATTTGATTTGAATATACACCCAAAAGTATTATTTCTGTTGCATTGTTTTGCTCATCATTACTCCTTATGCTTAAAGATATTCCCTAATGTGACATCACCCCATTGGTGATTATTGTATGTATACCCATTAAAAATAGTGTGATTATGTTGTAAGTATATAAATAAATATTTTAACTTTACAAACCAGCCTGATTCCTGGTTCAGTGTAACCGGGGGAGGGGGGTTCCAAGAGAGGGGCGTGATATAAGTGGCACATCGTTCAGAAAAAATAACTTTCAGACACAATTAAATAAATAAATAAGGAGTTCAGTTGTGCATTACACGCTCGGCATTGACTTAGGTGAAGTGCTGGATTGAAATCACTTACAGTGGTAATACAATGGTAACAGAGTTATCACTGCATTATGGCTACATTACAATGCCACCAAACTATGGGTTTGGAGGTAAGGTGGAGGAGGAACCTCCAACAAAAAGCTGGAGGTAATTCCACCACCGTACCACAAACAATAGCTATTTTGGCTGCATTACTGTTGGTGGTAATTCTCCCACAAATCCCCATGCCATAAATGTGGACTAACACTGCCATACCACCACATGTAATCTGGTGGTAATTCCCCTGGACCAACGCATCAGTAACCGTAAATCCGTTTGGTGGCATCTCTGCAAATCTATCGCTGAGATACTGCTAAACTCATAAAGAAGCATTAAGTCCAGTTTTTATCACATTCTAGATGCAACTAGTTTAATAAACACATATTTTGTATGGAAATCTGAAAATGTACCACTGTCCACATGCACAACTGAAATGGATTGCAAACAAGCAAAACATAATTAGAATAAATAAGAATAATAAGCATTGGCAAAGCCAGCAATTTTGGCCACTGTATAGTAGAATTGTTTGCTGACTTGGCAGAAAATGCATTGTATACCCTGTTACTAAAAAAAAAAAAAGTTACAGATGTCAACAATCAGCGAGGGTACTCGCCCCTCCGCACATTCACTGTTGATGGCCTTGAGGGGTAGCAGGGGTGTTCTCTGCTTCCTGAGGATTGGAGGCAGCGGGTGGAAACAAAAGAAGAGAAAAGCGGATGCTGTGGCATCAGATCTGACTTGTGTAAGAGGGACAGATCTGACGCTGCAGGGTCAGAAGGAAGCAGACAAGGAAAAGGTAAGTGGGGGCATGGGGATGTATTGGGGATGGGGCGCATAGATTTATGGATGTTGGCCACAGCAAAATTGGTTCAGCAGCAAAAGTGACTACGGACAATTCGGCCACAAACAATTCTACCACGGCCAAATCACACCGATCCGATAATTTAAGATCTAATGACAAAAAGGTGAAGGACAGTCAAAGGGGGGAGGGAACAACCAATAAGCTGACAATTGAATTGTATGAAGAACAAGGGCAATGTGCTACGAGAGAAAAAAGACATGTTAGCTATGATTGGCTACTCATTTGTAAAGTCTCTTCATACAGGTTCTGAGAGAAATGAAGGGGAAGATTGAAAGTTGGACACTACCATAGTATCTTGGAATTCTAGAAGCTTTGCTAGCATTCTGGGGAATCAGGGTGTGTTTGCATCATATGATATAATTTGCTTACAGAGGAACATCATGTTGGCTCCCCCTATGCTTGATGGTTTTGAGGTCATGTCTATTGGAGCCCGGTTTGGTACGAGGGGTCGCCATTATGGGGGGGGGCTCTTAAAATCAATTAGACACATTCAGGGTTTTACAGAGCATCAAATTCAGTCCAATAGAAGGGATATGCATCCAACCCTCTTAGAATGCAAAGTGTATGGGTCCATTGCGACTCAGAAGTGTGTACTAGTAAATGTCTATCTCAATCCTGAGAATATACACATGCAAGACTTGTTGTTGGGTTTTTCTTTGCACCTGCTGGACAAAATCCCAGAAGAAAGTGCCTTGATAATTACTTTGGGACACTTCAATGCTGAATGTTTGGAGGATTGTTGGTACCAACTCAGAATAGGGAAAAGAGGTCCAATGCAAGTCGTGATAGGGGGTTCCTGGTTAGACAGGAACAAGAGGCCTGGGATTTGAATATGCTTAATGTAAATTCCACAGGAGATGTTCCCTTGAGTTTCGCATGGCATAATAACTGTTGGAGATCAACTTTGGATTATCTCTGCCTGTCTGCCGATTACATGCTTGAGGGAGGGAAGTTAGAGATAAGGTGGACTGATTTAAGTGATCATTGTATGTGATTTGTATGCTAGCAATTTCTCTGCATACAATTGCTGATAAGTGTTCTTTGAGTATTGCGATCAATCCAAGAAATCACACTGTGAAATGGACCCTGCAACATGACCCCGATAGGCCTTCAGAGAGCCTTGAATTCCATCAGAGTTTATCCAGAAAAGATGGATCTTTCCCTTAACACCAATAAGTAGAAAATCTTAATAATGAATGGAGAAAAATCTAAATGGAAAGAATTCAGATGGGTATTGAATGGTCAAAGCCTGGAGGCCATTACATTTACAAACACCTGGGGAGCTTCATCTAAGCAAGCTCGAGGAAGTGTGTGCCCTATAGAGATTTGGAAGCAACATTCTTGACTTCGGCAGTCCAATTTTCCCCTTATGGAATTCTATAGGCAAAACATTCTGCCAAGGTTGATTTTTGGGGCAAAAAATTACAGTGAAGATGTTCCCTGAGTAAAATTGGAGGCAACATTATGAAGGAAGTTATTGGGTCTTCTGAAATCAGCCCCAATGGTGGGTATTAGGTACAAATTGAGTCAACTGCCATTACAGATGTACATTGATTGGGGGATTTTGCAACTATATGCTAATATTGCCCCCTGCCCGCTTGCCTCATTGTTTGTTCATTTAAATGACATGTTAGGACAGGTAACTTGTAAGCTCTTGGAGAAGTGGTTTGACGCCTGTACTGATTTGCTGCTAAGGATTGACTCCTCTAGTGAGGAACTATGTATCAACCCAAATAAGGTTAAGTTGAAACCACATAGACATGCATGGATCCAGACTAGATCAGACCTCTTAGGTTATCAATGTTTCAATGACCATTTTAATTGGTCATTCAAAAGCTTTAATGTGTTGATGCCATATTTAAGGAAACATCCGTCGAGAGAATTTCGATTTAAAGTTTAAAGGTTGAAGCTGAATTTATTACAGACAAGGGTGGTGTTAGGGGTCAGGTTGAAGATTCAAAGGGGTAAGAGATTATGTCTGTACTGCTAGTAGCAAGATGAGTCTCTCAAACACCTATGTATCAATTGTCCTGTATTGAGCTTGTTGCAAAAAGAAAAAAATGGCAACTATTGTAAGTGCATCGGATGAGGATTTAAAGATTAAGATTTTAAACACAAATGAAATTTCTATATTACTTATATTATTAGATTTTCTAAAAGTGGTATTAGGCATTTAAGTTTTAGAAGAAAGGTTATTTAGTATTGTTTTAGAGACTTTTTAAAGGTGAAGAATTGATTTCAGTATTATTTTTTCTTTTAATATGTTGTATTGATCTGCACTGCTGTATGATGAAAGATGTATAAGGTGTTGAAAGCTCAGTTTATGGACTATAAACCACAGTAAATAAATACATATTTTAAAAAATCCTGTTAATGTGTCTCTGTATAAATCTGTAAAAGAATATAATTAATTCTTGGCTAAGGGTACGAAGGAATTTGTAATGTTATAGAAGCAATGATGGTTAGGAGAGTGGCATATGTCATATGGCATATGTCGAATTTTGGACTTTTTTTAATAAGCAGCTTGAAAATCAAGGAGGTCATGGAGTTAAGTTAGTATTATTGGGGTTCAATTATAGTGAAGATATTTTTTATAAATACATGTTTTAGCGCCTTGTCTAGAATGGCCTAGTTTCTGGAGATACATAGAATTTGTGTCCATGGAGGCTGCAATTCTACTGTAAAATTGTACAGCTATAGACTTCTCTGTTGGTTTTAAAGTTCACCAAACTCTTGATGAAATGGTGAGACACAAGATACTTCTTACCTCATTTTGATCAACCTGTAATGTTTTATTATAGTATTAGTAAGCACATGGCAGTTTTTGGTTAATTCTGTATAAATTGCTTTCTTTTAATAATTGTGTTATGTGAGTTTATTTTGTAAATTGTGCAAAGTATAAATAAACATCACAATGATCGTATTTGTGCAGTGAAGGTTGTATAGCTCTAGATGGATCACAGGATTCTGCACAATTGACTTCAGACATGCAGTCATTCAATTCAAAAGTAAAGACTACCCACACAATACCTGTGTGACTTTTTAAAAGTGAGAATGTTTTGATTATAGATCTATGTTAATGAAAAGTTATTCAAAGGTATAATGTAATGTTATGTTCATGTACTTGAATTTGTCTTAATATTAATATTATGAAGCATTCTTTGTCGTCTTCATGAGGTGCGCATGAGGTCACACGCTTTTAGAATTGTGTGGATGCCCCACAGGATCACATCTGACAGAGGGATTGCAAACTGAATCAAGTGGCCCTCACGTTCAATGTATTTTTCCAAGAACACTGATCCTTAAGGGAAGCTTTTTGCTCCATTAAATGCAGGGGGATTAAATATATTGGTTTTACTTTATAGTTTATAAATGAATTGTGCATTTTTTAATAAAAGTACAAACACAATAATTCCGAACTATGGTGCTGTTGTAACGACAAATGCCATTATCTCTTTGTGAGTATGGTCGCACACATCCATGTAGTTCTAGTTCGCTGCGTGAATGATCCTAAAGTTAATGTAGGCCCATCGATTTTGCAGGCTTCGATTCCTCGTTGATAACCGCTGGGATCCTCAAACACAAAATGCAGTGAATGTCTAAAAGTTCCTGCTTGATCCGGAACTTATCATTATGGCAGAATTCTCCTCTTTGGAGTCAAACACCGATGCTGTTGTGAGGGCTAGAGTTTGTTTGCTTAAAAGCAGAGTCCTTTAAGTGTCCACATTGCATGATGTACGAACATTTGACATTTGTTGTTAGCCTCTACCATGGAGTATAAAAAAACGAGTTTGATAGTGGCAGGCGATTGCATTCAGTTGCTGTGAGGTGCAACACATATGCCATTTTGATGTGACTAAGGATGAGAGGACCCCAGTACAAGCTTACATGACATACACACAGCTGTACATCACTTACGCTTACACTTATGCTTAATATAGAACAAATATACATACAATATCACCCAACCGAAAACTGTGTAGGTACTCATTTATCAACCTCAGAAGGATGAAAGGCTGAGTTGGCCTTGCCTGGATTCAAACCTGCAACCTGCTGATCACATACACATTGCTGCAGAGAGCTCTAAACCCACTGTGCTATCTTACCGGCTATAGCTATCTTACCAGCTATGGCAAAATGTGCAATTACATGTCTGAATGTTCCCAAAGTCAGTAAGGAAATTACACTTTGTAGTGGATACCATTAAATGGGTAACAGCTTTAACAGCAGGCCAGTTCATCTGCAGGACTGGTGCAAAGTTGGCCACATGTCAAGCCTGCATGGATCTACTTTTCAGGCCACAGAGGTTGGCCTAATCCCATACATGCAAACAAGTATCCGGAACAGCATGCCATGGAGATAGGAAAGATAGACACTATACAACAAGGCATTCATTGAGGCTCAATGAAATCAAGGGCCACTTTATGTGCTATGGTCAAACATTTTTACACTGTACACAAGCTTTTAGGACACCTAGATGGAATGTCTTGTGATGATCATAACAAAGACAACAGCAGCAAAAAGAACATGCTTTAACTGCAACTTGCAAAGATCAAAATACATAGTCCGAAATTGATGCTTATTCTACTCAAAATGCTTTGTGGAAGTTTTTGTCTGAATTGTGAATTTGAGGTGTTTAAGAACAAGCTAAATCAGTGACTCGCCCCCTGAAGTGTGCCTGCAATAAACCTTTATTGAGTCTAGCAATAATTGCATAGCATTCCAGAAAGACAAATTATTTGTTATTCCTATTCTTTCTTATTTAGGGTCATGGCTCAACGTTGTACACCTGTGGAACCCCCTGTTTTATATTAAGAGGCCTGAACAAGAAAGCCACCCACTCCAGAAACAAAGAGCCACATGTTGCTGGCCCCAGCCCAGGAGTTTCTATCTAAAAGAAGACAAGAAAAGAGCAAAAAATACGTTTTTTCTAAAGTTTTTTTTTTAGGGGTAGCAAGAGAGACCACAGGGGTAGCAAGGGAGTGCTCAAGGAGGCGAACCCTGGTGACCCCTAAATGACGTCCCTGGTACCTTTCTCCTTCACCATAACACAAAATGAGTATTTCCATTTGCAAGTAATTTACAAATATTTGCACATATAAAGATTGATTTCCCGGATGACATGTACAGCATTGGTTATGGACCAGGTTGGAGACATCAGCCCCACCAAGCCCTGACTCATGAACAGCCCTGTGGAAGTAATTGGGAAAAACGGCTGTCATGTCACGTGCTTCAAAGTGCTCAATACGTAATGAAACATCTGGCCTCTTGAGCACAAAGTAGGCCTGTTCCCTCACTCCTTCTTCCTCACTACCTCAGTCTGGAGGTAAGGTGACAATGCTGATTAACCTTACCCTGATTCTTGAACAGAAAAAGGCAGGGGGTGCAGGGAGGCTCATGCCACATGACGTGGTCATGCTGCTGCCGCCATCCGAGGGTCTCCAGAGAGCCCATAACGAAGAGAGGAGATCATTACCACCACAGCCCAAGCAAATGAACGTTTAAAGAAGAAGAGTATGTCTGTGTGAATGTATGTGTGCATGAGAGTTTGTTTCAATGAAAGGCTGCACACATGTTAGAGTGAGAGAGAATCTGTGTGTGTGTATTTTATGTGTGTGTGTGTGTTTAGTGTTTTTATGAAATATGCATGTGTGTATGATGGTATGAGTTAGTGGGTTATAGAGTGTGTGTGTTTACGTTTTCCATGGTACGTGGCAGGCATGCCCTCCTGCAATTTGTTTGTTTTTGTTTATTTGTAAAGCACTCAAACCCGTGTGCACGAGAACACTGCTGGAACGAAGAAAAATCAGAATGTGTATTGACCTACTTTAACAGGACAGATGTATCCGGAACAAGTGGGCCTTAGGGGCTTTTAAAAATGTACCTATATGTGATTCAGAACTGAGGGAAGAAGGATGTACAGGTTTTAGACCCTAAGACAATGAACGTTCTGCAACCAGCTGCGTTAAGCCGGTTGTATACGAATTGTTTGAACTACAATTGTTCGAATTACAATTGACCTTTGCACAATTGACCGAATTGAACAATTGACCTTTGCACAATTGACCGAATTGTGAAGGTCAATTGTTACATATATGCGGGGGTAAACCCCTCGCAAACCCCTTTATATATAAAAATATATATGTATACATATATATATATATATTCAGTAAAAAAATCTTTTTTAAAGGGCAGGGGTGGACTGGCCTATAGGGAACTCTGGAGAATTCCCGGTGGGCCTCTGCACCCTGGGCCTCTTTTGTGTGGTAGTTCCAAATTGTAGACAAACGGAACCTGTCATCTGCTAACAGGTGGTCCCTAACGGCACTCCAACAGGGGAAAGCAAAACCCCTACAATATTAGATTTAAGTACATTCGCTATTAAATAAATATAAATCACACCAAGCATAAATTGTTCGTGTAAAGCAAATTAATTTATCAAGGTTAGTAGACCTGAGGCTTGAACAATATTGCAGATTGGATATGTAACACAAACACAATCTTAATTTCAGACAATTAAATTTTTGTACCAACCCCCCTTCTTGCTGACTAGCAAGAATTCACATGAAATTGTCATACATTAAGTCAACAACTCCACATTGATTAGGGTTGAATCAAGTCAAATGTTAGATCACACTGAGCACATACTTTTCATATGGAAATTTAAGGAGTTGTAACATTCCTCATAGGCATATAGAATGTCAATACCACAATGATACTTCCGGGAATTCTTTGTTACAAACAATCAGATTTCCTATATTGATGTCCCAATGTGTTCCAATTCAGTGGGCAGTGTCCACTTTATTATATTCAAAAATGCCAACGCGTTTCGGAAAACATCCTTCTTCAGGGCGGTTACTGCTGTACATATATTTTCATTCAAATTCAGTCTGAGTTACTGTGAATAAATACAGAAATGTGTAAGGGTGAGTCAAGCTGTACTCTTACTCCTCTCAACAGACAAGCATCTGATCATCCCACCCACTATTGAAGAATAACACAAAACTAACCTTCTGTCAATCACCAAACGGGGGCCAATATGGTGGAATACGGTAGAAAACACTCAAGGCTGAGGACAGGACCTCGCGCGGCCGCCGCGGTCAAAAACCAGCTCTGAGTCAATAGATAATCAACTAAAAAGAAAAAAATATAAAATTCTAATTATCCAGTATACCCCGCGCCTGTACGAACTAGACAAAATATCTAAATCCTACAAGGCACCATCATGTGAACAACATCACTTGTAAATATAAAGAATGTCCACATCAAACACTCCCCAATAAACAATCTACTACGCCTCACGTACACAAGCCATGACTACATGATCGTACATGGACTACACTTCACAGAGTGCACATCACGAGCAAAAAAATCTCTCCTACTGGTCATCGTAACTGTGTTCCTAAAAGCCAAACTTACATTGCATAGTATCAGCGCTGGGCGTCCGGCTGCAAGCGATGTATCGCTGCTGTAAGCCCAATGTTATGAAAGAGTCAACGCCAATGGTGCACATGCGCACAACGTCACCCTGACGCCATGATGGTAGGGGCAACAATGTGTGTTGTCACGACGACGGCAACGTCAACACACGCTGGGACCACTCCCCGCAGCTAGCAGCTGCAAATAAATCTGCGTGTACCTGAAGCCTATTACGGAACAAATAGCGCGTTAAAATTCAGTACTGTACTCGTGGAGCGTCGCTAAACAAAGTGAGTGTAGAACGGAGGAGGGACCAAGCGCCAACCTAGGTAGACGCCTGTGTCCCTCCTTACCGTTCGAAAGTACCTAACGCTGTGGCTGACAGTAGGTAACAAAAGAGCCACTGTGCAGCCAGGCTTTATACTAGATGTTAAAAACTGGAATACCACGGTAAAGACTAAGCGAGTCCTGTCCTAAGCCTTGTATGCTCCACAATTTAAATGATCCCTCACACAATGTAAAGGGATAACTTCCTAATGTAACACCCATGCCACCCGTTTACATAGCAAAACACCCAATGACAGCTTCACAGTGTATACAAATACGAATAGATGGTTGAGCATACATCAAGCTAAAAACCAAAATTAAAAATAAAAATAAAAATAAAACATTTGGACCGTGATACGGTCATATACCCCAAAGAGCCCGGGGAGGCTAGGCTAGACACAACAATGTATAGACCATTCACTTGGACAGTCAATTCAAACATATACTGGCAATATGTTAGACATAGCACATAAAGTCTGTTTCACTGTTCATTCCCTTTGGATACATGGAATCCAGATAATGAATCCACCACACTTCTCTTTGTTGTAATTTCCTGGTAATGTCTCCCCCTCTATTTCCAATAGAGACTTGTTCTAAAATCACACATTTGAGTTGTGCTATGGTGTGCTTAGCTTCAAGAAAATGTGATGTAACTGGGGATTTAAGGTTGCCTGTCCGTATGTTGGACTTATGCTCTGTCCAACGGAGCTTCGCTTTTCTGGTTGTGATGCCTACATAGAAAAGTCCACATGGGCATTTTAAAGCGTATACGACATTTTTTGAGTCACACGTGCATGAATGTTTTAAGGTAATGGATTTGCCTGTATAAGGATGTGTGATCGTGTTCCCTTTTATAATGTTCCCACAATGCTGACAATTGTAACATGGAACAGTCCCTTTATGTTGTGGACTCATTGCAACCTGTTTCGTGAACTCAGCTTGAATTAAGCTCTTCCGTAATGGTTTACTGTTGCGGT
The DNA here is from genome assembly GCF_040938575.1 of Ambystoma mexicanum. Taxonomy (NCBI): domain Eukaryota; kingdom Metazoa; phylum Chordata; class Amphibia; order Caudata; family Ambystomatidae; genus Ambystoma; species Ambystoma mexicanum. The sequence continues at coordinate 1,133,944,212 of NC_090922.1, read as the reverse complement.
AGGCAAACATAGGAAGTTCACTGAAAAGATGTTGTAAGGTCGGATCCATTTGTAGCATGGGCCAGTTCTTTTTAATTATGCCTTTGATCTTGCCACTTTGTAGTGAATGGGTAGTCACATAGACCAATGATTGTCCAGTTGGACGAACTTTAGGAATAAGTAACGTTTCCCTGTCTGTCGCTTCAACCTTTCCAGCAATTTCCGAAATCAAAGTATGGCTATACCCACGTTCTAGAAACTTTTTGCTCAACGTCTGTGATTGTAGTCTATACTCCTCGGGCTCAGAGATATTGCGTCTATAACGTAAAAATTGACTGAGCGGTACACTCTCAATGGTCCGCTTCGGATGGAAACTGGTTGCCATTAGAAGGCTGTTGCGGTCTGTAGTTTTGGTGTGAATCTTTGTGGCCAACTTATTGTTTTTGACATAGATATCGACATCGAGATAGTTGATTCTGGTTCTACTCGTGTTGTTGGTAAACTTAATTCTAGGGTGCATATTGTTCATCGTCTCAAAAAGATGTTGTAAATCTTCCTCCGGGCCTGTCCAAATGCCAAACACATCGTCAATGTATCGCACAAAAACCGGTAGATGTTGTGTCCATCTAGGCGAGGACAGAATGAACTCGTGCTCCAGATAGAACATATAGATGTTGGCATATGCGGGTGCCATTGCAGCCCCCATACTGGTTCCTGATACCTGTAGGTAGTACTTATCGCCAAATTGGAAAAAGTTATTCATTAGCACCAGTTTCAAGAGAGTGAGTACAAATAATCTGTCCCCAAGACAGTCCGGGGACCGGAGAAGAAGCCATTCAACGGCCTCAATGCCGGCCTCGTGTATAATGTTCGTATATAGCGATGTAACATCCATCGTGAACAAGATATCTCTGTTTTCCACAAAGACTACATCTTTGATAATACTCAAAAAGTGCATTGTGTCCTTCACGTATGTCTCTGTTGTCTGTATTAATGGCTGGAGAATCTTGTCAAGATATTTGGCTAAAGGTTCTAGCAAGCTGTCAGAAGCTGCGATAATAGGTCGTCCCGGGGGCTTGACTAATCTCTTGTGTATTTTAGGAAGGATATATATCACCGGTGTAATGGGATATTTCTTTTCTAGGAATGCACGTGTCTTATCCGTGATCACTTCCCTTTCACTCGCTTCATCCAGCACTTCAGAGATTAACGCCCTCACTTGTTCCGTGGGATTAGAGGAAATCTCCTTATACGTCTCCTGATCCGCGAGCTGTCGATCAATCTCTTCCAGATAATCTTTTTTATCCATTAATACAAGGGCTCCTCCCTTGTCAGCAGGTTTGAAGATGATGTCTGGATTATTCAATAGTTTCTCTAGAATATGTCTCTCTCTCTTGGTGAAGTTACCAACTCTTTTGGTCTTGAAGGACAAACGCTTGAAATCCTCTATCACCGATTTTTCAAATACCGAAAGTACATGATTCTGTATGGGTGGATTAAACGAACTCTTGGGTGACATCTCAAGGAACTCCGATGGGGGATCCACTTCACTAGGATCTGCTTCAAGGGTATTAAAGAATACTTTCAACTTCAATTTTCTCATTAACTTAAAGAAATCGATTTTTTCTTTAAGAAGATTGCTACTATACTGTGGAACAAAAGACAGTCCCTTCCTCAAAATCGAAAGTTCCAATGTAGACAAGGTATAGGTGGAAATGTTCACCACTAGATCTTTCTGTTGTTCTGTTTCTTTCTTGGCGGATTTTTTCTTTTGTCCCCTTCTTGTTGGGCCTTTTCTAAAAAATCTTTTGAAGCAGTTGCAACTTCTGTGTCCAAATTGAGTGATGCGGCACTGGTCCCTGGATTCACTGGTATCGTTTCGAGCTCTGTGCTGGAGGCTTCAGATGATGTTATTTCGGCATTTACAGGACCTGTTTTTCTTGGTCTGGCTGGAAGTGATTTCTCGGGCCTTTGGCCATAATATTGTTGCCATGTATAAACTATTTCGAGTTTATAATCCTGAGTGTCTCTGCGAAATTTCCTAATCTTTTTATTTTCAAGTTCCTGTCGATACCGTGTAAGTTTATCGTTTGTGTCTTCCAAGATCTGTTTCAATTGATCAGATGTATAATTCTTGCTTAAGCTGGTTTTGATAGCATTTATTTCTTCGTCCAAAAACGTTAGATTATTAGCCAGTTCTTCTATTGTTAGAAGGATGAGATCCAGACTACACTTGTTCAAGATTTGTCGCCATTTTTTCACAAACGTCGGGTTCTCCTTACAAAGCGTTGGTTCAAGATTCACTCTGAGACCACGTGGTATACGTTGAGCCTTGTGATACTGCGCAAGTGTTGTTGCATGTAATTTCAAGTTGATAGTTCTGCGAATCTTCCACTCAAGTTGTTTAAAAAGTGATTCCGGGTTGTCAGTCGTCTGTAGTTCTTCTCCTGTAACTTTAATCAAGTTCAGGATGCGGGCGGCTTCCTGATTGCTGAATATCTAAAATATCTAAAATACACCCACTGTGTGTGTGCTCCCTCACTGTGTGGTCAAAGCACAAAACTAGATAACAAATCACGAAGGATGGAGGGGCACTACGAAGTACAAAGAAGTGGTAAATCTGGTAAGTAAACTATGTTTACAAAAAACATAGAGGGAGAATTAAGTGGTAACACTCTTAGCTGATAAATATATTTCAGGTGCACAGGGACTGAAAAGTGTCTCAAGACCACCAGAGACATATACAATAATGTAGACAAACGGAACCTGTCATCTGCTAACAGGTGGTCCCTAACGGCACTCCAACAGGGGAAAGCAAAACCCCTACAATATTAGATGTAAGTACATTCGCTATTAAATAAATATAAATCACACCAAGCATAAATTGTTCGTGTAAAGCAAATTAATTTATCAAGGTTAGTAGACCTGAGGCTTGAACAATATTGCAGATTGGATATGTAACACAAACACAATCTTAATTTCAGACAATTAAATTTTTGTACCAACCCCCCTTCTTGCTGACTAGCAAGAATTCACATGAAATTGTCATACATTAAGTCAACAACTCCACATTGATTAGGGTTGAATCAAGTCAAATGTTAGATCACACTGAGCACATACTTTTCATATGGAAATTTAAGGAGTTGTAACATTCCTCATAGGCATATAGAATGTCAATACCACAATGATACTTCCGGGAATTCTTTGTTACAAACAATCAGATTTCCTATATTGATGTCCCAATGTGTTCCAATTCAGTGGGCAGTGTCCACTTTATTATATTCAAAAATGCCAACGCGTTTCGGAAAACATCCTTCTTCAGGGCGGTTACTGCTGTACATATATTTTCATTCAAATTCAGTCTGAGTTACCGTGAATAAATACAGAAATGTGTAAGGGTGAGTCAAGCTGTACTCTTACTCCTCTCAACAGACAAGCATCTGATCATCCCACTATTGAAGAATAACACAAAACTAACCTTCTGTCAATCACCAAACGGGGGCCACAATGGTGGAGCCAAAGGCTGTACTGGAATATGGTGGAATACGGTAGAAAACACTCAAGGCTGATTGTCTCATAGGAAAAGCATTGGGCTTGCTGAAAATCTGTCATATGGGGCCACTTTGACCATTATTTCCAGGGCCTCTTTTGGTCCTCAGTAATTATTTCCAGGACCTCTTTTAGTTCTCAGTCCACCCCTGTTAAAGGGACGTTATGGTTAAGTTGTGCTACTCAAAACCTATGAAATTCAGTTAAAAAACTTTGTTAAAGGGACGTTATGGTCAAAGTAAAACCGAAAAACCCCAGAAATTCGCTAGTTATGGTAAGCTAAGGAACCATAACTCGTGCCACCACTGTGCATTGCTAAGACTAACACCCAGGACATCAAAGATGACATCACAATGTTCACATTTTTTAACTGCAAACATGACCATCACGACCCCAGGAACAACGAAAGCAGCAGGCAGCAGCGCCGTGCTGAGCAGATGGCCACTTCAGTTTGCAGATTGCTTGTGCTGGAGGCAGGTTGTCTGACGCAAGTCGGGACAACCTATGTCCCGCACAGTCACTCTGCAAACCGTGGGATGGAGTCCCTAATTGCGGGACAATCCCGCGAAATGTGGGACACTTGGCCACCCTAATTTCTCCTCTTTGTGAAACACACAAAATGTGGCAACAGGGCGTGTCCATCTTGTACTATTGTTAACCATTGCTGCATCGGCCTATGGTAAACTGGCCTGACATCACTAAATCATATGCCCCGCCCCTGACCCTCACATAACCAACCTTAGTGATAATGAACACCTTTCTCGGTGACGTTCCTCTTCAGCGTAGCCAAATGTGCCCATAATCACCTACGTGACGTGACGCAGAACCCAAAAAATCAACACACACATCGACTAATAACATACCACAGCACAGTTGAAATTAAGTAAACCGGTCTTTAAAAGAAAAGAATAACAGGATACAATTTTTAAAGTACTTTTATTTCCCAATGAACTCTCGAAGAACATCCAACTGTTCCCATATTCAATCAAATTGCTAATTTATTTCTTCCCTCGTGATCGAAAAATGTTAATCGTGAGGCACACGTTCTTCTTTTTTCATACACAAAGTGTTTGTTTTCGATAAAGGAACCACTTGGGTCCCACAGTGAATTCTAGGGCGTCTGCATCAACCTGCGCATACACCACCATAAAAGATGTTATGTTACTCCTAATCGCTAGGGCAGCGTATGGACAAATGGGCCCTGGGCGATCGTCCCATAAAACAGTGATGGTGATCCAGCCGTTGACAACAACGTGCACCTGCCTATTGAAGAACCCATCAGTTGGCATCTGGAATCGATGGCAATCACAGTAAGGCAGCATGTAGCTATTTGGAAAATATGTATCAATACCCTACCTTTATTACAATACATGTATACTTTTCTTAATTCGGCATAGAATTTAAACTAACGATTAGCACACACATCAAACAATCTCAAAAAAGACAAAAAGAACCTAGAAACTGATACACAATTCCATATGGTCATACATGACATTTTAAAGAAATATTAGCGTTGAACCTGTGTGAATCTAGTTATAGTCGACATACACCTACATTTTGCACTCCCCATAACCACATAAAAAAAGACAACCACACAGAACAATAGTACTTGAGTTACATTGCCAAAATTGATCTTCAGATAATAATAGGTTAAAGCTCATTCCGGTATACAGTCATCAAAAACAACCTTACATAATATTCACTGTCTCCATTCTCTTCCCGTAATTCAGTCTGAAATGCTCAATCCGCTCGCATCAAATAATCTTCATGAATTGAATGTACATGTTCCGTACACACTTTTGGAATGCATAACCTTATCAAATGTTCATTATTACAAACCTCCTCTCATTGACTCTTTACAGAAAAATCCCTTTCTCTCAAGGTCAAAAAACAATTGACCCTTCTACTTTCAGTCCCATGCGTGGGCTGCCTTAGCTCGCAACCAAAAAATCAAAGCTAGTGACCTTCACTCAGAATCTAAATACATTCTCACTTTGCAACAACACGGCTCAACGCACCCATGAGAACTCGTATTGTCATACACGTGCACAGCCGCTGCTTCCATCAAAAACTGCAGGTGGCTGGCTCAGGTGCCAAACACTAGGGGCCGCCAATCTGACTCCAATATTATTTTAAATACATTGTAACACAGACACATTACTCCTTCGCCGGTACTTCATGCACAATATATTGAGGAGTACATCCAAATAGGGTGGCCAACTTTGTCACATCCCTTTGCGGGACAAAAGGTGTTGATGACATCACGGCGTCATTCACCTGGCACAATCAATGCATTGCACCCCAAGCTACTGACATGACTGCCCTGCAAGCCTGTCACGTCAGTAGCTGCGGTTGCAATGCAATGCAATAGGATTCTTATTTACAGATTAGCTGCCACTTGCCAGCCACTGTTATTCCCATTCGCGGGAAATGTATGTATATGACCCCCTCCCCGCGCGGCCCCATCCCCCAGCATGAATAATTGTGACTCCTGACTTATGCTGTTAGATCACAAATTGTGCTTGAACAGAGCAAGTCGGGACAACCCTCCTCCCACAGAGCCACTCGGCAAACTGCGGGACACAGGCGCCAATTGCAGGACAATCCTGCAAATTACGGGACAGTTGCCCACCCTACCTCCAAATATACCGTATGATTTTTTGTGACAAAAAAAACACCACTTTTTTGCTTCTTGCTGCCACATCCCCAAGCCTCACCTCCCCAGACAGTATTTGATAACTTTAACAAGTGCAATTTTGTGCTTTTTTATATGTTTTTTGCAGCGATGTCTGCAGACACCATAACATGGATCAAAGATGGTGGGCGCATCGAAACAATCTGATGCACTTCGCGGTCTCCACCATCCAATGAGCAAACGCGTCACATGTCCGCAGACATGACGTGCCTGATTACCCAATCCGTGTCCTACCCGCAGAGTGAACAGGAAAGTGTGTCCACAGTGCGGACATAGATATCACACATTTTTTGCGACCTACTTTTTGATCGTTTAAAAAAAAACTACTGGACGGATTTTCACCAAATGTATAAAAAGCACGCTTTCGGGACCAAACCGCTGCTCCTGCCGCACATTTAGTGAAAATCCGTCCAGCGGTTTCCTTTGTAGCCGTGCGCAGAGATTTTCCCTCATTCAGTCTATGGGAAAAAAATAAGTTTTGGGAACCCCCATATAACTTTCCCCCCCCCGTTGACCAAACCGCACCAAGCTTTGCAAAAAAATGCAGAGTGCACCATATACTTATTTTACAAAGTTTGGTGAGGATTCGTGCAGGGGGAGTGGCGTTATAAGCCGCCCAAAACTGCTCTTCCTATGGAAACAGCAACTTAACCATAACTACACGGTATATATATATATATATATATATATATATATATATAGTCCATTGAGAGAATGTCCATTCTAAAAGTGCGAGTGCGAATGGCAAGTGCAAGATGTTTTGGACATGGCGAATCTGATGAGTGCAGACAAAGAGTGCAGGACTGTATGGGGACACACACTGGACCCATTGATGTGCGAGGACTGCAGGCAGTGCAGCAAGGAGGCAGGGTGAGCAGGTACCTGATTCAATGGACAGAGTGTGTGCAGGGAAACAGTGCCAACATAGGAAACTGTTCAGCTGGGTAGAAGAGCGGCTAATGCAGGAGCAAGTAGGAATGTGTTGAGGTGCTTCCAGAAGCAGCTATTTCTGTCCTCAAGATTCAATATGGCCAGTTGGCTGTTCCAAAGTGAGCTCCCAGCAGTACACACAGATCTTCAAGTAAGGACTGACCTTGAGGGAGTGTGGGGTAGAGGAGCAAAGGACTCAAGAGGGGTAGAATTGGTAGAGGGATTGTTGAAGGTACTTTCTACCCAGTCCCAAAAGCCTTGTGCACAATGCAGAGGGTCTGCAGCAACATCCTTGCATCAACTGGTGGCCAATGAAGGGGTCACAGAGCTGGAAAGATAGGATCCCAGGGCTTGAGGCCAAGGAAAAGTCTTGCAGTCCTGTACTGGATTAGTGGCGGAAGGTGAAGGCAGGTCGAACATTGAAAGAGACTGTCACAGTACCCCAACCTTGAATGAACCAGAGCTTGACTGACTGTGAGACCGTTGGTAGTACACCAAAAGCAAATGGCCATGAGGCTATCAGAAATAAGGGCGGGACAAGAGGTGGCCAAGGTCAGACAGGAAATGAGTTGGTTGCCATCAGCATAGCACCGGAACTTGAACAAAAAAATGATAATACAGTAGACAAGAGCTGCCACTTACTCTCCATGAATTGGGGCCAAGAGGTCAGACCCCTGGTGAACAACACAGGTGGTGAGGGAGATTGAAGATAGGAAAGAGCCTACTTGTAGCTGGACGGGTCACACATGCCAAACACACATGTCATTGATTTACACGCATCGATACTCACCAGATGATGCATCATAATCCATCCTCTCTCCCACTCCACGGATTTGTTCTTCCGGCATGACCTCTGAAGCGATCTCCTCATGCTGATTGAGTTCATCCTCCTCTGGTGGTGGCCCACAACCAGTCACCAGAGACATGGTGTAGTTGTAGGCACGTTTTTGCTTAGCACTGTGTCTTAGGTCATTCCAGTGCTTGTAGCAGTCCTGAGCTGTGCGCACCTGGAATGCCATGGATGTCACACCATCCGCAACATGCTGCCAGTGGACCCAATGCTGGTGATGCGTTGTATGGCACTATGGGCCCACACGCATATCGCGTTGGTGATCCGACACGTAGTGCACAAGGAAGTCCAGTTCCTGGATGCAGAAAGGCTGCTTCCTTGACGTGCCGGAGGCCGGAGCTGTGTCTGGGGTCCCAGCCTCTTGTGCAGGAGCATGCTTCCTCCTTTTGGACGGTGGTACTGACCCTGAGGGGGCAATGTGGCCCTAATCAGTGAGGGCAGTGGCGCTGGTGGACTGGACCAAGGCAGTGGGTATTGGTATGAGGACAGAAGGTCTTGCTTGGGTCTGAGTCAATGCCGGGGTAGTGTTGACTGCATCTGCACATGCAGTTACCACCACCCGGCTTCTTGGGGCAGCAGATGTCAGAACTGCCCCAGATATGTGTGCCACAGTCACAGCCACAGTGGACGCACATGAGCCCACCCTCCAGACAAGATGGAAATCGTCCTGGGAGTCTTCCTCACACAACAAAACATGCGCTGCCTGACCCAGAGCCAGTGTGGAGGTGTCCACAGCTGCACCAGCAGCTACCACCACCGGCGGGCTTGTGACAGCAGATGTAAATTGCTGTTGGGTGATATGGGTGCCAGGTTGTGATGCAACAACTGCATCACCAGGAACTGCAGGGGGTGGTGGCATGTCTGCACCAAAACATGGCTGGGCATCCCATCCCAGAGGGGCACCCCTGCCTCTTCCACCCCGGTAGCCTCCCTGGTCACCCTGGACTCCCTGTCCTCCCTGGTCTCCGTGCCCACGTGCCCGACAATGTCCAGCCCTTGGAGGACGCCCAGCTTTGCCACCCTGAGCCTTTAGTGGCCTCCCAACCATGGCACCGATGGAAAATGGGCTATGGGAGGTTCACTCAACAATTGTCCTGGGCAATTGGCTAGAAGGGGGCAGGATACTTGATGGTATAGGTACCCAAGTGCCCTTGCAAGGCTGTCTGTGACCCCTGGGGAAGAATGATGGGTCACGCAACGCTCAGGCACCCCGAAAAAGAAAATAAAAAAATAAAAAATAAAAAATAAATAAAAATGGAAGCACATGAAATAGGAAAAAAATAACAAAATAAAAATACGTCCACGCCACCCCCAGTAGCCCAAGTTCTTGAGTATTCCCTCCAGCAGTACGGTGTGGCACCCAGGAACACAAAAAACACATACAGCTGGAACACGTGGGCTACTATGACCTCTAAACGGTACCCATGCACAGGGGGAACCGCAGTGGGGAAAAAAGCATATGTGACTCACTGTCTGCCTTGCGTGAAAAAAAAAGAAAACACACGCAACACCCCACCAAAAGAAGAGTTATGGACTTCAGACGCTGTGAAGTAATCGCGTTTGATTCCAGCAGATTAAACACACGCGTTGGTCTCCACGAACAGCACATACAGTGTTTTGCTGGCCCGCGCTCACCTTTATCCCATGCAGAGAGCAACACCCACACGCGTAACGTCACATACGCGCTTACACGCTTAGGCCATTTCCTAGAATTACACACATTCATTCACACGCGGACGTGATTTTTTTGTACATGCATATGCACCCGTGCTGAGGGAAACACCTGCATGTATCACGTCAGACTAAGGGCCTTTCCTCGAATTACACACTGACGTGCAGTTTCTTCACGTGCCAAATCGCTCCGTATCAAGCTGGTCACGCGACAACACACGGAAGACAACACTCCTGCCCAGAAGGCCATTTTCCTGCCCCCCAGAGCCCTGAGCCTGCTCCCACCTGCCATCTGCTGCTGCCTGCCTGCTGGCCACGTGCCCTGCTATTTGGTGCCTGCACATCAGCCATCTGCAGGGGTCCAGTTGCTGTGACCACCCCTGCTGGAACAGAAGACTCCCGACTGCAGTTCCATCACTCCACATCCCAGCACTAGGACCCAGTTGCCCACCTACACCTGCCTCGGGGTTGCCATGTCGGGGGATACACCATCGGAGACCACTGGCAACCCCCAGCCAGAGAGGCAGAGGGCTACCAGCTTCAGTGCCAGAGAAGTTGGTACCCTGGTGGAGCAAGCCCTGATGCATTATGATGCCCACTTTGGAAGACTACGTGCCGACAATGAAGGACGGAAGAGGATCTGGAAGGACATCATGGCTGTCATCAACATGGAGGGGGTGGCAGCCCGTGACATGCAACATGTCCGGAAGCGCTGGGAGGACTTCAGGTCCAGGACCCCCAGCCAGACCCAGCGCCTCTTGGAGGCAGCGCATGCAGAGGGGTGCCGGGTCCGCCTTACCAACATCCAGATGAGGGTCCTGGAACGTATACGCCCAGCGCTCCACCTCCAGGTCCTTGAGAGGCAGACCGTCTGGAATTGAGTGGTAAGTGTCCATGCGTACTGATTGGACGCAGTGCATGTTGAGGTGTGCCAGGAGTATGCAGGTTGGACATATGTCTTGAAAGGCCTATGTATGGATGTGTATGCACAGGGGCATGAGCCTGCCGCATGTGAGTCCAGTCATGTGTGAGGCCCAGCAAAGATGTATGTGTTCAAATGCATGATGCCCAAAATGCATGTGGGGGTGCACACATGTTTACATTTCTGTCTATGTAACATGGCATGGTTGGGGTGAGACACATAGATGCTGGTGGTTCCACCTTCATGTACATGCATGGTGTACATGTGCATGTGTGTGTATTTCATATGTGTGCCACTTTGTATACACCATGGATGCATGTGACGCCGACATGTAGGAGGCTGATTGGCAGATGTGACATAGTTGCCGATGATTTCACTGTGACAGGTGGTCGAGTTGTACAGATGCATGTATGTCTGGTGGCGTGTGTGCATGTGTTCGGCACTCCCTGTGTTGCATGTGACGTCAGGCTAACCTTCGGCTGCTCATGCTGTTGTATGGTTATGGATGGTGCTGCCTGCTGCAACATTTCTGTTAATGTGTGCATGTGTGTGGGTTCAAATGATATGTGCGTTCGGGAGTGTGATTCCATCTGTAAAGTTTGACACTGCCACTCATGTACAACTGTCATTGTACAGTGCCCTGATGCCTGCGTTCTGTCTCTCCCTGTCTGCAGCATCAACTGATGAAGAGGGCGGAGCCGGTGCTGTGGAGCACAGCGGCAGGGATCCCACCACCAGCCGGAGACGCAAAGCCCAGCTCCCCTCCCGGGTTGTCATCTCTTTGGGGAGTGAGGAGGCCGGTGCCGTGACCGCAGCTGCCAAGGGTAGGTCCAAGAGCCGGAGGTTGGAGGTGGACTCCTCAGTGGCAGAAGGGCCAGCTGAGACCCCACAGGGGCCTATGAATGAAGATGGCATGGAGTCATCCAGGTTGGTGGGGGGGTTTGGTTGAGGAGGCCCATACACGGGGCCCGGAGGGGGGCATTCCACTGGTGCTAGTGGTGCAGTCCAGGGACAGGAGGCAGCACAGGCCGCCGTGGAGGTGCCTGTGTGTAATCCTGTCCCCTATCCTGTGACTTCATCATCCCACACCAGCAGGGATGCCTTAATCGAGACCCGTTTTCAGGTAGGGGATGCGCGAACAACAACTGGCCTTCCTCTCCCTGTGGACGTGGCTATCCAGGACCGGGTTGAGCCTGTTATGGCTGGGGTGGCGTTGCGTCAACGTGGGATTCAGGATGACGTGCAGGGTTGTTGTATGGACAATGCACATCATTTTGAATGCCTCATAGTCTGCGTCGACCTACTTGGATGGGTCAGCAGTGCTGGGTTCCTCTGTGTGCTGGAACTTCTATCGACCCCCTCCTCAACTGAACCCCATATGCGTCAGTCATCCTCCATGCCATCTTCCTGCCCACGTATCACCTGGGCACCCTGTGGAGCTGGCCCTGACCCAGCAGCCAGGCTGGTGGAGGACACATCCCTGCCACAGTTGGGAGTCGGAGGTCCAGCAGGGGTGACCACCCCATCAACTGGACTCCAGCAGCAGGTGGACATGCAGGCATCGACAGGCAGGGCACATGCACGGCAGCAGCAGGCTCAAGGTGGGAGCGATGATGGCTCGGGCAATCAACATCACAGGGGCAGGCATCGGCCGGAGGGCAGGCGGACCCTGGATTGGGTGTGTCTTCCTTGTGGCAGCGGTTGGGCCGGCAAATAGATGCGGAGCGGTGGCGGGCGGAAGAGGCACGGCTCACTATGGTCAGGGTGGAGAACTCCATGCGCAGGGCGTTGAGGCAGGCTGAGTGCCTCGAGGCAACTTGCAGGGAGTTGGAGGAGGCCATGGCTGCATCCCTGCAAGACCTTGGGGCCAGGGAAGAGGCCTGCCTCCAGGACATTGAAGAGGAGTTTGATGATGCCCTGGCCCGGGACATAAACAAGTGAGCCGTTGGACTTGCCCGCCACCTTTGAACATAGTTCTTTAGGGTTAGATTTAATTTGTTTTTTCTTTATTTTGGAGTTCATGGACTTTGCTCCACTTTATGTACATAGTTATTATTTTAGGATTTTTGGTAGGTTTCATTTTGTTTGGGCATCATGGACCCTTTGGACTTTCACTGTATATAGTTCCACACTTGTACATACTTTAGTTATTTTGTCATCCCATGGATCAATGTTTTTTTTAAACTTTTTTCATGTACTTTATTTGGACATTTGAAATGGACCACTTCCTTTTTTTCCCTCTTGTGGATTTTTGTTATACATTGGATTTTTTTTTCTGCTTTCATAATTTCTTCATTTACAGTTTGAGATTTCATTATGTTTTTTCATTACGTTTTTTAGTACAAAACATACATCTTCATTATTGGTATTGTGTACTCTCATTGGTTTTGTGCGTGCCTCAATGAGCATTGCCTCAGTCATGTGTTGCCACTGTGTGGCTCTGTTGTACTTTTATGCATGGCCATGGGTCACGCAACGCTCAGGCACCCCGAAAAAGAAAATAAAAAAATAAAAAATAAAAAATAAATAAAAATGGAAGCACATGAAATAGGAAAAAAATAACAAAATATTTTTTTTGAGGCTCCCATGGCATGGGTAATTTGGGAGTGGGTGCAGTGGATGGTTGTATGCTTGTACTGGGGGAAGGGGGGATTTGTGTAGGCATTAGTCCCATGGGTCTCTTTTGTTGGAACATGGTGTTTGGTGGGCCACGTATAGGGGCCTGCTGGCAGATGCCCGTCAATGGTGGGTGGCTCGTTGTTTGGGGGACATGAGTCGGGGCCTGCTGGCAGGTGCCCACCAATGGTGGGTGGGTGGGTGGGTGGATGGTGGACTTGAGTTGGGGCCTGCTGGCAGGTGCCCTTCAATGATGGGTGGGTGGGTGTGTGGGTGGGGGACATGAGTCGGGGCCTGCTGGAAGGTGCCCGTCAATGCTGGATGGGAGGTTGGGTGGGGGACATAAGTCGGGGCCTGCTGGCAGGTTTCAATGTCAATAGTGGGTGGATGGGTAGTGGACATGAGTCAGGGCCTGCTGGCAGGTGCCCGTCAATGGTTGGATGGGGACATGAGTTGGGGCCTACTGGCAGGTGCCCGTGAATGGTGGGTGGTTGGTTTGGGTTAGGGCATGAGTCAGGGCCTGCTGGCAGGTGCCTGTCAATGGTATGGGTGGGGGACATGAGTCGGGTACTGCTGGCAGGTGCCCGTCAATGGTGGGTGGGTGGACGGGGGACATGAGTTGGGGCCTGCTGGCAGCTACCCATCAATGGTGGGTTGGGGGACATGAGTCAGGCCTGCTGGCAGGTGCCCGTTAATGGTGAGTGGGTGGTTGGGTGGGGGACATGAGTCGGGGCCTGCTGGCAGGTGCCCGTCGATGGTGGGTGGGTGGTTGGTTGGGGGACATGAGTCGGGGCCTGATGGCAGGTGCATGTCAATATTTTCAGGGTTACGGACATGAGTCGGGGCTCACAAGTGCATGGTGCCATGTGGGCTGCCTGCAGGGCATGGTCAGGGGTGTAGAGTAGTCCCCAGTGGTGTGGGCTGCCTGCAAGGCATGGTCAGGGGTGTAGGGTAGTCCCCTGGGGTGTGGGCTACATGCAGGGCATTGTCAGGGGTGTAGGGTAGTCCCTTGTGGTGTGGGCTGTCTGCAGGGCATTGTCAGGGGTGTAGGATAGTCCATTGTGGTGTGGGCTGCCTGCAGGGCATGGGGAGGGGGGAAAGGGCACACCCAGGAAGGGCCCACAATGCCAAATCGCATGTTAAACTACCTGCGCACCCCATGAAATACACACACTCGTGCTAGGCCTATCGCGTGTGAAACTCCACACGCACCCCCGATTTACACGTACCCCGCTCGCGCCAGGCCTATCCCGTGTGAAACGTCATATGCACCCCCCGAGATACACGTACCCCACTTGTACCAGGTCTTTTGCGTGTGAAACTCCACGCGCACCCCCAAAATACACATACCCCACTCGCCCCGGGCCTATCGCGTGTTAACCTCCACACGCACCCCTGAAATACACGTACCCCACTCGCACCAGGCCTATCGCATGTGAAACTCCACGCGCACACCCGGAATACACATACCCCACTGGAGCCAGGCCTATCGCATGTGAAACTCCCTACACAGCCCCGAAATACATGTACCCCACTCGTGCCAGGCCTATTACATGTGAAACTCCCCACGCACTCCCAAAATACACATAACCCGCTCGCGCCAGGCCTATCGAGTGTGAAACTCCCCACGCACCCCCAGAATACACGCAGGCAGCCCATCCACCCTCCCCATGGCCCGCAGGCAGCCCATTCACCCTCCCCGTGCCCCGCAGGCAGCCCATCCACCCTGGGCATGCCCCACAACCAGCACACACCACAGGCGGAACTTTTTCTAGCAATTTACCTGGTGCGAGTGGGTAAGTGTATTCCGGGATGCGCGTGGAGTTTTACACGCAATTTCGCTGGCGCAAACGGGGTACATGTATTCCGGGTTGCGCAGGCAGTTTTACATGCCATTTAGCTGCACGAGCGGGATACCTGTATTCCGAGGGGGTGCGTGAGTACATTTTCACACGTTTTGGCTGCGGTGAGCAGGGTACGCCTAGTATTTTCACGCAATTACAGTGTAGCGCCCCTGTAAGCTCGTCCAGGGTTAGCGCGGCCCGCTAGATCGTATTGGGGATTTCAATGGCTTTTCCTTGCGCAAGGGGCGTTCTTGGGGGTATAACTGGCGCTGCGGGATGTTCGCTGTGGCAGGGCTCAAAATGGCTTGTAAAATCCATGAATACGCGGTGCGCCAGAATGCTGTTTAGCGCACACTGCTGGTGCACACTGGCGCACGCTCCCTCTCTGTGCTTCTCGCGTGCGCTGCCTCTGCGCTGAAATCTATGAATTACCCCTTAGTATTTCTTGTTTGTATGTGTGTAGTAGAAGGTTGCCATGTGCAGAATTGTTGCTAGTCTGTTGTAAAGCTATTTCATTTTGTAAGTGGCTTTCACTTCCAAAATATTTTCTCTGGATATGGTCGATTTCTTTGAGTAGGTCTTTGGGTGTACCATGTAGAAGAGTGTTATTTAAATTGGCAATTGCTAAAGCAGGTGTTTTAGCACAGTACAGTTTATAGACTAGATTTCTTATAGTTGAATGATGTGTTGATATCATTTTGATATGATGGAAGGTGCTTTTGCAAATAGGTCCTGAAATTCAGACTAATGAATGTCCTTGTAGTCCTATGTAGTTGCGCACTGGACAGGTATCCATATTTTGCAGCACTTTCATTTTGATTTTGTCTTTGCCTTTCACATACTGATTGCGGAACTGGCGTAAAGATTTGAAAGAATTTTTGGGAATGTTACACATTGACGTGCATGGCCATTTGTATACTGGATGTTCTGGTTCAGTCGAATGGAGAGGTAATTCTGAGTTTTCTGGGGATATTTTTGTAAGCAGTATTTCTTGTTCCATTATGGTATTATTAAGTTTTTCATAACTTCGTCCACTGCTATGTATGGCAATTGTGTTTGTTTGGTTTTGTTTGTATGCTTCTTCATTAAAATATGGTTCTGTGCTCGTGGTGTGACTCCATTCACCTCCACAGATATTTAAGAAGTTATTTTTGTTGACATTCCGTTTATTGAGAGGTTTTTTTTGTAATTTAGTAGTTAGTTTTGTTAGTGCTTTCGTTCTGTTTAACACTAAAATGAATAACGTTCTTTTGAGAAGGATTGTACTGTCTATAAAAGCTTCTAAGATTAATTTTCTTTTATAGTAGGTTTGAAGGGTTGTGGATGATTTGTCTCCTGATTTATAAGATTCTGAAGAACTCTGTGGCAGAACATTTTTGCTAAAATACTTTTTTTGGTATGGTTACTTGCTAGTATATCAAGATTTATAGGAGCAGTTTTAGCAGTAGTGGTAGCCGAATTCTTGTTAATCATTTTCTGTTTCGTTTTACATTTTGATAGAGGAGGCAAAGTTTCTGTACTTGAAGCGTGTTTTGTTTCACTAAATGACTGTATTAGCTGTTTTGTTTGAACTTTTTGTACAAACTCCTGTAGAGATGGATGCTTATTTTGGACACTTTCATTTTGATTTGCTCTACTTCTGTGTTGCTTTCTACGGACTTGCTTTTTGTTAGGCATTCTTTGGGGTCTATTGAAAAAAAAAGAAGGTATGGTTTGGCCCGTTCTGCAATGTATGTGTGCTGTGTGCATGAGTGTCTGAGTGTGATGGGAAAGATGTATGTGGTGGTGTATGATTGTGCATTGGGCAGCTACAATTAGTTGAATTAGTTGGGAAGGCTATTCTTCTATTTGCGTGTTACTAAACTGTGGTTCAGATGAGAGTAAAAAGTGAGCTAGTGGTGAGGAGAAGCATGAATAGTAAACCTAATGGTATAAAATTAAAAGAGTTCTTTGTTTTGTAATACCAACATTCTAGGGGTTGTGTATGTTATTTGTGTTCCAAAAAAACAGGGATTTGTGTGCCATTCTGCCTGCTAATCCCTGTTTAATAAATGGGGATTTGTGTGCAGAATGGTTCAGAAATGTCTGTTTTTTTTGGTGCGCAAATTACATGAATGAACCACACAGTGCGTTTGAGGAACAGTAAGCATATTAAGGTAGTATTGTACTTAGTCTTTTTTTGTGGAATGAGCAGGTTTCTTCGGATATGTCGTTTGTAGTTCAGATACTGCTGATTTTCAGGAGAGTGGTCTTCACTGCAATTGTAAAAGAAAGAAGTTAGTAATTGTGTGTGTTTATAGCACTGATGTTAATGTAGACGTTGATTTTTATGTTTTTGTAGTATTATTGTTGTTTGATATCTGAACATAGTGTATGCATGCATTTCATTTGACTCTGTGCAGCCTTTATATTTTATTTACAATATGGTAGTTCAACATGCTTTGCAAATGAGTAGAATTTTAAGTTTATGAAATTCACTTGGTGTTTTAAAGGTGTGTTGTAGATAGCAGACAGGTTTGGAAGTGACAGTTGATTATAGTAGATGGGAAACATTTCAATAAGTTCATTTTATAGGCTATGCAGGTTTAGTGGTATTACTCTGTTTATATGAATTGATAAGAGTTTGCATTGCACATGTACATACATGCCAACATTTTGTAGCAGCTGGGAGGGAGATTCTCTCTGAGCAATCGGGAGAGCTGAATTTCCCCATTTGTATGCATTGGATTAGAATTATTTTACGAGGGAGGGAGTACAAAACAGCAACATTTTTGCTAATGAAACCGGGAGTCTCCCACCTAAATCGGCAGGGTTGGCATGTATGCATGTACTGTGAATACGATATCGGGAACATTTATTTTTCCCATAGGATTGCATTGGGACTAGCATTACTTTAGGTGGGAGATAATAAAAAATAGTGTGATTTTTCAATGAAAAATCGGGAGTCTCACGCCTAAATCGGGAAGGCTGGCATGTATGTATAGGTTATGCGGGAGACAGTAAAATATAGTGCGATTTATCAATGAAAAATCGGCAGCCTCGCGCCTAAATCGGGAGGGTTGACATGTATGTATAGGTTATGCAGGTTTAGTGGCATTACTCTGTTTATATGGATTCATAAGAGTTGTACATGTACTTTGAATAACATATACATACCTGTAGTTTGTATTCATGCATGTGGATATGAATGCAGCTGTAAGTAGAAATCTTGGAGAGTTGTAGAGTAGTTTTTGTAGTAGGTGCTTTCCAATGATATGAGACTTGTACTCAGAGTGATCAACGGTATATTTCAAGTGCGGAACTCTGATGATGGAGTTAGATGTAGAGGTCTTGGATGCGATTGGTGGATGGTTGTGTGACTGCTTAGCTGTATCCAATGAGGGAATGGAACCGAGAGTGATGTGGAAAGGGTATAAGGGCTGGTAAGAGTTACTTGCTGCGTGGACACTGTGGCTGTTCACGGATAGGGTTTGCCACATCCAGGGTTTTCTAGCAAATCCAGTATGGAAAGGGGACTGTAGATGTTGATGTTGTGGATTTGTGTAGAAAGGGACTGTGTGTAGTGAAGATGGCAGAGGTGGAGAAAGTCAGGGTGTTGGTGCTCGGAGATATCTCTGTGCATGCTTTACAGCAGTCTGCTCAATGTAGGCATATGGCAAACAATTTCGATGTTAAAGGAGTGGAGGTGGTGTGGAGCGCTGTGCCTGATTGCAGTGTAGAGCGAATTCTACAAGTTTGTGAAGATATGGGCAGGAGGAACAGTCCCCATCTGGTAGTTTTGCACTATGGTGCTTTCCATTTGGGCTACATCAGTGCCCCTACTTTGTTGGCAGATTTGGAACAGTTGGTTCAAGCAGTAATGAACATCCTTCCAAATGCAAAAGTAATTCTTTCTGGATTACTACCTAGGGCAATATGGGACAATAGTTCTGTTGTTTGTCCTCAGCAAAACATTGCTGGGTGTGCAGGCAACCGAGGCATGTCTGCTTTCATGCTTAGAGCTGGTATGTTTTTCTGTAATAATGAGAATATTGATTCGAGTAATGATGTTTATTTTGAAGAAGAAGGCATTTCCTTATCTTTTTTGGGAAATGCCATGCTGTTTTGGAATGTAAGCATTGCTTTGGAGAAGGTTATGTGAAGATTTTAGTTGGAATGTAAGAAGAAAAAATGCCAAAAAAAATACAAAATAACAGGTGTCTGTCTGGCATTTGCAAAAAATACAAAAAAATGGCTCTTTTTTAGAGCCAACCTCAAAGGGGAAATGGGGCACACTATTTAAATTTACATTCACCACGTTGAGATTTTCGATATGTCTGCGGACATGGCGGTAGTCCGCGGCCAGCGCTATAACATACAGGGATTCTGGGGTGGAGAGGCATGCAAATGAGAATGAGCAGAGCTAAGGATTGGTCAGTAAAGTGTACTGGGTGTGTTGTGTAAGGAGAGATTTTGTCAGAAAGTCTTTTTCCTGAGAGTAGAACAGATAGCTATGGCTGTGTGTTTCCGAAAACAGATTATCTGGATTTTGGGATACTCATGGATACATTGGTTGGAGGTGCATGCAGAACGTTGCGGAGTAGCTGCAGATCTTGGATTCCTTCATATGGAAGTGCACTGGCATGGAGTGCGTGGAATGAAGTGGCTGGACTTGGTACCTCTCTGTGCTACTTTAGAGACAGAGCATCATCCAGACATAATTATAATTCATTGTGGAGGGAACAGTTCAGGACATGTGTCTGGAATTTCTTTGCCATTTGCAATTAAAGAAGGACTTGGGAAGGTCATGGACATGTTTCCAAATTCCCAAGTAATTTTTTCTCGTATTGCACAGACAAATGTGGCTGCGATCTTCTTCATTTGGTCCACAAATGGAGAAAGCGAGGCGCAATGTCAATAAGGCTGTTTTTTGCCTTTCTAAGAGATTTTGGCATATCCTCTTTTCACAATGAAAATGTTATGTTTCGTGGCACATACATTTTTTTGGCAGAGATGTAGTCCATCTTACCTATGCTGGCAATCAGATTTTTCTGAGAAATGTACGAAATGCATTGCTGATGTCCTGGCTGTTAGTCTTAGCGGTGCATGGTGGTGGCGCGAGTTATAGTTGCTTAGCTTACGATAACTGGCAAATTTCAGGGGTTTTTCGGTTTTACTTTGAACCGTAATGTCCCTTTAACAAAGTTTTTTTACTGAATATATATATATATATATATATATATATATATATATATATATATATATATATATATATATATATATATATATATATATATAATGTTCAAAGGGCATTTGCAAGCGCACATCATAGATGCACAGGTGCCTTTGGATGAGTTTAAAATGTACGGAAAACAAAGACATTTTGCTTTACCTGTTTGGAACATATGCAGGGGGTCCCCCTCCTCACCTCCTCAAGAAGCAGACATTAGACCCTCTCATCCCCACCAACTATCGACCCATCACCACGGTACCTTTTCTACTGTAGATCTTGGACAAAATGGCATACGTCCAGATCTATAAACACCTGGAACTCCATATACTACTAGGATCTAGACAATCGGGTTTCCACCCCCTAGACGGGACGGAAACAGCCCTTATCGATCTAAAGACCCAAATAGATGAATTGAGGGATAAGGGAAAGACAGCTCTCCTCCTCTTACTCAACCTTTCTGCAGCATTCGACCTTGTGGATCACAAGGTCTTATGCATTCACTTGGATTCAGCAGCCCATTTCTCAAGCAAAGCAATCAGATGGATTGAATCTTTCTCGAGTGAGAGAATGATGAGAGTTTTCTCCCCCTCAGCAGCAGCTGACCCCTTTCCTATCACCTGTGGTGTCCCTGAGGGCTCCTGCGTCTCCCCAACTCTATACAACATCTTCACCAAACCTCTGTTCGACGATCTGGACCTCCTGGGTATCACCTACACCAACTATGCAGATGATACTCAGATTCTCCTCCCACTTTCAGGGGATCATAGCAAGGACAGAGAAGTGGTGAACTGGGTGTATCTCATCATTCAGGCATGGATGGCATCCCATGGCCTATGCTTGAATGATGATAAGACAGAGCGAATTATCCTGGGTACGCATGCCAACATTAAAAAACTAGGCTCTGAATACGCCTCGTTCAACATAGATGGTAACATCATCAAAGTGTCAAGCGAGGTAAAAACTCTCGGCTTCTATCTGGATTCCATTATGTCATTCAATAAACAGGTCAACTCACTAGCATCCACCACCCCGTACACCTGCAAACTAATCAGAGCAGGCAGGCCATTCCTATCCAATGATAGCTGCCTGATCCTGGCGAGAGCCCTCATACTCTCCAAACTCGATTACTGCAATGCTCTCTATAGCGGTGCCAATAAATCAATTACCCAAAGGCTGCAATGCCTACAAAACAATGTCCTTAAAGCCACGCTCGGCATAAATAAAAGAGAACACATCACCCCACTATACGCCAACATAAATGGCTCTCCACTGAGAACAAAATCCTACTAAAAATGGCCGCCCTAACACACAAAGCCCTCAATAATGCTGCACCCAGCTACTTGATGGACAAACTCAAGAGGAAACTATCCATCAGCCAGACCAGAATCGTGAATTCTAACTGCCTGATAATTACAAGATTTAAACTCTCCACTATTGGAGGTAATAGCTTCCCTGTGAAAGCTGCCACCCTTTGGAATTCCCTACCACATAACTTGAGAGCTGACCAACCCTACTCACACTTTTGAAGGGATCTCATCAAACACCTGAACACCAATAACCCCTAGCCCTCATACTTAAGTATAGGACATTGAACAACTACTGTACCTGACATCCCATCTGTCCATAGTAATCCACACATCCGCACACATTGAAACACCCAGATCTTCGTTGTATATATATTTCACTGCGTTTTGCTACTGTATCAACTATTATATTGTATAGGATGCTGCATATTGTATATTTCTGTAATTTTTGTACATGCATATTTATGCATAAGTGTATATTTCTGTAACATTTGTAAGCTTCGCATTTTCTTTCCTGCTGCGCCCTGCTGCCTCTGGGTATGGAGCGCATTACAAATAAAGAAACAAACAAACAAACTATCCAGCGTCATTTCTGAACCTGCCCTGCATTTATTTTAATTGAATAGAGCAGCAGCTATATGAACCACTTCCATCCCACGTTCGTTTATTTGCCTCTGCAGGGGCATGCTTAGTTCTTTGTCATGCATTTTACAATGTTGGTCCGTTTTATGGTTTGTCCTTGTGAAATGCGTTTCCAGCCCTGACTTGGAGCCAGGCATTTGTTCGTGCAGGAACCATGCTCCCAACACTAATGTGCGGAAGGGGCAGGACCGTGACCCATTGCCATTGCCACACAGCTCCTAGAAAAAAAAATAGACAGCTCGCTTTTGCGAATATTGTGCCCTGTGCATTTCTTCAAGTGCTACACAAATATATATAAAATTGCATAAGCTGTGCATGTTTACTGCCAGCGTTTTTAAAGCTGCCCCCTGTTGTCTCGCAGTTGTGCCATGTGTATTGCTTATTGTTGTTCTTGGACATTTTATTCGGAAAGCCTGATGTGAACAGGTCTAACACAACAATAACCCTTGTCTCCAAAACAAACGGTTGGGCAAGGATGCATGTGCATGTTAGCGCACCCCCATTGTGATGTATCAATTCAGAAACAAGCAGCAAGTGCATAGTGCACAACACAGCACAGGCATACATTGAATGCACATATGACATCGCATATGACCCAATACACTAAAATATCATGCGTCAGGCCAAGTGTCCAATGGTGTGCACGTTTTTCATGTCAATGGCATCACACACTTTATGTTGCTTTGATAAATATGTACATCTGACAGACACAACGAAGACAGTGCACATTTACGCTAAAAGCCACAACAATCAGGAAGTGACTTATGCACTCTTTTGCCTGCAGCTTCAAACACTACATCAAGAAGGGATATAAGGAGGACAAGTTGGGCAAGGATTGCAAACATTCACAGAGGCATTCGCCGACCTCGTGGATGCTTACACGGAGGAGCATAAGGAGATACTCTTCAGCCTCCATGTCATTTCCCACGAAAATGCACTCTAGCAGGAGCAATAGGCTATCCACTGTCCTGTGCAGGGGAGTAGTGAAGAGAAGGAGAAAGGAAAACGTGTCAGAGACGAAGACTCAATGCCCATGCAATCTGCTTCCTCTGTAGAGGTAACCAGTCACACTTGTGGTTAGCAATTGCCTCTGCAGAGGCAGCAGAGGACGGAATGATCTCTGAATTAGCAAATCTGAAAACAGGTCTACTCCTGCTGGAGCCATCTGCGCCTTCTGTCCCAAACTGTCACCTTTCTCACTTTCTTATAGAATATCTATGACCTTCGTTCTTATCCAGTCCTTGTAGGGCTATTCCAACTACCTCTGACTTGGTCTTGGCATATGAGACAGAGCTCCACTGTTCTCATGATTTGTGTGCTCCATCAATGTTCCCATACAACTCATTCATTCATATTTTCTTGCCAATTAAACCCACAAAATAATCATTCCTTACTCTCCCACAAGGTCCCTTCATTCCCTTGTCAGAAGCTGCTGACTGCTCCCAGGAACAGTGTCTACATTCGAGGTGGATAATCGTTTCTCTCTTCAACTTGATGAATTCACGCTTCCAAACACACTCTTATCCAAAAAAAATGGAGCAAACCAAAGTCTACGAAGAAACCAGCTTTATTTAGAAAGTAAATTGGCCCAAAGGTGGTACAAAGACGTTCTGAAAGAATCCCTGTCACACCGGGGGTTAAAGACCAAAATACATTACATTGACATACTCATAAAAATTCAAATTCTCACATTATAATTGGATGTTAGAATACAAGCACCTATATTGTTGCATTCATTGAAAGTGGCCATTGATCAATCCCTCGAGACCCGCCCCCGGGTCCTTACCACTAAGTGAGATGTCACTTCATGAACATCATCAGGGCAACTTTTCATTGGCTGCCACCACAACATGTTGACACAGTTACAAGAAAGGGCACCATAGGTCAATTCTTACTCATACATCCTTGGATGTTGCATTTGTTCACAACAACCCAATTATATTTGATGTGAAGGAAGAGATTGAAACGTACCCACCTAGGCAGAAATAGCAAACCTTTCGCTTTCGCACGCCAGGCCCCAATCTCCCAGACAGTATTTTGGACCAGCAAACATCTCCATTAGGCCATTTAAACTCCAATGCTGTATTACTTGAACTACTAGCTGTGCAGGGCATTGATAAAATAAAACAGCGACCCTTATGCCATGTACAATGTTCCTATATGTACCCAACCTAGCTTTGCATGCCCCATTCAATATGTTCCCTCTCTCAGCAACCTAGCTCTCCATATAGTGTACAAACAAGTTCCCTGTAGAGGGGCAAAACCTACCATATCCTATTTGTGTTACATTCAGCTAAACAACGTAGCAGCTTCATAAACAAAAACAACAACGATTCCAGTTTCCTTATTCTCTATGTCCATTCTCGTTTGGGGACTAATGGGGGCGGGGGGTTTCCTCGTCACTGGTTTTATCTGCACAATCACATTGACATCCACATTTGACCCTGCGATCCCACTTTTGAATGAAAATTCAAAACCTTGCTATTTAAGAAAACGTTCACTCACTAATCCTCTTCACCCTCAGACGGTCTTGCTGCCAAGCTCTGAGTAACAAGGTACCACAACGTTGGCATGACTGTGCAACATGAATAGCAAAATAGCAAAACATTTAACAAATAGAAATAGGTGAGACAGAAGCTGCTGAACCAGAACCAGGTAAGCATCCACACACCCCTGTGTAGCTGGCGTGTGCCTCTAGCATGTGCTCTGTGAGATGTAGTGGGTGTAGGAAGATTGGCAGCAAGAGTAGCTATCTCCCAGCAACACCTCACAAAGCATGGGTGGACAAATAGACTTCAGGAACATCTGGTAGTGCTCTAGGGTTTTCCATTGTACGATGTAGACATGTGTAGGGCTTGCATTGCATTTGGGCTTATGTATTTCTTGTGGAAGTATATCATTGATTTGTGCAGGTCTAATCCTCTAAGTTCCATGTCAACAGCACTGGAGCAATCTATAAACAGAGGTGAGCCTTGTGTGCCCATGTGCAGTTAGGCCACCAACTGTGGCTGAAGGGTTCTATACAAGACTACTTACATTACATTACATGTTGTGAGGATGCATCGACCTTGATACTGAAATCAAACTGTGTTGTAAAGTTGCATGGCCATGCTGATTACTGTGTGTGCTAGGTAGAATGGGTCGAATATCACAGTTTAGGTGGCTTAGTTGCAATGCTTATCTTAATGGAACATACTCCATAAGCTTACCTATACCTGGAGAATAGGGTGTGTACAAGTACAGGAATGCATTGCTGGTGGTGATTTACACAGGCATGCACACATGAATGTGAAGACACCTTCACTCTCTCAAACAGATGCTGCACTTCAGGACACCTCAGTGTTCAACACATATGTGGAGACTGTGACTGATAAGCAGTGGTGCATTGCGTACCTCACTGTGTTTGTACATTGATGCATTGTAAGGTGCAGTCTCAGGAGGATAGCTCAGGGGCAACGTGCTCGCCTTGCAGGCAAGACGACATGGATCAACACAAGTTCGATCCCTGGGTCCGCGCTTAGAAACCTCTGGGTATTAAGCATGTTATAAATAACCTATCATATCATATCATATGTAAGGGTAAACATAGGAACCAATTTTAAGTACACAGTGCCATGAGCAAGGAACAGTTCAGCTCTTTTTTCAGCACAACACAGGTGTGCACTTGGTGCAGCACATGCAAAGTGCACCAGGTGCGTATTCAAGCTCAGTCCCCCATGTTAAATAAAATAAATATCCCATGAGGTGGACGTTGTGCTCAGGAACAGAATAGCTTACATAAACCTAGAAGTTCTTTCACCCACCATGTATCAGCATATGTGTGGTGCATGTTTGCTAACACTGGAGACGCACTGTAAGTGTTTGAGTGCATCAGGACTCACAATACATCTTACAAGGACCCTAAACCGGCATTGCGGAGGTAATCTGTGACAAAACGACTCCTCTGCAAGCCTCCCACCGATCCTGTAAAACCGGTTGTGCCCTCGATTGTTGCAGGGGCCTAGTTGCAAATGTACATTCTTTGATTAAATGAATCATGCACACTGGCAATCGGGATTCACTCCTGGGCATACTGTCCTTGCACATGAGGGAATAACCCTTTTTGGAATGCGCACATGCTGATTTTGCCATTGTTCATTTGGTATTCAGGAGGATCCTTCTGGTGAGTAGGGCCTCTTTTATTCACATGAATTTGATGTCTTCTTTTTGTGCTTCTTCTCCTCTCTTTTGTGCTGTAATTGTATACATTCCTTTTAAAAATCTGACATTTGTATTAACTGCATTGTATATATTGTCTAGTAACCTCAGCCAACATATTAGCATATTAGTTTAATTGTGCTGCCTTGTGATGCCCTGTGATGATTAGAATGTAGGTGCTGCCATGTGTACTGCAGCTTGCCTCTGATGCCCAAAGCTAGATACTGCCCTGTGCATATTAGTTTAATTGTGCTGCCTTGTGTGTGCTGCCATGTGTACTGCAGCTTGCCTCTGATGCCCAAAGCTAGATACTGCCCTGTGCATATTAGTTTAATTGTGCTGCCTTGTGATGCCCTGTGATGTTTCGAATTTAGGTGCTGCCATGTGTACTGCAGCTTGCCTCTGATGCCCAAAGCTAGATACTGCATTGTGCATATTAGTTTAATTGTGCTGCCTTGTGATGCCCTGTGATGATTCGAATTTAGGTGCTGCCATGTGTATTGTAGCCTGCCTCTTGCCTGTATTATAGACGCCTAAACTTAGATGTCGCCCTGTGCATTCCAGCTTAATTGTGATGCCCCTCTGAAGTATATAGGCATACTAGCCCTGACCAAAACTGTCAAATCTTGGTGCTAAAGCATCAGCATAATTGTATCTCAGGCCCTACTGGGCCAGCCCAATATACTTGTCACTGTGTCCTCTTACCAAACATGCGTACCCTCCGGACCTGCCTCCTATTTACATCCTGTTCCCTAGCCTGGACTATTCTAACCATCACCACAATAATGGCCCTCACCAACCTCACCCCCTGCAACCTGCAAGAGAGAAACTTGCGACTTAGATCTAGGCTACCACGACTTTATGACATCAAAAATAAAAGAACTAGTCCACCTGTACCTACACATACCTCTACCGCCATTAAGCCTAACCTCCTAGCCTCAGCAATGATAAATCATCCCGAACCACAAGGTGACCTATACTACAAACAGAGGAGACCCAACCACCTTAATCCCGGATCTGCTAAAGATACCATTACTACTCCTACATTATCAGGAGCCCTTATTAATGCTAGGTCTCTTATAGCACACAATACTGAAATAGCTGATATACTGGCTATGGATAACTTAGATATCCTTGCTGTTTCTGAAACTTGGCTCCATGATGCAGCCGGCCCGGCCCTCACGACTGCCATACCGGACAATTACAACATCTTAAGAGTTGACCGGCCTAACATTAGAGAAGGCAGCCTGGCCATCATAACCAAAACACAGCTAGCTGCTAGACTTACCCACACCCAGCAATCACATTGTGCGAACTTCTCTCAGCTAAAATACCTATCTCAAACAATAGCACACTAACAATACATCTAGTGTACAGACCACCAGGCCCTTTAGGCAATTGTGAGGAAGACCTATCTAGTCACGAACAGCATTAAAGACACCACCCAGCTCCTTTTACTAGGTGACTTTAACCTGGGCTTTAATGACGTTGAAGACAAACAAGCCCAATCTATCCAATCCATTTTAGTCAATCATGACATTACCCAAAATGTCCTAGCTCCTACACACACAAAAGGACACACACTAGACTGGATAGCTAACCATAACTGCGACATCACCATCTCTAGTATTCTACCTCAAATATGGACGGACCACTATCTCATATGATTTACAGCCAGTATCGAGCCTCCCAAACCTAACAAGAATAAAATAGCACCCCCCCCATTCCAACGAGAAGCAAAAAAGAAATCACGGCTGAAAAACTACTCCCATTACTCCTACCAGCTCTCACCACCAGCTCCATTGAATCCAACCCTAGCGAGTTAGGTGAGTCATTTAACAATTCTATGGCCAAAGCGCTAGACTTGATTGCCCCTATCAAACTTCATAAAAGTAAACGTGAAGCTCACCTTAACTCCTGGTTCACTCCCCAACTAAAAAAAATGTGCATCCAAAAACGCAAACTCCAAGCTATCTGGAGGCATACCCCTTCTGTTGACAACAAAATGACACTTGGCAACTTTGCCAAAAGTTACAAGAAGGAAATAATTCAAACTAAAAAAGATTAATTCAATGACAGAATCAGAAAAGCCATTTCGAATTCCAAAGAGCTCTTCACTATTCTCAGAGAATTGGAAAATCCAATTGCCCCTATAGACAATGTCCCCAAGGGCAAATCCTGGTGCACTAGCATCCAAAATGCCCTAGCAAATAAAATTACACTTCAATCTGAAATTGCTAAGAAAAAAGCCTCCTTGAGCCCTAGCAAAACCCATACCACCCCACGGAAAGAAATACCAAGCACATCCACCCAAACTAACTGTAAACCCTTCAGATTCACTAATATCTCCATATTGGAAACTGAAAAGGTAATTCTCTCTCTTAAACCATCAAACTGCCAAGGCGACAGCTGCCCTGCGCAAATCATCAAGGACGCAGCCAGATATTTATCACCCTTCATCTCGAAACTTATTAACGCCTCCTTCAATACGAGTACGGTACCTACCAACCTTAAAGAATCTTGGGTACTGCCCCTACTCAAAAAACAGACACTTGACCCAGCAATCCCCACTAATTATAGGCCCATTACTACGGTCCCATTTATCCTTAAAATCCTCGATAGAGTAGCCTACCTCCAAATCCAAAATTACTTGGAGACACACCAACTATTAGGCTCACGGCAATCTGGCTTCAGACCACTTCACGGTACTGAAACGGCCCTTATTGACCTCAAGACACAAATCGACGAGTTGAAGGATAAAGGTACTACAGCTATGCTCCTCCTCCTTGACCTATCAGCGGCCTTTGACCTGGTGGATCATGCAGTATTATGCAACCACTTAGCGTCTGCCGCCCATTTCTCAAGTGAAGCTATAGCATGGGTACAATCCTTCCTAGCTAACCGTACGATGAGAGTGTTCTCCCCCGTAGCGGCAGCGGACCCAATCCATATCACTTGTGGTGTCCCACAAGGCTCATGTGTCTCCCCGACAATGTATAATATATTTACTAAGCCACTCTTCGACAAACTTGACAGATTAGGGGTAACCTACACTAATTATGCGGACGATACGCAGATTCTCATACCACTATCTGGCAACTTTGTCAAAGACACACCTCTAGTAAACAAAATTTACCTCCTCATTCAGGCATGGATGGCCTCCCACGGCCTCTGTCTAAATGATGACAAAACAGAGATACTGATCTTGGGTTCCGACTCCAACCTAAAAAAACTGAGTCCCAATTATAGCAAATTCAACATAGATGGCAACATAATCAAGGTGGCAACTGAGGTAAAAACCATAGGCTTTTACCTTGATTCCACTCTATCCCTCAAAAAACAAGTTAACTCCTTGGCATCGGCTACAGCGTACACCTGTAAATTAATCAGGACCTGCAGACCGTACCTTTCCAAAACTAACTGCATCACACTAGCTAACGCATTAGTAATGTCCAAGATGGACTATTGCAATGCCCTCTATGCAGGAGCCAATAAAACTATCATAAATAAAATGCAAATCCTTCAAAATAACGCTCTTAGAGCAGCCCTTGACATACCCTGCAGAGAACATATATCCAACATCAGGAAAGACCACCACTGGCTCAAAATTAGCGACAGAATCCTTCTCAAGATACTATCGCTCACCCACAAAGGGCTCAACAACTCAGCACCCCCCTACATCTCGACCAAACTGACCAGAAAATCGTCCAGACACCACACTAGGGCTACTAACCACTTCCTGCTTGAAACCCCTAGATTTAGATGATCCAAAGAGGGCGGAGCAAGCTTCCCGGTCAAAGCTGCCCAGGCATGGAACGCATTGTCTACAGCACTAAGGGCTAACCTACCCTATACCAACTTCCGATGTAAGGTAAAAAACTGGCTCTGGTCCAACGACAACTAATACGGCCATGATACTCCTGAAACCTAGTCCATGACTTTTCTGCGCTTACCCTTTTACCTTTTTGTATACTCCTATAACACTGTAATATGTTAGCTTTTCATCTCCAACTGTTTGTATTGACATGTATGTACTGTATTGATATGCTTCTTATTCCATGTATGCAACCTAAGCTTAAGTAACCTTGTACCTGCTGCGCCCGCTACCCCTGGGTTTTTGTGCGCATTATTAATAATAAACATAAACATAAACATAAACATAATGACACTTAGCATTTTAGAATCCAAAGTGCTAGAAAGTTCTCTCCGTCTTATGTTGGCTTTCATCAATCTCTCTCAGGCCTTCAACAAAGTGAATAGAGTCAAACTCTGGGACAAACTCACTAACTGGGGGGGCCCTACATCTATACCAGCACCAATCAAAGTGCTTCATACAGATACTTCTATGAGGGTACGGCTCAATAAAGCGGGGCTCCTCTCTCAAAAGATATTCACCTACAGAGGGGTCAAACAAGGTTGCCTCCTGGCACCTGCGCTCTACAACGCCTACATTGGTGAAGTTCAATTTGCTGAGAAGAAACATTAGAACCTTCCTGCCATATGTGGGCAACAAAAAGATCTCTAGACTTTTATACGCAGATGATATTATTCTAATCGATCAGACTGCTGTAGGACTTCAAAGAAAACTGGACAATCTTTTGGCCTACCTTACATCAAATGACCTAGGGATCAATACATCAAAAACCAAGGTGATGATACTCGAAAAAGCTCCCAAAACAAAGAAAATACCATCATGGTACCAAGTTAAAGAACAACTAGAAAGAGTGCAAGCATTCAGATATCTAGGTGTAACCATCAGTACCAATCCTCAGAAAAAACCTATGCAGGAAACCATTTGTCAAAAAAACAAAAACTTAATCATTCAGACCCAGATGATGGACAAAAAGTTTGCAAGTTTTTCCCTTAAAGCCTCCTTAACTTTCTACAAAACGAAAGTAGTTCCTGCGATAGTTTACGGGGCAGAAGCGATGCCGGCTATACCGTCGGAACTCTGGTCCAAACTAGAAGGACTATTTTGGAGAAAAATACTCCATTTGCCAACCTCAACGCCCATAGCATCAATCAGACGAGAGCTAAGCCTAACTTCATTAAAAGCCATCTGTCGATCTCAGTGGCTTAATGCTGTGTAGGAAAATTCACCAACCAAACCAGAAAATCTATGAGATAATTCTGAAAGAAATAAACAAAGGAGAAAACAAAATGTTGGCTTTGTGGGTCTGCAAAAACCTGCAACTTCTAGAGGAAATTGGAAGCTCTGAGGAGGAGCTTGAGAAGAACCCCACGAAAACAGCTAAGAAAATGTTCGGAAACAGACTGATGTTTAACAACTGAGTTGGTGGGAAGGAACAAGCTAACCATGCATATACCCAAATTGGTGCAGAAACTGAATGAGCCTGTAAACTATCTAGTGAAATTTCTCAACAAAAGACTATGCTCAATCTTCATGAGAGCCAGGCTAAACGTGTTAAAAATGAAAGAAATCAAGCTTTCCGAGACAAAACTAAATCCAATAGAAATGCTGATACTGTGAAGAACCCCAAACAGTTGAAACATTAAAACATCTTCTTACCAACTGCCAAAGCCTATCGGCTAACAGAAAAACCCATCTCGGTCATCTTTTCACGTACCTCTGTAGTTTAGATGAAGACTATTGGTGGACGTATCTGATTAATGGGAAAACCATCAAACCAGTGATTACAGTTGGAAACTTCATAGAAAGCCTCGACCTGGACAACAAGCAATTCATTGAGAGCGGACAGGATACACAAGAACATTAACAAAGAGCAAAGAAAACTTCACTTCTTTTTCAAAAAGAAAGATCTTTTTTTTTTATCACTCTAAGGACCGAGAGAGGGAAACAAATTTTAAAGGCTTATAGAACTTGTAAAAACTAGTAAAATAGTTGAATCAAGTATAAAAATTAAAAATATATATTACATGGTTATGCTTAAGTTGCTGTTTCCATAGGAAGAACACTTTTTGGGCGGCTTATAACTTCGCTCCGCCTGGATGAATCCTCACCAAACTTTGCAGAAAAAGTATATGGCCCACTCGTGCAGGGATTCGTGCAGGGGGGGAAAAGTTATAGGAGGGGTCCCAAAATTTCTAGACTGAATGGGAAAAAAATTTTGCTCGCGCCTACAGCACAAACCGCTGGATGGATTTTCACCAAATTTGGACCAGGAGCAGCGGCTTGGTCCCGAAAGTGTGCTTTTGCAAATTTGGTGAAAATCCGTCCAGTAGTTTTTTTTTAAAATGACCAAAAAGTAGGGCAAAAAAAATTAGTGATATCTGTTTTCGGTCCGCGGACGGACTTCCCTGTTCGCTCCGCGGACAGGACGGTGATTGAGCCAGCAGCTTGCGTGAAGTCTGCGGACATCTGACGTGCTCTCTCATTGGATGCGGTGAAAGCGTGCAGTGCGTCTGGCTTCAGAGATGCCCGCCATCTTTCTTTCCCGCATGAAAGGCTTTGTCAGGTCAGCAGGAGCGTGTCTGTCTCCTGTTCCTCCCACCCCCGCTCATGCCCCGTGTCTGCCCCACCCACCACTCATGCCCTGTGTGTCCTTTCTGTCCCCCCACCCCCGCTCATGCCCCGTGTGTCCTTTCTGTCCCCCCCACCCCTGCTCATGCTCCGTGTGTCCCCTGTTCCTCCAGTCCCAGGCTCACGCCTTCGCACACGGTGGCCAGCGGAGGGCCGAGGAGTGGGATCTGCCGCACAAACTCATGTCCGTGTGGCATGTCCGTGTTTTTGTTTGTCCTCCCCACTTCGCTCATGCCCTGTGTGTCTCTCTCCCTCCCCCCACCCCCTGCTCATGCCCCGTGTGTCTCTCTCCCTCCCCCCACCCCCGCTCATGCCCCGTGTGTCTCTCTACCTCCCCCCGCCCCCGCTCATGCCCTGTGTTTCTCTCCCTCCCCCGCACCCCCGCTCATGCCCCGTGTGTGTCTGTCCCTCCCCTCCACCCACGCTCATGCCCCGTGTGTGTCTCTCCCTCCCCCCGCTCATGCCACGTGTGTCTCTCCCCTCCCACCCACCCCTTGCTCATGCCCTGTGTGTCTCTCCCCTCCCATCCACCACCTGCTCATGCCCCGTGTCTCTCTCCTGTTGCCCCCCAGCCCCTGGTCATGCCCCGTGTCTCCCTCCTGTTGCCCCCCACCCCCCGGTCATGCCCCGTGTCTCTCTTCTGTTACCCCCACCCCCTCTCTCCCTCATTTTCCCCTCGCCCCCCGGCCATGCCCCGTTTCTCCCTGCTGTTGCCCCCACCCCCCACTCATGCCCTGTGTCTGTCTCCTGTTACCCCCCAGCCCCCGCTCATGCCCCGTGTCTCTCTCCTGTTGCGCCCACCCCCTGGTCATGTCCCAGTGTCTCCCTTCTGTTGCCCCCGCTACCCCCCGGTCATGTCCCGTGTCTCCCTGCTGTTGCCCTCCCACCCCCTTCTCATGCCCCGTGTCTCTCTCCTGTTACCCCCCACCCCCCTCTCATGCATGCCCTGTGTCTCTCTGCTGTTGCCCCCACCCCCCGCTCCTGCCCCGTGTCTCCCTGCTGTTGCACCCCACCCCCGCTCATGCCCCGTGTCTCCCCTGTTCCACCCCACCCCCCGCTCCTGCCGTGTCTCCCTCCTTTTCTCCCCCACCCCCTCATGCCCCATGTTTTCCCTGTTCCCCCACCCCACACTCATGCCCCGTGTGTCCCCTGTTCCACCCCACCCCCCGCTCATGCCCCATGTCTCCCTGCTGTTGCCCCCCACCCCCCTCTCATTCCCCGTGTCTCTCTCCTGTTACCCCCACCCCCCTCTCTTGCCCCGTGTCTCTCTCCTGTTTCCCCCACCCCCCGGTCATGCCCCGTGTCTTCCTGCTGTTGCCCCCCACCCCCGCTCATGCCCTGTGTCTCTCTCCTGTTACCTCCCACCCCCCGCTCATGCCCCTTGTCTCCCTGCTGTTGCCACCCACCCCCCGCTCATGCCCCGTGTCTCTCTCCTGTTACCCCCCACCCCCTCTCATGCCCCATGTCTCTCTCCTGTTGCCCCGCACCCCCCGGTCATGCCCTGTGTCTCCCTGCTGTTGCCCCCCCACCCCCCGCTCATGCCCCGTGTCTCTCTCCTGTTACCCCCCACCCCCCAGTCATGCCCCGTGTCTCCCTGCTGTTACCCCCCACCCCCCGCTCATGCCCGTGTCTCTCTCCTGTTCCCCCCACCCCCCGCTCATGCCCTGTGTGTCTCTCCTGTTGCCCCCCACCTTCCGCTCATGCCCCGTGTCTCCCTGCTGTTGCCCCCCACCCCCGCTCATGCCCCGTGTATCCCTGCTGTTGCCCCCGCTCATGCCCATGTCTGTCTCCTGTTACCCCCCACCCCCCGCTCATGCCCTGTGTCCCTCTCCTGTTCCCCCCACCCCCCGCTAATGCCCTGTGTGTCTCTCCTGTTGCCCCCCACCCTCCGCTCATGCCCCGTGTCTCCCTGCTGTTGCCCCCCAACCACCGCTCATGCCCGTGTCTGTCTCCTGTTACCCCCCCACCCCCTCTCATGCCCCGTGTCTCTCTCCTGTTATCCCCCACCCCCCTCTAATGCCCCGTGTCTCTCTCCTGTAACCCCCCACCCCCTCTCATGCCCCCTGTCTCCCTGCTGTTTCCCCCCACCCTCCGCTCATGCCCTGTGTCTCTCCCCTGTTACCCCCCACCCCCGCTCATGCCTGTTTCTCCCTGCTGTTGCCCCCAACCCCCTCTCATGCCTCGTGTCTCTCTCCTGTTACCCCCCACCCCCCTCTCATGCCCCTTGTCTCTCTCCTGTTCCCCCCACCCCCTGGTCATGCCCTGTGTCTCCCTGCTGTTTCCACCCGCTCATGCCCCTTGTCTCTCTCCTGTTACCCCCCACCCCCCGCTCATGCCCTGTGTCTCCATGCTGTTGCCCCCCACCCCCCGCTCATGCCCCGTGTCTCTCTCCTGTTACCCCCCACCCCCGGTCATGCCCTGTGTCTCCCTGCTGTTGCCCCCACCCCCCAGTCATGCCCCGTGTCTCTCTCCTGTTCCCCCCACCCCCGCTCATGCCCTGTGTCTCTCTCCTGTTGCCCCCCACCCCCCACTCATGCCCCGCGTCTCCCTGCTCTTGCCTCCCACTCATGCCCCGTGTCTCTCTCCTGTTACCCCCATCCCCCGGTCATGCACCGTGTCTCCCTGGTGTTGACCCCCACCCCCCGCTCATGCCCCGTGTCTCTCTCCTGTTACCCCATCCCCCTCTCATGCCCCGTGTCTCTCTCCTGTTGCCCCCTAACCCCTGGTCATGCCCCATGTCTCCCTGCTGTTGCCCCCCAACCCCCGCTCATGCCCTGTGTCTCCCTGCTGTTGCCCCCCACACCCTGCTCATGCCCCGCGTCTCTCTCTCCTGTTACCCCCCACCCCCCTCTCATGCCCCGTGTCTCTCTTCTGTTACCCCCCACCGCCTCTCATGCCCCCGTCTCTCTCCTGTTGCCCCTCACCCCCCGATCATGCCCCGTGTCTCCCTGCTGTTTCCCCCCACCCCCGGCTCATGCCCCGTGTCTCTCTCCTGTTACCCCCAGCCCCTCTCATGCCTCGTGTCTCTCTCATGTTACCCCCCACCCCCGCTCATGCCCCGTGTCTCCCTGCTGTTGCCCCTCACCCCCCGCTCATGCCCCGTGTCTCCCTTCTGTTGCCCCCACCCCCCACTCATGCCCCGTGTCTCTCTCCTGTTTCCCCCCACCCCCCGCTCATGCCCTGTTGTGTTCTCTTTATACACCCCGCCTTCCCTTTCCATGGTGGCCATCTTGGTAAAAGATTTTCCTTTTACCAAGATGGCCACAATGGAATCTTTTTTTTTACCACCTGGGGTCCCCTCTTTGAGGACCGAAGATGCTAGTGGTCTTCATCTATTGAAAAGGATGTTATGGTGACGTTGCACTAATAAAAACCTATGTAATGCAGTAAAAAGAAAATGTGTTACAGGGACGTTATGGTTAAGTTGCACTAATAAAAACCTATGAAATTCAATGAAAGAACTTTGTTAAAGGGACGTTATGGTTAAGTTGCACTACTAAAAACCTATGAAATTCAGTGAAAAAACGTTGTTAAAGGGACGTTATGGTTAAGTTGCGCTACTAAAAACCTATGAAATTCAGTGAAAAAACTTTGTTAAAGGGACCTTATGGTTAAGTTGCGCTACTAAAAACCTATGAAATTCAGTGAAAAAACTTTGTTAAAGGGACCTTATGGTTCCAAGTAAAACCGAAAAACCCTTGAAATTCGCCAGTTATGGTAAGCTAAGCAACCATAACTCACGCCACCACCGTGCACTGCTAAGACTAACACCCACGACATCAAAGATGACATCACAAATGTCATTGATGACATCACTGATGACATCACATGTGTATGTACTTTTCATGAAATATGTGTACAAGGGATTCTTATTATAATGTTGCGAAAAAAGTGTCAAGGATCATTGCAATACATATCATACCCTAATTAGTGCAATGAACGATGCATTGATATAAACAGCATTCTATTATGGGGTTCTATCTAGTATACTAAGCTACTCATGCAGAAACATAGCATTGTGTGCAGCGTACAAGATGAAGGTATAATATTCGTAATGTTAATATGTTGAATAATGAAATGATAATTGTTTTCTTAATAGATTTGTGTGTACTGTGAAATATGTAATAAGTAGCTAATAAAACCCATGTATTACATAATTGCATTACTATAGACAAAACACAAAGAGACAAGAACACATACCAATATGGGTATATACAGGGAAAGTGAAGTTAGCAAAAAAGCACAAGTAGTAGCAGAAACAATTCATATCCTAACTGATTATTTTCATGCAAATAAATGATTGCTGTTTCAAAGCTGCTATTTACCCTATGTATATGTTTATGTATCACTTGATGTGATTGGACCCTAAGGAAAGTAGTGTGAGTACAATGTATACAAATATGACCATATACAGGGAAAGTACAGCCATAAAAAAACAACAGAACTATCAGAAAGTGCTGATAAGTCTATTGATTATCTTTATGCACAAAAAGGATTGCTGTCTTTCAAGCTTGTGTCTTCCCCTATGTATATGTTTCATACGATGTGACTGGACTCTAAGGGAATTACTGTAAGAACCTACTTGAAGGATACGTCTGCAAATAAAATACATTTTTTAGTTTCTGACTGTTAATGAAGAAAACCATGTGGCCTAGATATGTCAGCAAAAGAAAAAAGAGTGAGCCAGACATGTGATGTCATCAGTGATGTCATCAATGACATTTGTGATGTCATCTTTGATGTCGTGGGTGTTAGTCTTAGCAGTGCACGGTGGTGGCGCGAGTTATGGTTGCTTAGCTTACCATAACTGGCGAATTTCAAGGGTTTTTCGGTTTTACTTAGAACCATAACGTCCCTTTAACAAAGTTTTTTCACTGAATATATATATATATATATATATCGTCTTTCAAAGGCTTCAGCCAAAAATGCTAAACAAAATTCACTTCAATTGACTTTGCCAGAGACCACACATTAACAAACTGTGTCAATCAAAGTCACAAAACAAGTGATCCCCTTAGGGCAACCTCAGTTATTTGAATTAACCCTTTGTGGGGGCACCCAAGGGGCTCTGCAGGTTAATGTGTCGCTGTCTTTAGCCACGTGAGTGATCGAACTCTGATACATCTGTTATTGCAGAATCTTTCTGTTTTACTAGAAATAACATGAAATTAGGAGTACATCTGTTGGATCGGCTCATACATTTCACATGTAATAGCTCCTAAGTCAGTGACAGCAAGCCACAAACACACAAACACGCACACACATGAACTCTACGTTGTAGAAAATCACCCCCACAGTGCCAGACTCTTTAAAATGCTTCCTGCACAGACTTTCTCAATGAAACGTCCATGATAATATTAATACTAATAATAATAATGGTAAAACATGTTTTGTTTAGCCCTTACTGCCACATTGTTTCTTTTATTAGAGGTGTTGTAAAACACTTTGGTCAATGATGTTTAAATTATTGAGAGTGGATTGTGTTAAGAAGGAATATATTTCTTTTAACTTGTGTATGGCATACAACATCTCTATACAATGTTGTAAGTATTGTAAGTAACATTTAATATGGTCCTAAACCCATGAACAAAATAAACCATCAATGTGCAGTGATTTTAAGCTGACAGAACTCATCACCGTGTCTGGAAACCCCAAAACTACTTAAAGAAATATTACAACCTTCGGCGAGAGTAATCGTACAGCTGGAAGCAGTCAATTCTTGAAAAACACTGTGTGTCCTTGGCAGGGCAGGAGCCGGACAGACAATTGATCTGTACAAACTTTCCTAAAATGCTATTTCTTTATTGATAAGCAATGTTTGCTTTGTAAACTGACAAATGAGTGTCCTTGCCTTTCGAAGAGGCACTGGCCTTCACACAGAGAAAAGTGCTCAGCATTAGGCACCAGCCTCTGTTTGTCTTCATGTCTTAAGTTTTGCAAAGTGCAACTCACCAACCAAAATGTCACTTCTTTTGCCTCCCCCGCCATCGCAGCTAGTTCATATACAACGCCAAGTCAAATGAAGGACTCATTAGTGCAAAGAAAATACAAAATGCCCTATGATCGACGCTGGGAATACTTTGCATTGTTCAGCAATTTGCAATTTCCGTGTAAATAGCATACTTATTATCAGCAATGCTGGTGGATGCTATGCGGTGCTTCAAAAAAAAAACATGCTTCAGAACCAACTATATTCAGAACTTTTACAAATATAGTTATTCAAAGTGCTGATTTTCATTACGTATATGGTATCACAAAAATAAATAATGTTTATATGCTATTTTTAATTGTAAAATAAACACTTTGATGGTGTTATAATTCCAATTATCTCAGGCAATGTACTGTTTCTGGAATTCAGTCCAACTGACTAATGTCCTGATTACTAACAGGTAATTCTTGCGTACCTTCCCTGTCAAAGTCCTAGACAAAGTGAGGCAGCCCAAGTCCCAATACAGAGATCTACTTCCAAAGCATTAATTAATAGAAAAAATGTATGATCCCAGAGAACCTCCCCTTCACGTGTATGGATATAAGTAGGTATTGTACCATGTATATCCTCCTCCTTCCCTATAAAACCGTCCACATGGAGTCCATAGCCCAGTAAGCGATGAGGCAATGAAGTTTGCCAGTAAGTAATCAGGCTATTACCATGTCGGCACTTGTTCCACATCCCAATTGTTGCATGTCACCCCTCCTGGTGAACATGGTACCTCCCAAGGATCTGTGCATGGTCACATGGTAGCAACCATGTGACCAAGTTAATAAAAAGAACAAGCCGTTTCCGCCTCAGGAGTCAATCTTACACTGACTCCTGTGTCATCATTCTATGCACCATGCTGGTGCCACACCGTGTGCAGGAGGCCGAATGGCGTGGCCCTGCACGAGGACAGTGCCCCTGCTGGGCAACACCGTCCCCATCGATGGTATAGGCCATGTGATCATGGTTGAAAGTGCAACCCCGGCCAGGGTGTCCCCACAGCTGGGGAAGCGGGGCACTGGGTGCCCCCAACCCACGTGTGGTGCTCCGGTGATCCAGAGCTCCCAGGGTGATCCCTGGGATCTATGGGCCGCGTGAACGCATCCCCCAATGATACTGGTTGGGTTATCGCGACAGCTGTGTGGCCCGCTCCGGTGACCCAGGAGCAGGCCACCACACCAGTCCTTGATACAGCAAGCAAGAGTCTGTTAACTTAAAAATACAATGCCACACATGAATACATGTAGTGAATAGTTAGGTTTTGTATGATTGTGAATTATTTTCTTTTCAAAAACGTGTGACCAGCCTGCAGCACAATAGCTTTAAAGGAACTGGGTGTGCCTGACCTTTTCTTAGGAGGTCACCATACCTGGCTATAATACAAATTAAATGACAAAGCAATGGGTTGCCTGATCCACCTTCTCAGGGTGGCTGTGGTCATGCTTTATGCCCAGGAAAATCAATAGGTGATGAGCAGCTCTCTCCTAATCCAATACATAATGCCCAGGCTTAGACTGGCCTATAGGGCAATAGGCCAATAACCGAAACAAAAACACAAAATACTTGTGTTGGCCAGTTTATTTTGATTAAAGTGGGCCACTTCTTTGTCCAGTGTTGGCCAGAGTTATACGTTACTTCATTATACGGCTAATAGATTTGACCAGTGTTGCTGAATAAATTGCTGAATAAATATTCTTTAAAATGCAGAATTTGCTTCACATTTTATCAAAACACTCACCCTTGGGTACTATTGAAACAGTGACACAAAAGGAATGAATAGCCAATTTGCAACGCTCAAACAGCTGATCCTCATTCTTTCCTGCATTTGTGCCTGGAGCACCCTTGGTTGCCCCTCCACCAACCGAAAGTAAGCCACATTGGTTGGCTGAGATACGCCACGCAAGTAAGCCTGTGTGCCTCATTGCTTTTGATCTGCATTTATTTATTGTTGGTCTTGCAGCGCTTGTGCCGCGATCTGTGCTTTGAGCGCATTTATGGTGAAAGGGCCTGCTCATCTTCCCTTCCCCAATATGCAGCAAGGATGCTCCGCCATATCTACTTCCTGATCTCTTCTATTTACTTTATGCTGGCTTGGTCCAGGACTCTCCATGATGACTGCCCTCACTTAGGGCCCGAAGCCATCCCCTTGCTTGGGCCTCTGAACAACCACAATTGGCTTCCTTCCACTACATAGTCCGATCATCTCGACCGGGAGTCGGTAGCCAGCCCTGGCCAATCAAAGGCCCGCATCTAAGGCCCTGTCTGCACCCTGTCCACTGCCTGGTCAGGCATGGGGGGTCTCCTTACGCCCCTCAACTGCACATCGGGTCTGGCGTTCATTCACCTTTATGGAAGCCGCAACCATTGTGACACTTGCAGTTCACCGGACCATGGGTTTGTTGCCTCTATCTTCAATGCTCCTACCCTTCTGACTTTCCCACCATCACTCCATCTCACCCGGACTCCCACTCTCATTGCAACTAGCTGTACACTTTGGCTGTACTGTGTTTTCACCTTTTGCTAAAATGTTGAATCTAGCTGTATCCTTTGGCTGTACTGTGTTCTGATTTCTGACTGTGCCCAGTGACTGCACTGTGCTTCTCTGTCGGCTCCACATGTCCTGACCCACCTCTTCCGCTTGCCCCTCATGGTCTCCCGTTATGGCCCCCACACCCCTGCTCTCTCTTCTCCCCCCTCCTCCACATCACCTATGACACTCTCTGTTTCTCCTATCTTCTCTAACTGTTTCTCAATTGACTATCCTACTTAGTCTGGTAGAAGAAAGTTCAAAAAGGATACCTTGGTCTCTAACCCTGGTCTCCCTATTGCTGACACCTACACCAGTGCATCCTCCAGACAGACCCTCATCGACATCCTCTTTGCTGTTGCTTTGCCAGACCTATGGATTCTTCATATGCCCTCTCTGCTCTCTCCATTCTCTTCTTCTCCCATTAATGGTGGCACCTGGTGGAACGCTCTCCTGGACCCCTTCCACTCCTTCAAGGTAATCATTAATGTCTACCTTAATGGCACCGTCCTGGTCCAAGGCCCTCAGGCCCACTTTCTAAGGCACCCAAACGCCTCACCAAGTTAGCTGGAGGACCTGTGCAAATGCTTCCCCAATTACCAGTTCTCATCCAGTGTAACGACATGACTGTAAAGATCCCTGTCAGCATACAGAGTGAGGTACCGGGACGCGTACTGTTGGATAACGATTTGAAAACTCTCGGAGTTGTATCGCATACTCCCAGACCTCCTAGTAAACGGTTACAGGAGCTAACCAGACCTGCAAGAGAGAGGACCATGCACGGTACTCTCCAGGAGATGATGAAGAAAGAAATCATTCCTGCTCCCCTGGATTTGTCAGCCGCTGTCTCAAAGAAACCAGAAGCGAAAGGGAAACCTAAGACTTCTACCTCGAAACCAGCAGCCAGCATTTCAGTGCAGCAAACAAGGACTTCCCCGCGGTTGTCCAAAGTTACACCCGTAACTCCACCTCCAGCTGAGGCTGAGAGGGAGGTACAACCCTGTGTGGTAGAATTAGACTCTGAAGAGGAGCTAATGGAAGGCCAGGAACTCATCGGAGATCTGGATCCTGTTGACCATCCTGAGCTGCAGTCCTTACTGGCAGAAGGTGGACCCAGCAGGGCAGACTTCAGTAAGGGACAGAGAGAATGTCCAACTCTGGAAGGCCTTTGCCATCAGGCAGAAGCTCAGGCTGAAGGGCAAGAGCCGGGGAAATACAGATTACACTGGGAAGATGGCCTCTTCTAAAGTGAACCGACCGAGTCTGCACCTGGAGACTACAAACGACTTGTAGTACCCTAAGAGAACAGGCCACAGTTCTTGCAGTTAGCCCACGAGATTCCTTTGGCTGGTCACTTGAGTTTCAAGAAGACTAAGGAAAGGCTCTCTCTCTACTTTTTTTGGCCAAAGATGGGGGCCAAAGTAGAAAAACACTGCAGGAGCTGCCACACCTGCCAGACCTCTGGTAAGGTTGGCTCCAAGAATGTGGCACCTTTAGTGCCTCTCCCAGTTGTGGGAGTACCATTTGAGAGAGTAGGGATTGACATTGTTGGTCCCCTTGATCCTCCAACCTCCTCAGGCAACAGGTTTATACTTGTTGTAGTAGACCATGATACTAGGTATCCTGAGGCAATTCCTATGAGGACTGTTACAGCTCCGGCTGTGGCTAAGGCCCTCCTTGGTATTTTTTACTAGGGTCGGGTTTCCTAAGGAAGTAATCTCTGACAGGGGGTCAAACTTTATGTCCCACTACATGAAAGCCATGTGGAAAACCTGTGGAGTTACTTACAAGTTCTCAACAGCTTACCATCCACAAACAAATGGGTTGGTAGAACGGTTCAACCGAACCATGAAGAGCATGATGGGTGCTTTAGAAGAACCCCTTAAGCTTAAGTGGGACCTTCTACTGCCATGCCTTCTATTTGCTAATAGAGAAGTCCCTCAGGAGGGAGTAGGTTATTCTCCCTTCGAGCTTCTCTATGGTCATCCCGTCAGAGGTCCGTTGGCCCTGATTAAGGAGGGGTTGGAGAGTGCTCCTTCCCCCAAGCCAGTCAGAGTGACTGACTACGTGATAGGTCTCTGGAGGAGAATGTCACACATGATGACAGAAGCAAGCGATAACTTGAAAGCTGGACAAGCATTGGTCAAGCACTGGCACGATCAAAAGGCTAACATGGTTGAGTTCGCTCAAGACCAGCTCGTTCTCGTTATGATCCCGACAAGGCAGAGGGCCTTGCAAGACAAATGGATGGGACCCTTCAGAGTTGCGGGTAAACTTGGAGAGGTCAACTATCTGGTGGACTCCCAAGGAGGCTCCGACAGTCTTCCACGCCAACCGACTCAAAGCGTATGTCTCAAGACCTGATGTAGTAGCGTTGCTTCTAGCATCATCCGAGGAAGAGATTGAAGCTCTTCCGGATCTCTTCAGAGACTTACCTTTAGAAAAAATAAATGAAGGAGTAAATCTCTCTTCAAATCTGACACCCGAGCAACAAGAAGAGTGCAGATCTATGTTGAATCAGTTTGCCTCTCTGTTCTCGCTTTCACCAGGCTTGACCCCTTGGGGCCAGCATGACATACTCACTGGTGACTGTCTGCCAGTCAAAAGCAGAGGATACCGAATGTCAGAGAATGTACGAACCCACATCAAAGGTGAGGTCAGCAAGATGCTTGATCTCGGGGTAATAGAGCCCTCTACTAGTCCATGGTCTAGCCCAGTTGTGTTAGTACCAAAGGCCGGATCTAAAGAACTTAGATTCTGCGTGGATTATAGAGCTCTTAATGCAGTCACCAAGACTGATGCCCATCCTTTGCCAAGAACAGATGAGTTGGTGGACAAACTTGACGCAGCCAAGTTCCTCAGCACATTTGACTTGACGTCAGGCCATTGGCAAATAGCCCTGACCGACCATGCCAAGGAGAAACCTGCATTTTGAACCCCCGTTGGCTTATACCAGTTTAAGGTAATGCCTTTCGGATTGAAGAATGCACCTGCTACATTTCAACTGATGGTAAACCAGGTTCTGACTGGGATGGAGGACTTC
Organism: Ambystoma mexicanum; assembly: GCF_040938575.1. Classification (NCBI taxonomy): domain Eukaryota; kingdom Metazoa; phylum Chordata; class Amphibia; order Caudata; family Ambystomatidae; genus Ambystoma; species Ambystoma mexicanum. The sequence continues at coordinate 1,133,899,752 of NC_090922.1, read as the reverse complement.
TGCATGGCATACTTGGATGACATTGCAGTGTTCAGCAATTCCTGGCAAGAACATGTAACCCACCTGAGAGATGTTTTGCAGGCTCTTGGACGAGCCATTCTGACCATAAAGGCGTGTAAATGCCAAATTGGACAGAGTAAGGTAGTCTATCTTGGGCATGATGTAGGAGGTGGAAAAATAAGGCCTTTGCTCAGTAAGATTGAAGCTGTGCAAAATTGGACAACACCTACTACTCAAACCCAAGTAAGAGCCTTCCTAGGCCTCACTGGGTATTACAGGAATGTCATCGAGAACTATGGGACCATTGCTTCTCCACTGAATGTCATCTCCTCGGCCAAATTTCCTAAAAAGGTTAGATGGAACGAGGAGTGCAATCAGGCTTTTGAAAACCTGAAAAAGGCTCTTTGCCAAGCCCCAGTAATCAGAGCTCCTGATTACCGCCAACACTTCATTGTGCAGACAGATACTTCAAATGTAGGAATAGGTGCCATACTCAGTCAACTGGATGGGAAAGGTAGGGAGCACCCCGTTTGCTTCATCAGCCGCAAGCTGAAGGATCCTGAAACAAGGTGGGCAACAATCGAAAGAGAGTGATTTGCTATCGTGTGGGCTCTGCAGAAGTTTAGGCCATACTTGTATGGTTCTACTTTTGTCATTCAGACTGACCACCAACCCTTGAGATGGTTAATGCAAATGAAAGGGGAAATCCCAAAACTATTGAGATGGTCGATCTGCCTGCAAGGGTTTGATTTCACCATTGAGCAGAGGTCAGGGTGTCACCACCAAAATGCTGATGGTCTCTCTAGGATGTATGGCATCGACTCGAGGTATGAGATTCATCCAGGAGTGGATTAAATCCTCCTGTCCCTTAGTCTGGGGGGGCGAGTGTTAGGGAGAATTCTCTGTTTAGGCTGAATTTCCTAACCTAGTGAGTACCCAGCAGCTTTGCTGCATTTCTGGAGTTTGTTTTTTCCATCCTGCCGAGAGTGAGACTCTTTTTCTCCCACTCTTGGACATGTATGTGTGTAATTCCTTTAAATGTCAATGTGTTCTATGGGCTATGGGGTCTTTTACTCCATAGGGTCTCATATGTTTTACTATGTGTGTTACAACGCACCCTCCATGCCGTAACACTGGGGCGTCCTAGCGGACCTCCACCATAGACTCCATACCCGGGGACTGACTACTGTCTCCCCGGGCATGTAAAGTCACCATTGGCTTTACTAGACCTAAATATACTAACAGAACTAGTACAAACCATCCTATTGTGGACGTACTAGTAGGAGTGATTCGATTACTCCTGGGTCTGTTATTCGAGGGGGCACTGTCCCGTCCCCCCTCGTCGAGTTTTGGCTGGTGGCAGTGGAAACTACTTGTTATATTCGACCCCGAATATAACTCTATGGGATTCTTCCCATTGTTGGAGGTTAATACTTTTCCTCGTTAATCTCTAACATACCACCGGTTTATTTATCTTAAATAAATCTATCGGTTGGTATTTTCTGCCAGAACTCTGTGTTCGTCTCTGTGACTCCTAAACCAAAGGTTGAGCCCTTTGTTCCACTTTTGGCGGGCCTCTACACAGAGGCCCTCCAAAGTGGTGCCATTCTGTCTGGGTAACACAGGGGGCGTGGGAGGGGGTTTAGGCACCCTGGACTGAGTTGCCTTGCCAACTCAGGTCGCACTCTGGTGTGATTGGCCCAAGTGGTGAGCCACCCCGCTCACCACTTAGCTAGGCTGAATGAATGGGGTTTTTCTGCATAAAAGCAGGGCTTTTGGGACTGGATTTTCAGAAGTCACCACACGACCTAAGAATCCGACGAGGGTAGAGCTGAGCCGACCTGCAATGACGACACCTCCGGTGGAGCCCTGCTGAACCGACTCCCCACTTCCCGACGACAGAGGAGATCTCCCTGCCAGAGAGTCTCTTCCCCTGACTGGTGGGAACAACCAGTCCCCTTTGCTTTTTCTTCGCTCCAGGACGCAGTGGTCGAATTGCCCATGCAGAGCACCTCGGCAACCGGATAGCCACTACCCCTGTACCGCGACCAAAAGGTGGTGCCTTGTGACAGAGCACTCTGCAGCTGGGTTCTTCCCTGGTGGTGCAACGATCTTCAACTTTCCTTCGACGATGAGATCATCTCTTCTCTTGGCAAAGACCCGACATGCATCCACCACCAGGAACAACTGCCCCCGCCGGAGCTGTCTCTCCACAAAGAAGGTACCGTGTCCACCTGGCTTCCCTTTCTACCGGATAGAGTGAGGTGTCTTAATCCTCACCTTTCCATTGGGTCGCCTCAAAGCTTTCTTAACTTTCTGTTCTGAACTGGACCAATCTTTCGATAACAATTTGCGACAAAGACTTGAAGTGCATTTCCACTGTGATACTGTTTGTTTTGGGACACATCACCTTGCCTCTCTCTGAGTGGGCCTGGCCTCTGAACTTTGCGATCTACAATAGACTCTGCTTTACTCGCCTTGCAGTTGTTCATAAAAGTATTGATACCGAGTTGATTTCATAACCTGCCTTATTTTTCTCTCCCGTCCTAACGAATACTAGAGTGCCATCTAGGTTAAAGCATACACCTCTGTCTGCAAATAAGTGATGCCGGTGAACCTAGACTTGTCGAACTATTGTTAGGGGGATTGATCTTTTTCTTATAGTATTGTGATTGAAGTTGTTTGCCGTATTAGTGCTAGAGTGTTTTTCATAGATGTGTTTTTATAAATAAATAACTATATATCTTTACACCAAAGCCTTGTTCCGTGTTTGCTTGTTCTACTGTGTAAATTGCCCTATTTTGTATACTCCACATACTGCCTAACTCTTCTTGAGGGAAGTCTGACTGCTCAGCCACAGCTACCAAGTGAATCTGTGTGGTACAGACTGCTACCAAGTGGGTTTACTGCCAAACACCTGTAGTCCTAAATCTTTTGCTTTGGTCCCAGAGGGAACTGCACAGGTTTCCGCCTAATATCTGGTATCTCTGCAAGGTGACAGTAGTAACCGTGGAGGACCAGGGGTCTTCTGTTTCCACATAAATACATTCTATCAGTGAAATTCACTGTAATGAAGTCAAGACATCCTCTGCTGATTGCTTTAGATTCAATGGGCCTCATTACGACCCTGGCGGAACGGGTTAAACGGCGCCGTAAAAGGCTGCGGCGCCGTTCAACCCGTTCCGCCACATTACGAGTTCCCCTCGCGGGACACGTTAAGCACGCCTGGGAAAACCAGGCGTGCATACCGGGTCCCATGAGGGGAAGCGGGAGCAAACAACGGGCCATCTCGTAATGGCCCGTTGTTTACTCCCTCTCCCATTCCCATTCAGCCCTATGGGGGCTGAAATGGGAATGGGGATGAACCGTGTCCGTGTCCTCGAGTGAGGAATTACCGGGCCATCCGAACTCGGAATGGTCCGGTAAGTCCTCATTCCGAGGACACGGACACAGATGCGGTTTTGCTGGCAGCCATGCCGCCAATAGCTTAAATTCTGTGTTGTACTTTGGTCTACCTGAGTGAATGCAGTATGTATGGAATCTTGGTGTGCCTGGAATGTCCCCCTCCGAGGTTCCTGTGTGTGTCAGTTGAAGAGAGCCTGGCCCAGAGTAAGGGTGCTCCTTCTATGTAACTTGCTTCCTCTTATACTCTATTATTTTATACCTGTTTCCTGAAACTAAGTAAAGTTGTTACCTGCAGAGTGCCTCCTGTCTCATCTGTGCAGAAGCAGGATTTTTCATTCTGCCTCAGAGGACCTTAGAAAATCTCAGTCAGTGTTGCCCGGGCATTAAAGAAAATCTTGCTCAGGTGCATGTTTGCACGTCAAGAGCCTTTTTAACTGGAGAACAAGCTGTTTTTATTCAGTGCATGGCTCAGTAAATATTTAAAATTACATTATTCTCTGTTTGTTATTTTTATTGAGTCTTTCTTTGAGAATTGTTAGCCTGGATATGTTAAAAGACATTTTTAAGTAATCAAAAAATCTGGTCAGGGTTCAGATGGCTGTCAAAGGATATAGCATTTGCATTCATAAATGACGTTTAGGCAGTAAATAGGCAGTGTTGGAATAGTGCTTTCTTGTAGGCATAATTCCTGAATGAACCAGGAAAAAAATAAGCAAATAAAAGGTCCATGCACAAGTTAAACCAGTCGAACAGCCTTGCACTTACCCTTCAAGTCTCACCAAGAATGTTAAATAATAATTGTATAGTTTCTTGGACAACATATAATAATTTCTGAATACAATTCAAATGATTCAATTCAACTCGAGGTGGGACACTAATGTGAGTGTCCTTCCTCAATTTCCGTAGCCGTTACTAAGGCAATGTTATAAACATAAGGCGTGAGTTAGACATGCAGTCCTCATACTGAAATGGGGAAGCTCTACAAACTAGTACTTGCACTGCTTAAACGTCTCAGTTCTTTTTGTTAATTTGCATTTTTATGCATTTGTATGCCATCTTCATGGCTACATTTTAGGTTCTTACTTTCTTTACTGATATTTCTTTTAAGGTCATTAAAGTACCTTGACACCTTACATGTGATATGGAGACATCCTCCTAATTGAGGTAATACCACTTCCTTGTTATTTTTTATGAGATTACACATAATGGCATACATTTTTAATAGTTTGCAGGATTCTTGGTATACACTCATAATTACCATTAACTTTTAAAAATGCTATAAAGCCGTCTTGACCTACATGTGACCTAGCACATAGAGAATAGTACTCTGAGTCATTTCAGGTATTTGTTTTGAGATATCAGAATTGTTCATCAACAATCCTTGTTGAACCTTGGAAAACACCATGTTTTCAGTACGATTCACTATAGTAAGGAATGCTTTTAGCTATGTACTACTAATTCCACAACACTACCTTATCACTCTTTAGTCTGTTTTAGCCTATATCACTTATCAATTTTTAACTTGGAGTGGTTTCCAATCTGGATCTTTGCCTATACCACATTGGCAGAAGATGACCTCACATTACCCACCCTGTGCTGGCAGGTACTGAGCCCCTTGCATATATATATATTACACGGTAGTGGCCATGTAGTTATGGTTAAGTTGCTATTTCCATAGGAAGAGCACTTTTTGGGCGGCTCCCTGGACGGATCCTCACCAAACTTTGCAAAAAAAGTAGTTGGGTCACTCTGAATTTTTTTGCAAAGTTTGGTGAGGATTCGTCCAGGGGGGGCAAAGTTATAGGGGGGTCCCAAAACTTTTTTTTTCCCCATAGACTGAATGGGAAAAAACTTTGCGCACAGCTACAGCCCGAACCGCTGGACGGATTTACACCAAAATTGCGGCAGGAGCGGCGGCCTGGTCCAAAAAGTGTGCTTTTGTAAATTTGGTGTAAATCTGTCCAGTAGTTTTTTTAAAAATGACTAAAATGTAAGCCAAAAAAATTAGTGATATCTGCGTTCGCTTCACGGACGGACTTCCCTGTTCTCTCTGCGGACAGCACCCCGATTGGCCCATGGGCTTGCGTCATGTCCGCGGACATGCAACGTGTTCACTGATTGGACGGCGAGGGGCGTGGAGCGCGTCAGATTTTCTGTGGCGCCCGCCATCTTGTTTTCGCAGTCGACCGCGTACAGCGCAGTGAAACGTGGATAAAAAATTGTATTTAGTGCCGTGTGTTGGTGTGTAAGAGTGTTTGGGGAGGGTGGGGGAGTATGAGATAGGTTAAATGCTTTGTTTTTTTATGTGCTAGACGTTTTTGTTGCGTTCGATTTGTCCGCGGAGAACACGGCTGTTCTGACATTTTGTAAATAAACTAAATGGTGGGGTGTTTAGAGGACGGAGTATGTGTCATTTTTGTTCGCAAGGAAGGTAAAAATGAGCTATGAACACTCGCGGTGTACTTTATTGTTCGTAAATACACAAACTGGGGGTGTCCTCAGGACGCTGTCCCTATTGTAATCTGTCTAGTTGAATGTGTTCTAAGAACACTCGCAGTGTCCCGAAATGGTTGCAATTACACAAAATGGGGGTGTTCTGAGAACGTTGTTTGTATTGTTCGTTGTCAGGGTGAAAGTGTTTTAAGAGCACTCCTTTTGTCCGCTAATAGTACAATTTCCTAGGGGCGTCAACCGACTTTTTGTCCACTAAAGAAATGATAAATCTGGCTGGTGTGCGTCGACATTATGTGATAATCTTATGACTGGCGCTATTGAGCTGGCTGAATTGCTTTTGCAACACTAAATCATATCTCCCGCCACTAAGCCTGATATTATCAAAGCATTCATATTCCCCGCCTCTCTCCGTGACGTTACAGGGTGCGTAATGAAACGCGCCCAGTCGTCTCCAGTACTACGCGACTTTACACAGAACCCAGAAGACAACACACATTATGTCACAACACAGCGCGCCACAATTCAGAATATGAAACTGTGATTTAAAAGCAAAGAGCAAGATGGTAAATGTTGTAAAGTACATTTATTTGACATCAAATGTTTAGAGAATATTCAGCAATTTGCATTTGTCTTTGTTGTCGATCCGCAAAAGTTCATGTTGAGACACGCGATGTTCCTTTGCGGTGCAGAGAGTGTTAGATCAGGTTACAACTCAGTGCGCCACAATTCGGAATATGAAACTGTGGTTTAAAAGTAAACAGCAGGATTGTACATTTGGTAAAGTATATTTATTTCACATGAAATGTTTAGTGAATATTCAGCGATTTGCTATTGTCTCTGCTGTCGATCAGCAAAAGTTTACTTGGAGCCGCGCGTTGTTCCTTTGCGGTAGATAGGCTGTTGGTTTAGGATAAAAGCAGTAAATGGTCTCTTTGATAATCAGAAGGTTGCTCCAACAACGAGCCATTAGACCACCGTATTGGTTGGTATGTTGTTTGTAGCCGCTAGTACTGCGTAAGGGCATGTTGGTCCTTGGCGATTGTCCCATAAAATGGTGAGGGTCATGAAGTTGCATATTTGGACTTGCACCTGGCAGTTGAAGACCCCATCCGCTGGAGTCTGTAAATCGTGACATAGACAAAACGGGGCCACGTACCTGTTTTAAAAAACATAAATTAGTCTCACCGCCGATCTTCATTAAAAATCATAATTTTATTTATTAGGGCGTGAAACTATTTGCTATCGAAGATAGTGCAACAGAGTATGTTAATAATAAAATAGTAATATTTTCCCATTCATATAGCGCTAAGAACTGTGAGGTATCTAAGCGGTGCTTATTATTAACCACGGTGTGTGGTGCTCATTTATCGACCACGGAAGGATGAAAGGCTGAGTTTGGGCTTGCCAGGATTCGAAATTGCGTTAGCAAGCTGTGCACGGATGTCAAAGCGAGCTCTGTACTCGCTCTGCCACTTGACAGGCTACAGTAAAGTGGCACAGCGAGTAGAGCGCTTGACAGCCTATAGACCGGTTAAATTATTTCTATTAACCCACTCTTTGTCGTCTGCCTTTTTCAGAGCCCTCTAAACGACAGGGGATCAATTTGGCAGTGATAGTACGCGGTAGAAAACATTATGCCACTTTCAACGAACAAGTTCAACTTCAGTGGTCTTTAATGCTACGCTATTGTAATTATATTTGGTATAAAGTAATGTAAAGGGTTACTTACAGTACAATTGCAATTTCCATTGTCTACGAGTGGTGCAGTCCGAAAATACGACTCTGTGTGTGCAAACAATCTTTCGCATAGTGATATAATATGTAAAACTGGTTTCGTTTCAGAAATTTCATCTTTATCTTCTCTTACGTTTTAGCAACACTCCTTCAAGAGAAGTCTTTCATCACAATCTCTGTCTGTCAAGGTCAAAACACAATACAACCTTATAGTCTGCTTCGTGAGCCTCTCCGGGGCCCGAGAAAAAAATGAAGCAGCTGACCTTCATGTGAACGAGCATAAATTCTTACTTTGCAACATTCTGTGTAAAGCCATCTGTAGAAGTCGGTTTTTGCACGCCATGTTTGTATATTGTTTGCGTGATATTAAAAAAAGTTTGTTTAAAGGACGTTATGGTTCTAAGTACAGCCGAAAGACCCCTGAAAATAGCAAGTTATGGTAAGCTATGAAAAATAACTCGCGCCAACACCATGCACTGCTAAGACTAACACCCAGGACATCAAAGATGACATCGCAAATATCATTGATGAAATCACTGATGATATCACATGTGTATGTACTTTTCATGGAATTTGTGTACTAGGGATTTTCATTATAATGTTCCGAAAAAAGTGTCAAGGATATTGCAATAAATATCATACCGTTATTAGTGCTTTGAACGATGCATTTATATCAATAAATAGCATTGTATTATGGGATTCTATTAATGGAGAAAGATAGCATTGTGTGCAGAGAAAAGATAAAAGTATAATATTTGTAATGTTAATATGTAGAATAATGAAATGATAATTGTCCTGAAATGTTGGAAAATTCACAAAATGGGGGTGTTCTGAGGACGTTATTCGTATTGTGTGATTGCTTAGCTGTATGCAATGAGGGAATGGTACAGAGAGTAAAGTGGACGCCGTCCGCGGACACCGCGGCTGTTCGTGGACAGGGCGTGGTAAATCCGGGTTTTTCCAGGAAATCCAACATGGAAAGAAGACTGTACGGATCAGCCAATAAGATGTCGAGGTTGTGGATTTGTGTTGAAAGAGACTGTGTGTGGTGAAGATGGCAGAAGTGGAGAAAGTCAGGGTGTTGGTGCTTGGAGATATGTTTGTGCATGGTTTACAGCAGTACGCTGAATGCAGGCATGTTGCAAAGAACTTTGATTTCAAAGGAGTGGAGGTGGTGTGGAGCACTGTGCCTGATTGCAATGTACAGGGAATTGTAAAAGTTTGTGCGGATATGGCCACGATGAACAGTCCGCATGTGGTAGTTTTGCACTATGGTGCTTTCCATTTGGGCAACGTCAGTGCCCCTTCTTTGTTGGCTGATTTGGAACGCTTGGTTCAAGCCGTAGTGAAGATCCTTCCAAATGCGAAAGTAATTTTTTCTGGATTACTAACTAGGGCAATATGGGACAATAGTTCAGTTTTTTGTCCTCAGCAAAACATTGCTAGGTGTGTCATCAACCGAGGCATGTGTGCCTTCATGCTTAGAGCTGGTATGTTGTTCTGTAACAATGAGAATATTGATGCCAGTAATGCTGTTAATTTTAAAGAAGATGGCATTTTTTTATCTTTTACCGGAAATGCCTTTTTATTTTGGAATGTAAGGGTTGCTTTGGAGAAGGTTATGTGAAGATTTTAGGAGTAGAGTAAGAAAAAAAAAACAAGAAAAAAAATATAAAATAACAGAAAAAAAAAACGGCTCTTTTTAGAGCCAACTTCAAAGGGGAAATGGGGCACGCTATTTAAATTTACATTCACCACGCTCAGATTTTCGATGTGTCTGCGGACATGGCGGTAGTCCGCGGACATGAAAATCACTACGAGGGGGTTAGCATGTTCTATGTTACATGTCAGGGATATTATGGCTAAGTTGTGTTACTAAAAACCTATGAAATTCAGTGAACAAAACTTTGTTAAAGGGACGTTATGGTTCCAAGTAAAACCGAAAAACCCTTGAAATTCGCCAGTTATGGTAACATAAGCAACCATAACTCGCGCCACTGTGCACTGCTAACACTAACACCCAGGACATCAAAGATGACATCACAAATGTCATTGATGACATAACTGATGACATCACATGGCTGGCTCTCCCTTTTTATCCTTTAGTGACATATCAAAGCCACATAGTTTTCTACAGTAACAGTCAGGAAGTAAAAATGGAAAAGGTACTATATTTGTAGACTTGGGTTCCTGTCACATCATATATGAAACATGTACGTAGCGGAAGATACAAGCTTGAAAGAGAGGAATCCTTTCTGTGCATGAAGATAATCATTATGGTATCAGCACTTTGTCATAGTTGTATTTTTATTACCCTACCTTCCCTCTATATGCTCATATTTGTATACATTATAGTCACTCTCCATAGAGTGAATGGGAAAAAAATGTTGCTCGCGTCTACAGCCCAAACCGCTGGACGGATTTCCACCAAATTTGGACCAGGAGCAGCGGCTTGGTCCCGAAAACGTGCTTTTGCAAATTTGGTGAAAATTCGTCCAGTAGTTTTTTTTAAAATGACCAAAAAATAGGTAAAAAAAATTAATGATATCTGTGTTCGGTTTGCGGATACACTTCCCTGTTCGCTCTGCGGAAAGTGTCCTGATTGGTCAATCGTCTTGCGTGATGTTCGCGGACATGCAAAGTGTTCGCTGATTGGACGGCGTGGAGCGTGAAGCGCATCAGATTTTTCGGTAGTGCCCGCCATATTGGATTCGCGGACGTCCCGGACAGCGCGGTGAAACTTTGTTCAAAATGTGTATTTTGTAGAGTGTGTTGGTGTGTAGGAGTGTTTGGGGAGGGTGGGAGTGTGTGAGATAGGATGAAAGTTGTGTTTTTTATGTGTTAGATGTTCTTTTTGTGTTCGATTTGTTTGCGGACATCACGGGTGTTCTGAAATTTTCTAAATAAACTGACTAGGGGGTGTTCTAAGGAGTCAAAATGTGTCCGTTTTGATCGCAAGCAAAGTGAAACTGTTCTAAGAACACTTGCGGTGTCCGGGGAGTGTTCGTAGGTGGTGTCCTGAGGACGCTGTCCGTATTGTTCTCTGTCAAGTTGAATGTGTTCTAAGAACACGCGCGGTGTCCTGAAATGTTTGCAAATAAACAAAATGGGGGTGTTATGAAGACGCCTCTAAGAACACTCGCGGTGTCCGGGGAGTGTTCGTAGGGGGAGTCCTGAGGAGGCTGTCCGTATTGTTCTCTGTCAAGTTGAGTCTGTCCTAAGAACACTTGCGGTGTCCTGAAATGTTCGCAAATAAACAAAATGGGGGTGTTCTGAAGACGCTTCTAAGAACACTCGCGGTGTTCGGAGAGTGTTCGTACGGGGTGTCCTGAGGACGCTGTCCGTATTGTTCTTTGTCAAGTTGAATGTGTCCTAAGAACACTCGCAGTGTCCTGAAATGTTCGCAAATAAACAAGATGGTGGTGTTCTGAAGACACTTCTAAGAACACTCCTGGTGTCCGGGGAGTGTTCGTAGGGGGTGTCCTGAGGACGCTGTCCGTATTGTTCTTTGTCAAGTTGAATGTATCCTAAGAACACTTGCGGTGTCCTGAATTGTTCGCAAATAAACAAGATGGGGGTGTTCTGAAGACGTTTTTGAGAACACTCCCGGTGTCCTGGAATGTTCGTAGGGGGTGTCCTTAGGACGGTGTCCGTATTGTTCGTTGTTAAGTTGAAAGTGTTCTAAGAACTATCGCGTTGTTCTGAAATGTTCGTAGAGGGTGTCCTGAAAACGGTGTCCGTATTGTTCGCTGGCAAGCTCAAAGTGTTCTAAGAACACTCACATTGTTCGCGGACATTAAAAGTTTTCCATAAATCATAGTTGAAATGTTTGACTCTATGCCCTGGCAACAACCACCACAGCATATCACATTCATATTTGTTTATAACTTTGGGTGAAAAACAAATGTATAAGGAACAAAGGTATTAGATACTATGGATGTGATGTGCTGCTATGGTTGTTGACTTATTACATTGTATAAGCAATATACTTTTATTTTTTTTCGACCCTCATATTTAGTAGAGTACAAATCAGAGTACTGTGCAATTTGCTCAGTTTCTGTATTTGTTGCTAAAATAATTGGGTCTGTGTGAGAAAAAAAATCCATGTTGGATTTAAAAAAAACCCTTTTTCTGTTATGCTACAGTTTATTTGTTTGTTTGTTTTCAGTGTTCAGTTGTTGTTTCTGGCTAATGCTTTATACTTTGCTTTGTTGTATTTCTTTTGGAACAGTAACAGATTCTTCATTTGTTTTGATATTATAAAATTTTGGAGCAGTTAGATACCGATTGGCGTATTCTAACTGTCTATGTTTTTAATATATTGTAGTGGTTTTCATTTACCTATTTGGATATTGTTAAATTTTGGGACAGTTAGATACCAATTGGCGTATTCTAACTGTGTATTTTTTGGCCTAATTTAGTGGTATTCATTTACCTGATTAGTTGTTGTAGAATCTTTGAGTGTTAGATAGCTTTTGGAGTATTCTAACAGTTTATTTTACTTTAACACACATTTATAATTTTGGGACAGTTAGATACCAATAGGCGTATTCTAACTGTGTATTTTTTGGTCTAATTTAGTGGTATTCATTTATCTGTTTAGTTGTTGTAGAATCTTTGAGCAGTTAGATAGGTTTTGGAGTATTCTAACAGTTTATATTTTTGTAACACAAATTTACTTAAAGGTTTAAATACAGTTTATTAATCAAATGTTGGTTTTAAGAAATCAAATAAGCGTTTGTAAGATTTGCTGGTAATCTCTGCTTTAGAGTAATGGTACTATCATTACATTCAAACCATCCACATTTCTTTTTTATGTATGCAGTGTAGTGCCCTGAATTGGTTGTGGCTCCTGCGTGGTAGATTATACCTATTGTTGTGAAGGTTTTCTTACCAAGTGATATTTGACCATGTGTGAATCCAGTCAGCTTGCAGTTGTTTTTGGTACCATCTGCATTGTAACGTAGAAGCATTAGTATTACGTATTTACTATGTGTTTGTATTACCAACGTGGAGCGATTATCTGAATTGCAGGTAGAGGATAATCTACCATGGTTTGCATTTTGTACAGCTTGCTGAAATGGAATGGATTCACAATTTGGTATTGATATATATATATGAAGCGTTCATTGGGGATTTCTTCTTGTGTCACATTGTTGCAGAGAGTGCATGTATGTTTCCCAAGGTATGAAATCTATAGGTATGTTTTTGTTTTCCAGTACTTGTAGTAAGTACATTAGAAATTCTTGTGGATCTTACTGTGAGTTTATAGTGAATTTCACCATTCCAGCACAGTAGTCCAATTGTCGTCTTATTCCAAAAACACTATATGTGTTGTCAGGATTGTTTGCTGCATTTCTGTGAAGTACTAACATTTGCAAACACAATGGGTTTGTACTGTGTGAGTAAATGTTGTCAACAATTGGTGGTAATTGAAATAGAATATTCATTGCTACATTTGCATAGCAACTTACACCAACTATATTTGAGAATTTAAATGGTCCTGGTAGTTCTGTATCTAACTGCTTTTTTTGGAGTTTGTCTTCCTTCTTTAAAGAAGTACCTGGTTTACTTTCTCTAATTGTTTCTTTTTTGTTTGTGGTTCTTGATGGAGTATTAGTTTCTTTTAATCTCTTTGGAGGATTTCCAGTGACGTCCTGTTGCATTTCAGTTTGATTTAGTTTTCTTTTACAACGTTTTAGTTTTTGTGGAACAGACTAACAGGCCGATTCATGGAATAAATGTGCGGCGAAAATTACGGCGCAGAGGGGCCTATACGTGCGCTGCGCCGAAAAATAGCGAAAAGCGCAGGGAAACCAGCGCACGTCGATTCATGGAAGTCCGTGCGTAAGAAAAGCATAGGACGTGCGCTGAAAAAGTGCGCGGCGCACGCCGGCGCACAGGTCAACCAACGGCGTGCGCCACGGCCACTGCGCTATCACTCCGAGCGCAGCGCACAGCTCTAAAGTAGGCGGAACACAGGGCGGGACACTCGGAATGGGGAATAAAATGGGGCACAACACTCGGAATGGGGAAGAATGTGGGCGGCACAGGGAAGTACAGGAGGCAAGTGCGCGGAACGCCCACACGCTCTCCGGCAACACGTATTCATGGATTCGAACAGGGCAAAACAGCGCTCGATCAAACCAGCGCACAGGCCCAAAAACGTACGCCACAAGTAAGCAGGCGGTAGCGTCCCGACGCACTTAACGAAAGTGCGCCAAAACCTGCGCCAACAAATACCACCCACATACAGCAATGGGCCATACCGTTACCCCAAAGGACAAATGAGGTGCAAAGGTGTACGCCATTAACACGGACACCCACTGTTCAAAAATTCGCACGTGTGTATACAACGGGTTGCGCGAGAAGTCACTCGCGCGATTGCCCTGGGTACGTGCATCCCGGGGTGCGGGGAAGTCCCACACGCGATTGCCCTGGCCACGTCGATATCAGGGGTGCGTGTGAAGTTCCACACGCGAAAAGCCAGGGTACGTCAATTACAGGGGTGCGCGGGAAGTTTCACACGCGAAAAGCTAGGCTACGGGAATTCCAGGGGTGCGCGTGAAATCCTACACGCGAAAAACTAGGGTACGCCATTTACAGGGGTGCGCGGGAAGTTTCACACGCGGCTCTGCTGCGTGGGTCCTCACAGGTGTTCCATTCACACCCTCCACGTCCCCTGCATGCAACCCACACCACAGGGGACTACCCTGCACACCTGCTCATGCCTCCCACCACCCCCACCCCCCCGCAGTCAGGGGCACCTGCCAGAAGGCCCCCACCCATGTCTACCACCACCCCCACCCCCCCCGCAGTCAGGGGAACCTTCCAGCAGGCCCCCACCCATGTCTACCACCACCCCCACCCCCCCAGCAGTCAGGGGCACCTTCCAGCAGGCCCCCACCCATGTCTACCACCACCCCCAGCAGTCAGGGGCACCTTCCAGCAGGCCCCCACCCATGTCTACCACCACCCCCACCCCCCCAGCAGTCAGGGGCAACTGCCAGAAGGCCCCCACCCATGTCTACCACCACCCCCACCCCCCCCGCAGTCAGGGGCACCTGCCAGAAGGCCCCCACCCATGTCTACCACCACCCCCACCCCCCCAGCAGTCAGGGGCACCTTCCAGCAGGCCCCCACCCATGTCTACCACCACCCCCACTCCCCCAGCAGTCAGGGGCACCTGCCAGAAGGCCCCCACCCATGTCTACCACCACCCCCACCCCCCCGCAGTCAGGGGCACCTGCCAGAAGGCCCCCACCCATGTCTACCACCACCCCCAACCCCCCAGCAGTCAGGGGCACCTTCCAGCAGGCCCCCACCCATGTCTACCACCACCCCCACCCCCCCAGCAGTCAGGGGCACCTTCCAGCAGGCCCCCACCCATGTCTACCACCACCCCCACCCCCCCAGCAGTCAGGGACACCTTCCAGCAGGCCCCCACCCATGTCTACCACCACCCCCACCCCCCCCCGCAGTCAGGGGCACCTGCCAGAAGTCCCCCACCCATGTCTACCACCACCCCCCCCCCCGCAGTCAGGGGCACCTACCAGAAGGCCCCCACCCATGTACCATCCATGTCCACCTTCACCTGGGTCACAACCCCACACAATCATGACCGTAATGGACAGTCTGCCCTGCAAGAATTCCCAAACAACTATCCCATCCACCCACATATCAAACACAATGACATGTGACACACCCAATGTAAATCATATGAATGAACACATGTCTGTCACACACAGATGTTGCAAGTGAATGTCCAAACACCCCACATGTCATGCATGAAAGCAATGAGATGATACAACACATTGAAGGATCAAATGAAAATGTATTAAAAATAAACAAGGATGGTAAAAATAAAAAATAACAATAAACATGCAATGCAAACTAAATAATAAAAAAGTACAACCAAAAAAATCAGGAACACTAATTAACAAAAATAAAGTAAAATAGGGGTCCAAAGTCAAAGTCCAAAATTAAATCCAAGTACAAATGAAAGAAGAAACACATTGCCTCATGTGAAAAATTAAAACAAATATTAACATCCCTCAAACTATCAACATGATGATCCGGGTCCATGAGCCCTAATAAATGAAACCTAACTATTTACACTAAGTAAGAAAATGTCTATATACAAATATGTGGTGCATTGTCCTTTGGCAACCAAATAATTACATTAAAACAAAGGAAACCTAACTACAACTAAACTACAGAACTATATACAAAGGCGGCGGGCAAGTCCTGCGGCTCACTGATTGTTGTTCCGGGCCAGGGCATCATCGAACTCCCGCTCGATGTCCCGGAGGCGGCCCCGTTCCACAGCCCCGAGGGTCCGCAGGGACGCCGATGTACCCACCTCCAACTCCCTGCGGATGGCCTCGAGGCACTCGGCCCGCCTCAGGGCCCTCCGCATGGAGTTCTCCGCCCTGACCATAGCGAGCCGCGCCTCTTCCGCCCGCCGCCGCTCCGCATCTATGGCATGGCCCAACCGCTGCCACACGGAAGCCACTTGACGTCCAGGGTCCTCCTGCCCTCCAGCTGATGCCTGCCCCTCTGATGGTGATGGCCCCGAGCCATCAAGGCTCCCACCTTCTTCCTCCTGCTGCTGACGTGCCGGTGCCGGCGCCCTGACACCTGCTGCCTGCACATCCTCCATTGTTTGGGGTGCTGTTGTTGCAGTGGCCACCCCTGCTGGACTCACGACTCCCGACTGGGGCAGGGATGTGTCCTCCACCAGCCTGGCCCCATCGTCAGAGGCAGCTCCACAGGGCACCCAGGTGACAGGTGGGTAGGAAGATGGCACGGAGGACGACTGGCGCATAGGGGGTTCAGGTGAGGAGGGGGTCGGAACAAGGCCCAGTGTATGGAGGAACACAGCCTGGTCTCCCTGAGAATGGGTCCGGACGTGGGCAACCCTGCTGGTGCAAGATGATGCAGACACAGGACCGGGGACAGGATTACACACAGGCACCTCCGCGGCGGCCTGTGCTGCCTCCTGTCCCTGCCCCTGTGCTGCACCACTAGCACCAGTGGAATGCCCACCTCCAGACCCCATCTCAGTCCCTTGCACGGCCTCCTCCTCCACCAAACCCACCACCAACCTGGATGACTCCCTGCCATCTTCCGCCGCGGAGCCCTGTGGGGTCTCAGCTGCCCCTTCTGCTGCCGAGGAGTCCAACTTCCTCCTGGACCTCCCCTCGGCAGCTGCGACCTGGGACACAGCACCGGACTCCTCACTCCCCGACGAGATGACAACAGGGGAGGGGAGCCGGGCCTTGCGTCTCCGGCTGGCGGTGGCATCCCTGCCGCTGTGCTCCACAGCACCTTCTCCGCCCTCCACATCAGATGACGCTGCAGGCAGGGAGAGACAGGAGACAGGCATCAGGACACTGTACAATTGACTCACACACATAACAGTTGTACAAGAGTGGCATTGTCATACTCCAGACCTGGCATCACAATCCCCAACACACTTGTCTCCTCAACGCACACACATGAGTCATTCAACAGCCATATTGCTACAGCCCGCTACATACATTCACATACAGCAGCATGAGCAGACAAAGGTGAGCCACACATCACATGATACACACGGACTCAAATACACATGCACACATGCAAAGCACACATCCAAGCATGTGTACCACTCCGCAAACTGTCAGTCATGAGATGAACATCCATGTCACATTTGCAATTCACTCTCCAACATGACAGTGTCACCTGCATCCATGTAGCAACACTGTTGCACCCTTCACAACTACACACACGCACACGCTGCAGACTAATGCACCTGGAATCAACATCCATGTGTCACACCACAAGCATGCCAACTCACATGCACAGTCAAACACATGTGCCCACACACAAGCATTTGCACTGCAAGCACACACACACACATGCACCATCCTTGTCTCACACATCACAGGCACACATGTGCTTGTCTCACAGCCCTGCAAACACACATTTATACATGGCCACACAAAGACATGTGCAACATGCACACTCCTGGCACACCACCACACACACAGCTTACAATCAGTATGCATGTACACTCACCGCTCGACTCCAGACGGGTCTGCCTCCCAAGGACCTGGACATGGAGTGCTGGGGATATGCGTTCCAGGACCCGAAGTTCATCTTGCGACAAGTGGCCCCGCCGCCCCTTGGCATCCACTGCCTTCACGAGGTGCCGGGCCTTGTTCAGGGTCCTGGACCTGTAGTCCTCCCAGCGCTTCTTGACTTGATGGAATTCTCGGACTGCCACCCCCTCTGCGTTGATGGCAGTCACAATGTCCGTCCAGATCCTGGTCCGTCCTTCCTTGTCGAGGCGCATCCGTCCGTAGAGGGCATCATACTGCCCCAGGACTCGCTCCACCAGGACACCAACTTCGGTGGCACTGAAGCTGGTGCCCCTCTGCCTCCCTGGCCGGGGGTTGCCAGTCGTGCCAGATGTTGTGCTCCCTGTCATGGCAACCCCAGAGGCAGGAGTGGGTGGGCAACTGGGTCCTGGGGCTGGGCTGTGGAGCGATGGTACGGCTGTCGGGAGTCTTTGGTTCCAGCAGGGGTGGTCACAGCAACTGCACCCCTGGCTGATGTGCAGGCAGCAAACAGCAGGGCACGTGGGCAGCAGGCAGTCAGGCAGCAGCAGATGGCAGGTGGGAGAGTGCTCGGGGCTCTGGGGGGCAGGATTCCGGCCTTCGGGGCAGGAGCGTGGTCTTCCGTGTGTGAACGCGTGGCCAGCTTGATACGGAGTGAATTGGCACGTGAAAATCATGCACGTCTGCGTGGTATCCGAGGAAAGGCCGCGTAAGCACGTCAGCACGCGTACGCGATTTCATTGGTCCAAAGGGCCAGGCGCGTAAGCGCGTCTATAACGCACGGCCGTTTCCCAACCCGCGTGATTGGTCCAAAGGGCCAGGCGCGTAAGCGCGCCTATGACGCACGGGTGTTTCCCAACCCACGTGAAAAAAATACACGTGCCGCGCGAGCGCGTCAGCACGCGTACCCGATTTCATTGGTCCAAAGGGCCAGGCGCGTAAGCGCGCCTATGACGCACGGGTGTTTCCCAACCCACGTGAAAAAAATACACGTGCCGCGCGAGCGCGTCAGCACGCGTACCCGATTTCATTGGTCCAAAGGCACACAGCGAGTAATCGCATATTCAACAGCGCGCGTGAAAAACGCCCGGTTACCATTTACATCTGGATACAATTACAATATTAATAACGTACATTTAACCTGGTAAACCTCGAGCATGTAGTCACACACGCTCGGCCACGACACGTGCAAAATTACAACAGGCAATACGGAAAGACGTACGCCTGCAGTAAGCAGGCGTACATGACCCGGCACGTCTAAATATTCACGTGAAAACATCCTACAGGCTCAGTGCAAAGATGAACATACCGTTCCTAGCAGCAGTGGCTGTGGGTTACCAAAGGAGGAGGAGGAGGAGAGTCAGGGCCAGAATTTTCTCACCCAGAACCAGCCTATTCGGGATGCCTGATGACCAGGTGTATGGGAGGTACAGGTTTCCAGCACACATCATACTGGACCTGGTCAGTGAGTGGGAGGATGACCTCACATCACCCACCCTGTGCTCCCAAGCACTCAGCCCCCTGCAGAAGGTCCTGAATGTACTGCACTTCTTGGGCACTGGATCTTTTCAGCGGACAAGTGCCATAGTGGGTGGTGTGTCACAGGCCACGCAGTCACGCTGTCTACACCAGGTCTTGAACATCATCACTGCACGGCCATCAGTCCGCAGGCACATATATCTCCCCAGGACTCCTGCAGAAAGGCGGGCGTGCATCCAGGAATTCTATGGTGTGGCTCAATTCCCCAAAGTGCTTGGTGCAATTGACTGCACCCATGTGGCTCTACGTCCCCCCAGGGCAACAGAGCACATCTATAGAAACCGCAAGCACTGGCATTCCATCAACGTGCAAGTTGTATGCAATGCCAAGGGAATCATCACATCAGTATATGCCAACTATCCCGGGTCCACCCACGACAGCTTCATCTACAGAATGTCTACCCTAAGCCGGGACCTAGAGGCTGGCCAGCATGGAGATACATGGCTGCTTGGTGAGCATGAATGCCACTGCACATGCATGCATGTCAGATACAGGGTCATGTCACAACACCACTAATGATACCCATCACCACCTCCGCAGGGGACAGTGCCTACCCTATCAGCCCCCACATGATGACCCCAATCCGGAACCCCACCACGCCACCCGAGGTAAGGTACAACACAGCCCACATTGCAACACGGGGCATAGTGGAGCGCACATTCGGAGTGCTGAAGTCACGCTTTCGCTCCCTTGACCGTTCTGTCGGGCAGCTGTTATATGCTCCCCCACTAGTGTGCAGGATCATAGTGGCAGCATGTGTCCTGCACAACGTTGCAACACGCCAGGGCCTGCCCGTGGACATGGTGGTGCCCCCACATCCACAACCACATGCACGCCCGCTGCGCATGGGAGGGGAAAGGGCACGGGGGAGGCAGCCCGTACGCAACTGGTGGCCAACTTCTTCACCTAGGAATCACAGTGCTGGCTAGTGCACACTGCTCTGGCACATACCATCTGACGATCAATGATGACACTACCTGACAATGTCACAAAATTTCTTGACAATAAACTGTCAGAAACACATCAGCCTGAGATTGTTAACATGGAAGTGTCACTATGTGTGCACCCCTACCTACACATACACCAGCAATGCATAACTATGAAAAGACACAACTCCATTCATCAAATATGCATTGGCACAGGCGAATTGCTACATGACAACATTGCCATGTCACCCAATCCCTTCACAGTCCCGCCACAGAGGACACCATGTCATGGTATGTGAGAGCAAACAAACTGACCCTCACAACATGACACCGGTGTCACAAATTGCAGTGCCCCAAATGGAACATAGCCACACTTGAACAGCTAACCGTGATGGAGGCACTACTACACACCTGTGTAAGAGTCATTTCAATCAAATTACACACCAACCCACCCTGAAGCCCACCAAAACAAGACACAATGCATGTAATCAATGGTAGTCTCAATACCTGATTGTGCTGGTATGTCCTCACCGTCCAGATGTACAGTGATGGCGCCACGCAAAAGTGTCACTGCACATCTACCGACATGTAGTCTGACTCCAGAGAGTATGCCCGTGTGAAGAACTGTGTGAAATACCTGCAAAACATGAGTAACATATGTAAATTGAGGCACATATCAAACCATCATGCATAGTTAGGTGCAACAACAATGTACACTATGAATGTCTACACAGTATTGACTATGGACTGCCCAACAGCTCATGGGAGTCCAATGTCACCGTGTAATTTGCTGTCACTTGGGCACACCCTTTGCAAGCCCATGGAAACGGAAGCAAGAGGGGTGTGGATGCCAGGTACCCAAGCATCGAAATCAAACTCAGGACAAGCCTGCATGTGCCCAGCCACAATACAGTGTATGCCCAGGTACCCACACAAGGCAACACACTTGAAAAAGAAAAATATGATAAGAAAAAATGGCCATGAAAGGGCCAGCGGGGAGGGGGGGCCACCTATGAGGTCCGAGGACAGGATGCACGCCACAATCCACCTGTGTGGATCATGGGAAGTAAAAACACCCCATAGGCTTGTGGCCCACACGGCTACTCTGCTGTGGGAGATGAGTCGCTATCGCTCTGGCCAGACCCTGCAGCTGACTCAGGAGGTGGGGGAGCTGCCTCAGAAGATGGTGTGACAATGGGAGGCAGCCCACGCAAAGCCCGAGTTTGCTCCTCCATGGCTGCAAGCAGGCGGGTCTGGAAGGTCTGGTTCTGGATTATAATCATGCGGAGGTCCCCATGCAGTAACTTCCGGGATGACCTGACCTCCGCACGAGTTGCCTGCATCTCGGCCGAGAGCGTCCGTGTCAGACGCTCCAGCTGCTCCTCTGTCCTTCTATGGGATGAAGCCTCAAGCTCTGACAGGGTCGACCTGAGGTGATGGAATTCTTCCCTCAGGCCTTCCCTGTGGCGCTGGGACTCCATGGAAAGTGATTCCCGCAGAGTCGCCAGTCCTGCCCGCCTGTCCATGTTGGACGCCAACATGTCCTCCCTGTGTGCCTGGCAGATGGACTTTGTAACCTGCTCCAGTCGCTCCATCAGGCTTTCTGGGGGGACAATGGAAGTGGCCACCCTATCCATGGCCTGTGCAATCATCTCGGATGATGCTGCCTGTTGGGTGGCCATACCGTAGATGGATTGCTCCCAAGCGGTATTGCCAGGTGGCATACGGCCACCACGTTGGCGGGCACCACACCTGCCTGGGGCAAGGCGGACTGCGCCTTGCTGTGCCGGCAAAGCCTCAGGCTGCAGGACTGCATTCCCTCTCTGATCTGCAGCCCCAGGAACAGTATCAGAGATTGTGTGGTGTGGCCCTGCATCCGTAACCACCGGAGGCTGAGCTGCCGACACTGACATCCCCATTGAGGGCAATAACCCGGCTGCAGGTGGGTCGGACAGAGGAGATTCTCTCCCAAGAACACTCACCTGCGACTGCACATAGGTGTCATCCTCCGAGTCTACACCTGAATACTGCTCGGGGGAGGAACCCCCAGAGACACCCCTCGACAGCACGACCTGCAGCACTTGTGGGTTTTCACCCACAAACACACCACGTCCCTCACTTGTGGAAGGTCGGCCCGGGTTGCCCTCCTGGGACGGCTCCACCACCACATCCCCAGCATCAACAAGTGCGTCGTCCCCTGCAAAGACATGAAAGAGAGAAATGGAAACAGGCATTAGCACCATGGCATACAACAAGGGCTGATGAACAACAGAGCCAGTAGTTCAATGACACATGTCCCACATGACTGGGAAACCTCCTATGCATTCACCATCACTGGGTCTGGAGGGGAGGCTCAGGGCACACAATGATGACACAGAGAATGGAGAGCAACGCCTGCTCCCCATGCTGCCTAGCACTGGCATCACACATTGGCCGGTGATTGCCATGTCAAATGCACATGCCATCACACACATGGCATGTGACATAGCCACCAAGTGAAGAGGGAGAGGAGGGCAACTAATTTGGATTTTGGCCACTCTGGTCCTGACATTGCTTCATCACATCAAGAAGTTAACATGTTGGACATGGATCTGCTAGTCCCAATTGGCCACGATGCACAGTGCCTTGTCAACATTAACAAAATGCAGTAAACAATGAGATTCCACCTCCCCATCACCTGTAATGGATTCATATAGCATTCGTGAAGCACCTGTACAGAAATGTATGAAGGTACAGCGGAGCACTGAGGGGTGGTGGGGCAGAAGGGGATGCCATTCAACAATCCTACTGGTGCTGGTGTCATTCATGTAACGCAAGTGCAAAGGTGGGTGGCACAATGAAGTGCAAGGGGAAGTTGCGGCTGGAAGTGCTGTACAAGGTAAGTAGGACTTAACGTCAAGGGCAGATGGTGGTAGGCGCAGACAAGTGCTGGGGGGGTGGCCTATAGGGGTACAGAGGCAGTCATGCAGTGCTGTGGGCTCGGAGGGGACAGGGGAGGTACACACTGCATCTGGCTCGGCAAGGTCCTTGCAGATTTCAATGTGTCCTGCAGAGTTGTCAGATGCCGCAGATATGTGCCCTTGGATTGGGGCTCTCATCTTGGTGAGAAGGGTGAGACGCTATTGCCTTTGGAGCAGGCGGCAGGCCAGTTTGCCAGAGGATGAGCATGATGCAGGCCATTTCCTCTCTGCCACCCGGCACCTGTGTTTTGGGTTCACAAGATCCGAGTCATGCCAGGAGTCAGCATTGGCATAGGGCTTCAGGCGGATTGTCATGACCGTGGCAAAGACATCCAGTGTACCTGACATAGAGTGGAGCATGGAGTGGGCCCTGTCAGGATGGGAGTGAGCCTAAGGGGGAGCTGGATGGGGGGGAGATTTTGGCAGCATAAGCCTCGACTGACACACACTTCATGGGTTGGAATACCAAGAAGGTGTGTGACAGTGGTGAGGGTGGCTTTGCCTGTGGGGTGGTGAGGGTGAGGTGGGAGGAGAGGAGAAAGTGATCACTCCAGGAGAGAGGAGTGCAGAGAGGGATGGAGAGGGGAAGGTCAGATGAGATCAGAGCATCAAGAGTGTGCCCTGCAGAATGAGTAGGGACAGACGGGAGTTTAGAGGGTGATAGGGAGTTGCTGAGGTCACGGAAAAGTCACGTGGGGGGGACAACAAGCATGCAGCTGGATGCGTACATCACCAAGGAAGAGGATTTCAGTGTCTGGGGACATGAGTGAGGAGGAGAGGTGAGGCCACTCAGAAAGGAAGTAGTACATTTGACCAGTTTTCCGATACACAGTACGCACAGTTTGTGAATGTCGAGGTGAGATGGAGAGAGACGTCACACAAGCCATTCCAGAGGGGAGTAGGTCTACGTAGGAGTGACAGTGTCAGGAATACCCTCAGGGAAGGCAAGGGCACACCCCCGCCTGCACAGTAGTGCCGGGCCAAGGAGAGGATCTCCTGAACGTCAGGTAGGAGTGTGTCAAAGATGCAGACAGAGCTGGCCGTCAGACATGTTTCCATGAGACCAAGGATGTCAAGGTGCATTACCTCATGTAAGTGACATATATTGGAGGAATGCCTGATGCAGCGGCAGAGTAAGGAGTGTAAATGTGGAGGAGGTTGACAGCCTTGTAGGACTTACGGGGAGTGCTACAGATCAGAGGTACAGCATGTGTAGGAGTTGGAGTGGGAGGCGGAGAAGGATCATGGGAGAGTGCAGGGAGGCAGTGCAGGATAGATGAGGAGAGAGGAGGGGGGACAGCAGGAGAGGAAAGGAAGTTGATGAGATGTGGGTAGCATTTGTCAAGGAGAATAAGGTTGGCCTGAGGGCCTTGGACTGAGATGCTCCCATTACCATACACATCAATTGTGGCCTCTGAGGATTGGAAGGAGGCCAAGAGTACACCCCAACGGGTCACACCATTGATGGTGGAAGAGGAGCAAGGAGAGAGGACTGGGACCATGTGAAGGGTCCTTGGGACAGGCAAAGGCATGTATGAGCAGATGTCAGTGAGAGTTAACCTTGAGTAGGCTCAGATGTACTTGTCAGCAATAGGGTGGGTCGCATTGGAGGGCAGGGTGCCCTCATTTGACTGTTTGCAAGCAGGTGTCGTGAGTAGGGCACGATGGTCTGAACAGTAGAAGTCAGGGAAGATAGACCATGAAGAGCAGCATGGAGTGTGAGGGAATGGGGCTTGAAACCAGACGGAACAAGAGCACACAGGTAGGAGGTGGGTGTCAAGGCAAATTCCAGAGTATGACAGCATGTTGAGTGCCATGTATATACAGAGGACGCATTAGCATGTGGTATCATTGCATGTCAGGCATGTGATGATGGAACTTGAATGGCTGGGGGAAAGTGTAGGAATGGTATGTAAGACATAAGATGAATAGACAGGGGAGAATGAGCAACAATGTCGTGACAAAATGACAATTCAAGGGGAACTTCCATGGTGTAGGGCCATATGTGCACTGTTGGCAGTAGGGATAGTGCTGTGGGCACATGGTGTTGCACTGAACATACTGGATGAGGCACATGGGTGACACTATCAACTCTGCCACACACCCCCTTGACAGGCACCCAACATGAAGGCTTCGCACACACACCATGCACATGGATATAACACACATGCATGTGCACTCACCGGATGATGCCTCGTAATCAGGGAGATCTCCCACACCTTGGAGTTGTCCCTCGGTGACGTAGGATCCAGCTACGGACTCGTGTGGTGTGAGTTCTATTTCCTGTGCTGGGGACCCACCTCCAGTCACCAAGGTTGCGGCATGACTTGAGGCCAGCTTATCCTTTGCCCTGCGCTTAAGGTCATTCCAGCGCTTCTGGCAATCACTAGCTGTGCGCCTCACTACTCCAAGGGCACTTATTTTGTCAGCAATGGTCTGCCAGTGTGCCTGGCGTCTGGCATGTGTGGTCTTGGACCCTGCAACGATGACCATTTCCCTATCATAGTCTGACACATACTGAACAAGTGCATTCAGTTCGGCGTCTGTGAAGCTGGGCTTCCTTGATGGGCCGGACTGTGCAGCCGTGCCTGGGGCATCAGCCTGTGCCGGACGTGCACTCTTCCTCTTCCGCTTGGAAGGGGGTGGGGATCCAGAGTGTCCTACGCCGCTGTGGACACTAGGGGCAGGAGCCGTGGTGGACTCAGTACTGGGTGTGTTCGATTGCACACTCAGCATGGGAGTAGGTGCAGGCATTGGGGGTAGAGGGATAGGGTCAGGCCTGATCTGAGGTGCATGAACTAGGACCGACACAGTCTTGGCAGGGTGTATGAGAGGTGGGGTGGATGGAGCCACACCCTGCCCACGGGGGGCAGCAGATGACCTATCTGGCATAGATGCGCGTGTCCTGATGACACCAATGTGCACCGGTGCACGTGCAGTGGACCTGCTGACCTGGATGTCAGCGATGGAGTCACCCTCGGACAGGTCTGGTGCCACAATGGGCTGGTCCAACAAGGGCTGATCAGGGTTGGTATCAGCCACATGACCCTCAACCTGGGGGGGGGAGGGGGGGCATGGGTGTCCCTGACTGGTCCTCCAGACTGGGGGGGACAGGGGCACCCTGCAAGTCACAACCACGTCCCTAGTGGATCCTCCACGGCCACCACGTGTGGCTCGGCCACCTTTGCCACCCTTACGGCTTGCACGCCTCCCAACCATGGCACTGATGTTATTGTGCGTATGGGAGTGGGTGTGCACAATTGTCCTGGGCAATTGGGTGTCAAAGGGGTTGGGTACCAGATGGTATTCGTACCCTAGTGCAGTGGCAAGGCTATATGACACCCCTGGGGAAAGATGACGGGTCACGCAACGCACAGGCACCCCAAAAAAGTTAAGGAACGTGCACGATACCCCTCCTAGACCACGTGTGCGTATAAAAAACCCTGCACTACGCTGTGGCATCCAGTAACACAAGAATGAACGTATGCGTGTCACACGCAGCCTAGATTGACCTCTGAAGAGGTACGTGACACACGGGGCAAGCACAGATGATAGATGCGTGCGCAACTCACCGTCTGCCAGGGAGTAATGCGTCAAAAAGACGCGCATGTGCGCGTTGGCAACACCCCCGCCAAAAGAAGAATGGGACGCTGTCTGAGGAGACAGGACAACAGTAGAAGGGAACGCTGTGTGAGGAAACAGGCCCAGGAAAAAGAGCAAAAGAGAAAAAGCTGTCAGAGGTAACAGGGAGTACGACCTTTGAACGCCGTGAAGTAAATCGCGTGTCAACTGACAAGAAGTACAGAATACACCAACTCGCTCTCCACGAAAAGCACGTACAAGGAAATGGCGTTCTACATGTACCTTTTATGCAGGCCCACAGGTCCTGCGTCACTTCCGCGTGTAGGCGCTGAAGGGCCAGCCTCCAATCACACGCATTGACACTGGCTTGTGTTTCTTTCACGCGGGTTGGGAAACGGCCGTGCGTTATAGACGCGCTTACGCGCCTGGCCCTTTGGACCAATGAAATCGGGTATGTGTGCTGACGCGCTCGCGCGGCACGTGTATTTTTTTCACGTGGGTTGGGAAACACCCGTGCCTCATAGGCGCGCTTACGCGCCTGGCCCTTTGGACCAATGAAATCGCGTACGCGTGCTGACGTGCTTACGCGCTGAGGGCCTTTCCTCGGATTCCACGCAGACGTGCATGATTTTCACGTGCCAATTCACTCCGTATCAAGCTGGCCACGCGTTCACACACGGAAGACCACGCTCCTGCCCAGAAGGCCGAGTTACTGCCCCCCAGTGCCCCGAGCAGCCTCCCACGTGCCATCTGCTGCTGCCTGCCTGCCTGCCTGCTGCCACCGTGCCCTGCCATTTGGTGCCTGCACATCAGCCATCTGCAGGCGTACAGTTGCTGTGTCCACCCCTGCTGGAACTGAAGACTCCCGACTGGAAGAACACCACTCCACAGCCCAGCCCCAGGACCAAGTTGCCCACCCACTCCTGCCTCTGGGGTTGCCATGTCGGGCACTGAAACATCTGGCACCACTGGCAACCCCCAGCCAGAGAGGCAGAGGGGCCCCAGCTTCAGTGTCACCGAGGTTGGGGTCCTGGTGGAGCGAGTCCTGGGGCAGTATGATGCCCTCTTCGGAAGTAGCCGCGCCAACTATGAAGGACGGACTCGGATCTGGGACGACATCGTGACTGCCATCAACGCGGAGGGGGTGGCAGTCCGCGACAACCCACATGTCAGGAAGCGTTGGGAGGACTGCAGGTCCAGGACCCTCTCAAAGGCCCGGCGCCTCGTGGAGGGGGGCCGGGGCCACATGAGTTCGATCCAAATGAGGGTCCTGGCACGCATACACCCAGCGCTCCACTCCCAGGTCCTTGAGAGGGAGACCCGTCTGGAGTTGAGCGGTAAGTGTGCAGGCATTGCTGTGTGAGACAGTGCATGTTGCAGTGTGCTGGTTGTGTGATGCTGTATGTGTGGAATGGGCCTTGTAGGCATGTATGTGTGCAGTGTTGTCATGGCGATGCATGTGCGACCAGTAATTTGTGGATCACATGGTTGTTGTATGTGTTGCTATGCAACCTGAGGAGGCCTATGCAGATTGGAAACATGTGAGCATGCAAGTGTATGTTCGTGGACATGGGTGTGGGTGAGGGATGGATGCTGATGCCAGGTACATGTATGGTGTCGAGGTCGGTGTGCTTGACCTGCATGTCTGTGACTTTTGAATGGCATGGATGCATGACACATGTCTGTGACACTGTACAGATTAACTGATGCTGCCTAATCATCCTTGTATCCACTGTGTTTGTGATGTACGAGGCCACATGGATGTGACAGAGGTGAAGTGTGTGCGTGTGATTTGCATGACCAATGATGCATGTGAGTTCCATGACATCGTACTTTAGAAGAGTGCAGTGGACATGTATGTTGATGTGCATGCCATGGACCATGGGTGTTGCATGTGTGTATTGCCTGACCCATGTGTTGTGGAGGGACATGATAGAAGTGTACTTTACCATTGCCAGTCATCTGATATTGCTTCCTGTGTAGGGGACCATTGTACAGTGCCCTGATGCTTGTGTTCTATGTCTCCCTCTATGCAGCGGCTAGTGATGGAGAGGGCGGAGACGGCGCTGTGGAGGTAGACGGCGGGGATGCCCCCACGGCTGCGGCGGAAGGGGTGGGTGAGCCCCCACAGGGGCCAGCTACAGCGGAAGAGGGCAAGGAGCCATCCAGGTTGGTGGTTTCTACAGAGGAGGAGGCGGCCGAGACTGAGGCACACCTGAGGCCTGGTGGGGGCATCCCTGCTGGTGCAAGTGGTGCAGTCCAGGGCCAGGGGCAGGAGGCAGCACAGGTCGCCGTGGAGGTGCCTGTGCATGTCGCTGTCCCTGACCCTGTGAGTGCACCACCATGCACCAGCATGGATGCCCCGTCCCAGGCCCGTCCGCAGGCGGAGGGGGTGTCTATGTCATCTGACTCCCCTCCACCTGCGGACGAGGGGACCCGTGGGCGCATGGAAAAGGTCCTGATTGGGGTCGCGTTGCGCACGGGGGTCATTCGTGATGACGTGCGTGCTTCCCGGGAGGAGCACGCACATCATCACGAAGAGCACCGTGCCGACGTGGCCCAGTTGGGATCTGCCATTGGCGCGGGTTTTCTGCAGGTGATGGCCAATGTGTCGGGCATCTCCTCCTCTGTGGAAAGTATGCGCCGGTCGTTCTCCTTGCCGTCTTCCGGCCCAGTTGACACCAGGGCCCCCTGTGGACCTGCCCCGACCAATGCAGCCGGCTCAGTGGGGATCCCATCCCTGCCACAGTCGGGAGTCAGTGGTCCAGCTGGTGTGGACACCATGGCAACTGGACCCCTGCAGGTGGAGGATGTGCCGGCATCATCAGGCAGGGCACGTGCACAACGGCGTCGGTGGATACCATCAGCCTGGATGCCGTCGTGCTGGCAGAGGCAGTGGCTGCAGAGGCAGCGGCAGCGACGTGGGAGGCGTCATGGCTCGGGGCCATCAACATCGGAGGGGCAGCCATCGGCTGGAGGGCAGGAGGACCCTGGACAGAATGTGTCTTCCGTGTGGCAGCGGTTAGGCCACGCAATAGATGCGGAGAGGCGGCGGGCAGAAGAGGGGCGGCTCGCTATGGTCAGGGCGGTGGACTCCATGCAGAGGGCCCGGAGGCGTGCCGAGTGCCTCGAGGAGATCCGCAGGGGCTTGGAGGTGGACACTGCGTCAGCCCTGCGGGCCCTCGGGGCCATTGAGGATGAACGCCTCGGGGAGATAGAAAGGGAGTTCGATGATGCCCTGGCCCATAACATCTCTCAGTGAGCCGCAGGACTGGCCCGCCGCCTTTGTATATAGTTATGTAGATAGTAGGTTTCCTTTATTTTTATTTATTATTTGGGTTGATTGGACAATGGCCCACGTTTTTTGTATATAGTTAGCATTAGTTAGGTTTTGGGTAGGTTTCATTTTATGGTTTTTAGGGATATTGGACCCGGACAATCATCTTTGTACATAGTTTGTGGATATTTTCGATTTTATTATTTGGACCATGGGGCAATGTGTTTGTTTTTGATTTCCATTTTGATTGACTTTGCACCCGTTCTTTTGGATTTCACCTTTCATTAGATTTTTTTTGTTTTTACCTGTTACTTTGTGTATTCATTTAGGTGTTTCTTTTTTTTTCCTTCTTACATTTTAATACATTGTTCTTTTGATTCTATTGTGTGGACTTCTCTCATTGGTTTGTTGACTGTCACAATCTGGGTTTTCACAGTCATGTGTTGCCATTGTGTGAGTCTGACGGACTTGGACTCATGCGCATACTGCTCATTGGTTATGTATCATGTAATGGGTATTTGATTTTTGAATGGATGTGTACCTTGGATGTGTGTATGGACTGGGGTGACATGGGGTGGGATGTGGTTGCCCATGGGATCCTGGGATCTGTATTGTGATTTCCTATTGGCAGGGGAACATCTGTGTGGGCCTGGTGGGGGGTGCCCCATGATTGCTGGGGGGTGGGGTTGGTGGGAGACATGACTGGGACATAAGTGGGGGCCTGCTGGCAGGTGCCCCACAGTGCTGGGGGGTGGGGGTGGTGGGAGGCATGAGTGGGACATGGGTGGGGGCCTGGTGGAGGGTGCCCCATGACTGCTGGGGGGTGGGGTTGGTGGGAGACATGAGTGGGACATAAGTGGGGGCCTGCTGGCAGGTGCCCCACAGTGCTGGGGGGTGGGTGTGGTGGGAGGCATGAGTGGGACATAAGTGGGGGCCTGCTGGCAGGTGCCCCACAGTGCTGGGGGGTGGGTGTGGTGGGAGGCATGAGTGGGACATAAGTGGGGGCCTGCTGGCAGGTGCCCCACAGTGCTGGGGGGTGGGTGTGGTGGGAGGCATGAGTGGGACATAAGTGGGGGCCTGCTGGCAGGTGCCCCACAGTGCTGGGGGGTGGGGGTGGTGGGAGGCATGAGTGGGACATGGGTGGGGGCCTGGTGGAGGGTGCCCCATGACTGCTGGGGGGTGGGGGTGGTGGGATACATGGGTGGGGGCCTGGTGGAGGGTGCCCCATGACTGCTGGGGGGTGGGAGTCATGAGCAGGTGTGCAGGGTAATCCCCTGTGGTGTGGACTGCATGCAGGGGACGTGGAGGCTGTACAGGGAAGACCTGTGAAGACCCAACGATCGGAGTAGCGTGTTCAACTATCCACGCCCCCCTGAAATGGAAGTAGCCTGGGATTTCGCGTGTGAAACTTCCCCGCGCACCCCTGTAATGGACGTACCCTGGCTTTTCGCGTGTGAAACTTCCCGCGAACCCCTGTAATGGACGTACCCTGGCTTTTCGCGTGTGGGACTTCCCGCGCACCCCTGGTATTCCCGTAGCCTAGCTTTTCGCGTGTGAAACTTCCCGCGCACCCCTGTAATGGACGTACCCTGGCTTTTCGCGTGTGGGACTTCCCGCGCACCCCTGCAATTCCCGTAGCCTAGCTTTTCGCGTGTGAAACTTCACGCGTACCCCTGTAATGGACATACCCTGGCTTTTCGCGTGTGGGACTTCCCGTGCACCCCTGGAATTCCCGTAGCCTAGCTTTTCGCGTGTGAAACTTCCCGCGCACCCCTGAAATGGAAGTAGCCTGGGATTTCCCGTGTGAAACTTCCCCGCGCACCCCTGTAATGGACGTACCCTGGCTTTTCGCGTGTGGGACTTCCCGCGCACCCCTGGAATTCCCGTAGCCTAGCTTTTCGCGTGTGAAACTTCCCGCGAACCCCTGTACTGGACGTACCCTGGCTTTTGGCGTGTGGGACTTCCCGTGCACCCCTGCAATTCCCGTAGCCTAGCTTTTCGCGTGTGAAACTTCACGCGCACCCCTGTAATGGACGTACCCTGGCTTTTCGCGTGTGGGACTTCCCGCGCACCCCTGGAATTCCCGTAGCCTAGCTTTTCGCGTGTGAAACTTCCCGCGCACCCCTGTAATGGACGTACCCTGGCTTTTCGCGTGTGGGACTTCCCGCGCACCCCTGCAATTCCCGTAGACTAGCTTTTCGCGTGTGAAACTTCCCGCGCACCCCTGAAATGGACGTAGCCTGGGATTTGACGTGTGAAACTTCCCGCGCACCCTTGAAAATCGCATGGGCCGCTTGCCGTGATGGTCCAGGGTTAGCGCAGCCCCTTGCGCTGGTTTGTGATACCCTGGCTTTTCGCGTGTGGGACTTCCCGTGCACCCCTGCAATTCCCGTAGCCTAGCTTTTCGCGTGTGAAACTTCACGTGCACCCCTGTAATGGACGTACCCTGGCTTTTCGCGTGTGGGACTTCCCGCGCACCCCTGGAATTCCCGTAGCCTAGCTTTTCGCGTGTGAAACTTCCCGTGCACCCCTGTAATGGACGTACCCTGGCTTTTCGCGTGTGGGACTTCCCGCGCACCCCTGCAATTCCCGTAGACTAGCTTTTCGCGTGTGAAACTTCCCGCGCACCCCTGAAATGGACGTAGCCTGGGATTTGACGTGTGAAACTTCCCGCGCACCCTTGAAAATCGCATGGGCCGCTTGCCGTGATGGTCCAGGGTTAGCGCAGCCCCTTGCGCTGGTTTGTGATTTTTATGAGATTTCCCAGCGCAAGGGGCGTTCCTGGGGGCGTAACTGGCGCTGCAGCGAGTCGCTGCGCCACTGTGCGCCATGGCTGCCTGGGGAAGCTAAAATCCATGAATACGCTGTGCGCCGGATTCGGTTTTGGCGCACACGGCTGGCGCAGACTATCGCACGCGCACGCTGTGCGCCAGCCGCGTGCGCTACTTGTGCGCTGAATTCTATGAATTACCCTGTAAGTGTTTAGATGAGGAGTGTATAGTGAGCGAAGTCTGTTATATTCTAAAATGCAAGGAATATCAGCGTTTACTTTACTTGCATCAAAGTTGATTAGAAATAGACCGTCAAGTGTACGTAAGCGTGATAGTGCTACGTAGCTCATGCCTTCTTTAAAGACTGTGTTACCAATATCTATCATTTGTCTAGGGTAAGACCTTGTGATTTATGAATTGTGACTGCGTATGCAAGAGTTAGAGAAAATTGTTCTCTGCGTACATACATATCTTTGAAGAGAAGGAATCTAGCTGTTGAGCGTCCTATCCGTTTTACTTCTGAAAGTTTGTCAAAGAGTATATTGACAAACTGAATTTTGTTGTCACGTGGGTATGTTTGAAAGCCAACACCTGTACCCAGTGCTCCATTAACTAGTCCTTGGTCCATGTCAAGGTTACGTTTAAGCATTACTCTGCAATTTAAGGATAATTTTAACATCTTTTCTAAGCCTGCTGTGTTTGAGATTGATTTTTCTAAATTATTTAGTCTTGTTGTGGCTTGGTCACACATGGGTAGTGTCATACCATGTACATATAATTTTTCTGTGGCGCTAATTTCCATTATTGGTTGCATTTCTTTACTTAGCATGATTTCATTGAATTTAAAACAGCTTGCAAGAGTTGGCATTAAGGCCATACAATTGACATTTTTGTGGGCTAATTGTTCCATAACATCTGTAGCAAATGCATTATCGCCATAAAGTGCATTAATGTGCCGGGTTTTCAATGTTGCTTCTGCTTCTTTAGAAAGTATACCAACTCTCAAACTTTTTAAAATGTTGGCATAAGTGAGATCTGCAGATTGGCGCATGTTTTCTGTTAATTATCTGTATTGGAAATGTTGCCAAAGGTTGCCATTTCCAATGCTGCCAACAGTTTTACGGCAGAGTTTGTGCCCTAATGTTTTAAAAATAGGTTCACCTTTTACTGGTGTTAATTGAAGCAGATCTCCAAAAACAATAATGTGTTTTCCTACAAAGAGCTCTTCATAGTCTGTTTTGAGTACTTCTTGTAATCTGAGGTGAATCAAAGCTAACATCAGGTTGGAGACCATGCTCACTTCATCTATTAGTAGCATTTTCATTTGTTTCAATACTCTGTGTAATTCCATTGCAGCTTCTGCAGAAAGTTTGTAATAGTCTAATTTGTTCTGGTGTTCTACTGGTAATAGTAGTAATCGGTGTAATGTAACACCACCTATGTTGTAGGCAGCTAAACCTGTGGGGGCAGTGACAACAGCTGACAGTTTGTTGTTTGTCAATTGTTGAAGGAACTTACTAATAATTTTGATTAGGAATATTTTGCCAGAAACAGCTTCACCACTGACGTACAGTAGTATAGGTTTATAATTATGGCAGGAGCATTCTTTATTTTCATGTTTTACACCATGTGCAATTTGTTTTGTTACTTCTTGAAAAATGCTACTTTACTCATTGTTTAGTTTTGATTGTAGTATAGTTAAGTCTTCCTTATCTTCATACTGACACATGGTGTTTTCTATTTCTATCATAGCTAATTCTGCCTCATTTGTTATTAGTGGTTCTCCCAGTGGTTCTTGGCTTCCTGTTACAGAAGGTTGACTACTGTCAGGAGTATCCTTATCTAGTTGAGCTTGGAGTTCTTCTTCATGTTGCTGTTCATTGGGCAACATTGTTTTGTACTGTGTAAAGTTTACACCAGTTATAGTGCTTTCATTTGCTTTGAAAGCATCCTCATATGAGTCATAGTTATCTAGTAATTGTTCTTCTTTTCTCCATGGTTTGAAGAGTTGTAGCAGGGATATGTAATATACTTCTTTATGTTGAGGAGTCTTCAATGACAATTTGATATGATTAATTAAATTTGGTTTGGTGAGTTTAACTAAGCTGCCTTCAAAGTCTGTCACTCTATATTAACCTTTTTTTTCATCCGGTTTCATATCATTTTTGTTTGTGTAGTTTTGGGCTATTTGGTATAGACACATGTTTTCCAAAGTATTACTTCTGTTTGGGTAGTATGTGTCCAATAAATTGTTTTTTAAAATGTCTTGGCTGTTGGGATCATGTTTGGCTAATGTTTCTATATCTTCATATGATTTTAGAACTCTTTTTCTAGATTTAGCTGGACCAAGACTTAGCCATACTATATTTTCAGATTTACCATACAATGAAGTACCAGTTAAACAATCAGCTGCTTCATAAGATCCACATTCTCTATGGGTGAGCATTTTTATGCCCAAGCTGTATAATTTCTGAGATACTTTTTTATCTGTTGACAGGTCATTCCAGAGGTCTTGGAGCTCTGTCTTTTCTGCTTTAGTTAAGTATGCTGTGACATATCGTGCAACTGCACTAGAATTGTCTGCAATGTACTGCACATCTATGTTTGCATTCCATAAGTGGGCAATGATTGCATTATAATCATTGATATATTTTTCTTCTTCTTTTCTTTTTATGTAATATGTATTTTTAGGTGACTTTCCTTTAACAGTATGTCTAACTGAAGACATGAGGTTGTTTACTTGACCTGTATTTGTAACTGGTCTAGGGAAACCAAATCGGCATTTGGTGTAGTATTTGCCTTTGTTTTTGTATTTGCGACGACAAT
The DNA here is from genome assembly GCF_040938575.1 of Ambystoma mexicanum. NCBI lineage: Eukaryota > Metazoa > Chordata > Amphibia > Caudata > Ambystomatidae > Ambystoma > Ambystoma mexicanum. The sequence goes on along the minus strand of NC_090922.1, from coordinate 1,133,864,175 downwards.
ATTTTCCACATTTGTGTCTTTGAAATTGTAAAATTTGTGCACAAAGATCACTATTTGTGGCTTCTGATGGAATTTTACAAGTGACATATTTGTCAATAAACTGTAAAACAGTGGCATCACTGTCTTGACCAAATTTTGGAGCATCTTTAATCCATAAAAGCATGTGGATATGTGGTGCTCCTCTGGCTTGGTATTCTTTTCTCCAAAAGAAGTGTTGCACTTCTCCAAGGGGAGGAACAGTTTTATTACAAATAAAATGTAGCATAGCAATGAAGCGATGGTGAAAATATCTTGAAACATTAACAGGATCCAAAGAACAAAGTTCTCCAGGTCTTAGATTATATATGTTTGTTTTGTTTTTATTTGATATGCGTAGGAAATCATGTAAATCTTCCCATGCATATTCTGCACAACTTAATGTAACAAAACAAGTGGGTGGGCCAAGGTTTCTGATCATGCAACGTACATCTCCATGACGTCGAAACCAGTACTCTTTAGTACCACGCATATTTGCTAATAGATTTGTAATATTTGATTGTAAAATCTCATCCTTTTGTTGCACTTTCTCTAATAATTGTGTAGCTGTCATATTTTGAAAGTGTGATCCTGATTTTAATATGTGTGCAACTCCGTAACATAAAGTTGCTAGTTCACTTTCAAAGAGTAGGTGGAATATGTATTCCACATTTTGTCTAAATCTGGGATCTTCAGAATACATACGCAATGAGCGGTATTCCGAAGCTGATATTTGAATAGGTCTATCATCATATCTTCCTCCTTTGCCAGTTGGAAAGAGTAGAGGAAAAGCATGTGCTTCTATACTTTTTTCCCATATACTGATTGGCGATCCTTTTGTTTGACACATTTGGTAAGTTTCCAGTACATCTTGTACGGTGTCATTACAGTGCAAAGGATGAATTGTATACTGGTCTAAAGTATTTGATATTGTAGCAGGATCTAGTAGCTCAAATTGACCAGCTTCTTGTGTTTCTTGAATTATTTCAGTTGTATCTTTCAAGTTTTCTTCAATATTAATTTCTTTGTACTATTCATTATTCTCTTTAAGATATTGGAAGGCTTGTCTAACTTTATATAAATCTACCAGCTGTTGCCATATTTTTTTGTCTTTTGTAGGTACTCCATTTACTGATATAATTAAAGATTGGTGCATTGGACGTTGCACTCCTAGAGTATGCACATTTTCTTTTAGATTTAATGGTAAATAAACTACTTTTCCACGAATGCCTTTTACCAATTCAGAGGGAGGTAATTTTGCTGTTTTTGGTTGAAGGCGTATTATTGCTTGAAATGGGTGTACTGTTTGAATTATGATGCTCTCATATAAATTAAGTTGTTTTAGTGGTTTTGGTACTGGGTATAATTCCAAATTATTTGTGATAGAACGTGAAGGAGTTTGGTTGTTGTCAAGTTTTGTGGTGCAATAACTGCAAAGTATTAAGGGCTCAGTTATTTCATATTTGTTTTCTGCTAGAAGGTAGAGAGCTAATTCAAACCATTTAGAATCTTCATTGTCTTCTATTTTGTATGATAGGTCCACAGTTTTTGTGTTACTTTTATAAAAAATTCTATGGCAACATACACATACATAGTTTGGTACTTCAGCTGATGTACTTTTACATTTTAGTATTTCTTTTTTGTATGTGTTTAGCAAAAGGTTGCCATGTGTAGAATTGTTGCTTAATTGGTTTAAAGCTATTTCTTTCTGTAAATGGCTTTCACTTCCAAAATATAGTGAATTTCTTCAAGTATGTCTTTTGCTGTACCATGTAGAAGGATGTTATTTAACTTTGCTAGTGCTAAAGTAGGAATTTTAGCATAGTACAGTTTATAGACTAGATTTCTTATAGTTGAATGATGTGTTGATATCCTTTTGATATCATGGAAAGTGGTTTTACAAGTAGGTCCTGTAATGCAGGCCAATGAATGTCCTTGTAGTCCTGTGTACTTGCGCACTGGACAGGTATCTATATTTTGCAGTAATTTAATTTTGATTTTGTCTTTGCTTTTTACATATTTATTGAGGAATTGGTGTAAAGATTTGAAACATTGTTTGGGAATGTTACACATTGACGTGCATGGCCATTTGTACACTAAACGTTCTGATTCAGTTGAATGGAGGGGTAATTGTAAGTTTTCAGGGCATATTTTTGTAAGGAGTACTTCTTGTTCCATTATGGTATTATTCACTTTTTCATAACCTCGACCACTGCTATTTATGGCAATTGTATTCGTTTGCTTTTGTTTGTACGCTTCTTCATTAAAATATGGTTCTGTGCTCGTAGTGTGATTCCATTCACCTCCGCAGATACTTAAGAAGTTCTTTCTGTTGACATTTCGCTTATTGAGAAGTCTTTTTTGTAATTTAGTTATTAGTTTTGTTAGTGGTTTCATTTTGTTTAACAGTAAAATAAATACATTTCTTTTGAGAACAATTGCACTGTCCATCAATGCTGCTAAGATTAATTTCCTACAATAGGTTTTAAGCTTTGAACCTGATTTCTCTCCTGTTTTTATAAGATTTTGAAGGACTTTGTGACGGTATATTTTGGCTAAAATACTTTTCTTGGTATGCTTACTTTGCACTATATTAAAATTTGAAGAAGTAGTTTTATCTGTACTGATAGGTGATTTTCTGTTAATTGTTTTTTGGTTTGTTTTACATTTTGATAGAGGAAGCGAAGTTGTTGTACTTGAAACTTTTTGTGTTTCACTAAATGATTGTATTAGCTGTTTTGTTTCAACTTTTTTTTACAAATTCTGCTAGAGATGGATGCTTATGTTGGACACCTTTATTTTCATTTGCTCTAATTTTGCGTTGCTTTCTATGGAGTTGTCTTTTGGTAGGCATTCTTTAGGGGCTGTTGAAAAAAATAAATAAGATATGGGTTGGGGTGTTCTGGAATGTATGTGTGCTATGTGCATGAGTGTTTGAGTAAGATGATGAAGATGTATGTAATGGTGTGTGATTGTGCATTGGGAACTAAAACTAGTAGGGGTAGGTATTCTTGAATTTATGTGTCACTAAACTGGGGTTCAGATGACAAAAAAAAGTAAGCTAGTGGTGTGGAAAAGTACAAATAGTAAATGTAATGTATACAATTAAAACAGTTGTTTGTTCTATAATATCAAAATTGTAGTGGTTCAGTTGGCTATTTTGTGGTTCCAAAAATAGAAATTTGTGGGCCATTCTGGATGTAAATCGCTGTTTACGACATGGACATTTTTTGACAAAATGGTACAAAATCTCTATTTTAAGAAACCAAAATAGCTGGTATTAATGTTATAGTATATTTGATTAATAATATAAATAATATGGTGATATTTTACTTTTTTTTTAAATTAACAGGTAACTTCTTAGTTTTTCTTTCTTCTTCGAATTCGGCTGCTTCTCTTCAGGAAACTGGTCTTCACTGCAACTGTGAAAGCTTCAAATTAGTAACTTTGTTTGTATATAGCACTGTTTTTAATTTAGATATTGATTTTTTTAATTGAAATCCTCAGTGCCTTCTGTAAAACTATTAAACTAATTTATTTACATAAGATACATTGCATCAGTTCAGTGTATATGATATGTTTTTAATGAACAAATTGTATTGAATGACTAACTGTAGCAAAAATAAAATATCTTTACTATGTCTTGTGAAATTTATAATATATTAGTGAATACCACTATTGCTGTAAGTAAACTGTTCTAGGTAATAGCGCCTCAATGTCATGTTCAATTTAAAATAATTAAGTAAATAAATAAATAAAAACAAAAAATATGAAATTGTATAAGTATTTTTATAAAGGTTTAAACATAGATTGTGTTTGCATGCAATTTTGTTTGAATATATGTAGTCTATATATTTCATTTAAAAAATGTTAGTTTAACATGATTTGAGTGTGCGTGTTTAAAGAAAGTAAAAAGTATAAAGGTGTATAAGTGGTAGTTGATTTTAGGAAATTGAAAAAAGTACAGTAAATTCATTTAACAGATTTTACAAGGTAAAAGTCTGTTTGAAAATGTGTTCATCTACCATAGCTCTCAAGTCACACGCTTTTGGCGGGTGTCACACGCCTTGTAAAGGGCAGACTCACCTGCCAAGCCTCCTTCACGCCCATTCATTCCAATGGGCGTCTCACCCTCTAAAAACAAAATCGGGTGATTTCACCTGCCTGTAAAACAAAAATGGTTGAGAGCTGTCATGTATTATACAGAAAATATGCATACCTGAAGTTTGTGTTCATGCATATGGATATGCGTGGAGCTGCAAGTAGAAATCTTGAAGACTTGTACAGAATTTGTGGTAGATGCTGCTTGCCAATGATATGACACTTGTACTCAGAGAGATTCAGAGTACATTTGCAGTGCTGATCTATGATGATGCAGTTAGATGTAGAGGTCTTGAATGTGATTGGTGCATGGTCATGTGATTTTTGAGGTACATCCAATGAGGGAATGGCAGAGAGAGTGTGGTGGAAATGGTAGAAGGGCTGTTCATGTTACGATATGTCCGCGGACATGGCGCTAGTTCCAGGACATCGGGAGTTACATCCGGGGATTTTTGGGTTCAGAAGTCATGCAAATGAGAATAAGCACTGAAAGGGATTGGTCAGGAAAGTTTGGTGGGTGTGTTGTGCCAGGAGAGATTTTTTGAGATACTCTTTTTGCTGAGAGAACAATAGATAGCTATGACTGTGTGTTTCAGAAAACAGATTGTTTGGATTTTAGGAGATTCGTGGATACATTGGTTGAAGGTGCATGCAGAAAGCTTTGGAGTAGCTGTAGATCTTGGATTCCCACATGTGGAAGTACACTGGCATGGAGTACGTGGAATGAAGTGGTTGGATTTGCTACCTCTCTGTGCTACTTTGGAGACAGAGCAACATCCAGACATAATTGTAATTCATTGTGGAGGGAACAGTTTAGGGCATGTGACTGGAATTTTTTTGCAATTTGCTATGAAAGAAGGACTGAGGAAGGTTATGGACATGTTTCCTAATTCGCAAGTGATATTTTCACGGATTGCGCAGAGACAAATGTGGCTTCGTTCTTCTTCATTTGGTCCACAAATGGAAAAACTAAGGCACAATGTTAATAAGGCTGTTTGTGGCTTTCTAAGAGATTTTGGCATGTCTTCTTTTAACAATGAAAATATTATGTTTTGTAGTACATACATTTTCACAAAGATGGAGTCCATCTTACTTATGCTGGCTATCAGATTTTTCTAAGAAATGTACAACATGCATTGCGACCTTTTTTGGAATTACAACAACGATTTTGAAGTAGATGTTAAGCATTTACAATTTTTGACTTACAAACACCACCCAAAGGCTCTTTTCAGAGCCACCACTTCTTTCCAGAGAAAATTACAATGTTTGTGATGGAGTAGTAACCCAATTTTTTTAATGTTTGCGAACTGTTCGCGGACTTCTAAAAAATACAAAGAGCCCTGCTTCATTTATTTTCACTTCTATTTTTTAACTGGGAAAGGCGGCTCTGAAAAGAGCCTTATTTTTTTTTTTGATTTTTGTAATTTTGTATTTGTTTTGGTTTTTCAGACACGACACAGTATGAGAGGAGGGTAAAGGAGGGTAAAGGGGGGGCACCAACCACAGGGATAAGAAAGGGCGAGCTGAGAGAGGAAGATGTAGAGTGGGTTTTATTTGGGTAGTGAGCAGGTCTTCTTGTGCTCTGAGACGATAGTCTCAAAAGCACTCCGAAGTCGCTCCCCCCTGCAGAGTACTGTGTCACAGTACATACATACAACTGTGACCCTCGAAAGGTAAGGGTCATCAGCATTCTGTATGGCCTGTGAGGCAGCTTCAGAAAGATGCTGTCCCACAGAGGTGGTCCTTGTGGTGACAGGATCAGAAACAGAGGATGAAGTAGAGGAAATCAACCTGCTACGTTCTTCTCAAGGTACAACCCTGCAAATAGCCCCAGAGTGAAATGACCTCAGGTGTCGCTTCATAGTAGTGGTCCCAAAGCTGTAGTTACCGTGCTTCCCGCGACTGAGTATCATTTTGCACTCATTGCAGGTAACATGGTTCGCACGAGCCTTAGGACCATTCCCATGAATGGTAAATAACCGCCACACCCAAGACTCACGCCTAGTGCGGGTAGTAGGGATTTCCTCTACCTCATTCTCATCATCCTCTTCTTCCTCCTCCGCATCCTCACTCCTGTTCCCCTCTTCAGGCCCTTGGGGAGGTGGTGGTGGTGGAGGGGGTAGTGGTGGTTCGCATCTTTGATGGCATCCCTGGCTGCTGAGCTGCCACCTGGTGCTGCACCTGCTTCAGCACCACCCCCACCCCCTCCACCTCCACCACCTCCCCAAGGGCCTGAAGAGGGGAACAGGAGTCAGGATGCGGAGGAGGAAGAAGAGGATGATGAGAATGAGGTAGAGGAAAACCCTACTACCCGCACTAGGCGTGAGTCTTGGGTGTGGCGGTTATTTACCATTCATGGGAATGTTCTTAAGGCTCGTGCGAACCGTGTTACCTGCAATGAGTGCAAAATGATACTCAGTCACGGTAAGCACGGTAAGTACAGCTTTGGGACCACTACTATGAAGCGACACCTGAGGTCATTTCACTCTGGGGCTATTCGCAGGGTTGTACCTTGCAAAGAACGTAGCAGGTTGATTTCCTCTACTTCATCCTCTGTTTCTGATCCTGTCACCACACGGACCACCTCTGTGGGACAGCATCTTCCTCAAGCTGCCTCACAGGCCATACAGAATGCTGATGACCCTTACCTTTCGAGGGTCACAGTTGTATGTATGTACTGTGACACAGTACTCTGCAGGGGGGAACGACTTCGTAGTGCTTTTGAGACTATCGTCTCAGAGCACGAGAAGATCTGCTCACTACCCAAATAAAACCCACTCTACATCTTCCTCTCTCAGCTTGCCCTTTCTTATCCCTGTGTTTGGTGTCCCCCCCTTTACCTTCCTTTCCCCTCCTCTCCTAGTGTGTCGTGTATAAAAAAACAAAAATAATACAAAATATCAAAAATAAAAAAAAACATTTTCAGAGCCGCCTTTCACAATTAAAAAATAGAAGTGAATATAAATGAAGCAGGGCCCTTTGCATTTTTTAGAAGTCCGCGGACAGTTCGCAAACATTTAAGAAATTGGGTTGCTACCCCATCACAAACATTGCAATTTTCTCTGGGAGGAAGTGGTGGCTCTGAAAAGAGCCTTTGGGAGGTGTTTGTAAGTCAAAAATAATAAATGCTTAACACCTTCTTCAAAATGGATGTTGTAATTCCAAAAAAGGTCGCAATGCATTTTGTACATTTCTCAGAAACATCAGATTGCCACCATAAGTAAGATGGAGTCCATCTTTGCGAAGAATGTTTGTACTACGAAACAGAATATTTTCATTGGGAAAAGAAGACATGCCAAAATCTTTTAGAAAGGGACAAAGAGCTTTATTAACATTGCGCCTTGCTTATTCCATTTGTGGACCAAATGAAGAAGAACAAAGCCACATTTGTCTCTGTGCAATCCATGAAAATATCACTTGAGAATTAGGAAACATGTCCATAACCTTCCCAAGTCCTTCTTTCATAGCAAATTGCAAAGAAATTCCAGTCACATGTCCTAAACTGTTCCCTCCACAATGAATTACAATTATGTCTGGATGTTGTGCTGTCTCCAAAGTAGCACAGAGAGGTAGCAAGTCCAACCACTTCATTCCAAGTACTCCATGAGAGTGTACTTCCACATGTGGGAATCCAAGATCTACATCTACTCCACAGCTTTCTGCATGCACCTTCAACCAATATATCCATGAATCTCCCAAAATCCATGCAATATTTTTCCTAAAATACACAGACATAGCTATCTGTTGCTCTCTCAGCAAAAACAGTATATGAGAAACTCTCTTCTGGCACAACACACCCACTAAACTTTCCTGACCAATCCCTTTTAGTACTCATTCTCATTTGCATGACTTCTGAACCCAAAAATCCCCGGATGTAACTTGGATGTAACTCCCGATGTCCGCGAACTACCGCCATGTCCATATCGTAACATGAACAGCCCTTCTACCATTTCCACTTCACTCTCTCTGCCATTCCTTCAATGGATGTAGCTAAGAAATCACATGACCATGCACCAATCACATTCAAGACCTCTACATCTAACTGCATCATCATAGATCAGCACTGCAAATGTACTGTGACTCTCTTTGAGTACAAGTGTCATTTCATTGGCAAGCACGATCTACCAGAAATACTGTACAAGTCTCCAAGATTTCTACTTGCAGCTCCATGCAAATCCATATGCATGAACACAAAATTCAGGTATGCATATTTTCTGTACAGTAGATGAACACATTTTCAAACAGACTTTTAGCTTGTGTAATCTGTAAAATGAATTTACTGTATTTTTTTTCAATTTCCTAAAATCAACTATCACTTGTAAACCTATTTTACTATTTACTTTCTTTATACACACACACTCAAATTATGTTAAACTAACATTTTTTAAATGAAATATATAGACAACATATATGCAAGCACAATCTATGTTTAAATCTTTAAAAAAATACTTATACAATTTCATATTTTTTTGTTTTTATTTATTTATTGACTTAATTACTGTAATTTAGACATGACATTGAGGTGCTATTACCTAGGACAGCTTAGTTGCAGAAATAGTGGTATTCACTGGTGTATCATGAATTTCACAAGACATAGTAAAGATATTTTTTTTGCTACAGTTAGTCATTCAATACAATTTGTTCATTAACAACATATCATATGTACTGAACTGATGCAATGTATCTTATGTAAATAAATTAGTTTAATGGTTTTAAAGAAGGCACTGAGGATTTCAAATAAAAAAATCAATATCTAAATTAAAAACAGCACTATATACAAACAAAGTTACTAATTTGAAGCTTTTACATTTACAGTGAAGACCAGTTTCCTGAAAAGAAGCAGCCGAATTCGAAGAACAAAGAAGAAACTAAGAAGTTACCTGTTAATTTAAGAAAAAAAGTAAGTAGAATATCTCCATAACATTTGTATTATTAATCAAACATACTATAACGTTAATACAAGCAATTTCTGTGCCTAAAAATAGAGATTGTGTACCATTTTGTCCAAAAATCTCCATGTCTTAAACAGCGATTTACAGCCAGAATGGCCCACAAATTCCTATTTTTGGACACACAAATTACCCAACTGAACCGCTACAATTTTCATATTATAGAACAAACAACTGTTTTAATTGTATACATTAGATTTACTATTTGTACTTTTCCACACCACTAGCTTAGTTTTTTTTGTCATCTGAACCCAGATTAGTAACACATACATTCAAGAATACCTATCCCTACTAGTTGTAGTTCCCCATGAACAATCACACACTATTACATACATCTTTATCATCTTACTCAAACACTCATGCACACAGCACACATACATTCCAGAACACCCCAACCCATATCTTCTTTATTTTTTTCTAAAGAACGCCTACCAAAAGTCAAGTCCGTAGAAAGCAACGCAAAAGTAGAGCAAATGAAAATGAAAGTGTCCAACATAAGAATCCTTCTCTAGCAGAATTTGTAAAAAAAGCTGAAACAAAACAGCTAATACAGTCATTTAGTGAAACACAAGAAGTTTCAAGTACAAAAACTTTGCCTCCTCTATCAAAATGTAAAACAAACCAAAAAACAATTAACAGAAAATCAGCTATCACTACAGATAAAACTACTTCTTCAAATTTTAATATAGTGCAAAGTAAGCATACCAAGAAAAGTATTTTAGCCAAAATATACCGTCACAAAGTCCTTCAAAATCTTATAAAAACAGGAGAGAATTCAGGTTCAATGCATAAAACCTATTGTAGGAAATTAATCTTAGAAGCGTTGATGGACAGTGCAATTCTTCTCAAAAGAAAGTTATTTATTTTACTGTTAAACAAAATGAAACCACTAACAAAACTAATAACTAAATTACAAAAAAGACTTCTCAATAAGCGAAATGTCAACAGAAAGAACTTCTTAAGTATCTGCGGAGGTGAATGGAATCACACTATGAGCACAGAACCATATTTTAATGAAGAAGCGTACAAACAAAAGCAAACAAATACAATTGCCATACATAGCAGTGGTCGAGGTTATGAAAAAGTGAATAATACCATAATGGAACAAGAAGTACTCCTTACAAAAATATGCCCTGAAAACTTAGAATTACCCCTCCATTCCACTGAATCAGAACGTCTAGTGTACAAATGGCCACGCACGTCAATGTGTAACATTCCCAAACAATGTTTAAAATCTTTACACCATTTCCTCATAAATATGTAAAAAGCAAAGACAAAATCAAAATTAAATTACTGCAAAATATGGATACCTGTCCAGTGCGCAATTACACAGGACTACAAGGACATTCATTGGCCTGCATTGCAGGACCTACTTGTAAAACCACTTTCCATGATATCAAAAGGATATCAACACATCATTCAACTATAAGAAATCTAGTCTATAAACTGTACTATGCTAAAAGTCCTGATTTAGCACTAGCAAAGTTAAATAACATCTTTCTACATATCCAGAAAACATATTTTGGAAGTGAAAGCCATTTACAGAATGAAATAGCTTTAAACCAATTAAGCAACAATTCTACACATGGCAACCTTTTGCTAAACACATACAAAAAAGAAATACTAAAATTTAAAAGTACATCAGCTGAAGTACCAAAGCATGTATGTGTATGTTGCCGTAGAACTTTTTATAAAAGTAACACAAAAACTGTAGACCTATCATACAAAATAGAAGACAATGAAGATTTTAAATGGTTTGAATTAGCTCTCTACCTTGTAGCAGAAAACAAATACGAAATAACTGAGCCCTTAATACTTTGCAGTTACTGCACTACAAAACTTGACAACAACCAAACTCCTTCACGTGCTATCACAAATAATTTGGAATTATACCCAGTACCAAAACCCCTACAACAACTTAATTTATATGAGAGCATCATAATTCAAACAGTACACCCATTTCAAGCAATAATACGCCTTCAACCAAAAACAGCAAAATTACCTCCCTTTGAATTGGTAAAAGTAATTCGTGGAAAAGTAGTTTATTTACCATTAGATCTAAAAGAAAATGTGCATACTCTAGGAGTGCAACGTCCAATGCACCAATCTTTAATTATATTAGTAAATGGAGTACCTACAAAAGACAACAAAAATATGGCAACAGCTGGTAGATTTATATAAAGTTAGACAAGCCTTCCAATATCTTAAAGAGAATAATGAATATTACAAAGAAATTAATATTGAAGAAAACTTGAAAGATACAACTGAAATAATTCAAGAAACACAAGAAGCTGGTCAATTTGAGCTACTAGATTCTGCTACAATATCAAATACTTTAGCTATTATACAATTCATCCTTTGCACTGTAATGACACCGTAGAAGATGTACTGGAAACTTACCAAATGCGTCAAACAAAAGGATCGCCAATCAGCATATGGGAAAAAAGTATAAAAGCACGAGCTTTTCCTCTACTCTTTCCTACTGGCAAAGGAGGAAGGTATGATGATAGACCTATTCAAATATCAGCTTCAGAATACCGCTCATTACGGATGTATTCTGAAGATCCCAGATTTAGACAAAATGTGGAATACATATTCCACCTACTCTTTGAAAGTGAACTAGCAACTTTATGTTACGGAGTTGCACACATATTAAAATCAGTATCACACTTTCAAAATATGACAGCTACACAATTATTAGAAAAAGTGCAACAAAAGGATGAGGTATTACAATCAAATATTACAAATCTATTAGCAAATATGCGTGGTACTAAAGAGTACTGGTTTCAACGTCATGGAGATGTACGTTGTATGATCAGAAACCTTGGCCCACCCACTTGGTTTTTTACATTAAGTTGTGCAGAATATGCATGGGAAGATTTACATGATTTCCTACGCATATCAAATAAAAACAAAACAAACATAGTTATACTAACACCTGGAGAACTTTGTTCTTTGGATCCTGTTAATGTTTCAAGATATTTTCACCATCGCTTCATTGATATGCTACATTTTATTTGTAATAAAACTGTTCCTCCCCTTGGAGGAGTGCAATACTTCTTCTGGAGAAAAGAATACCGAGCCAGAGGAGCACCAAATATCCACATGCTTTTATGGATTAAAGATGCTCCTAAATTTGGTCAAGACAGTGAAGCCACTGTTTTACAGTTTATTGAAAAATATGTCACTTGTGAAATTCCATCAGAAGTCACAAATAGTGATCTTCATGCACAAATTTTACAATTTCAAAGACACAAATGTGTAAAATATTGTCGCAAATACAAAAAGAAAGGGAAATACTACACCAAATGCCGATTTGGTTTCCCTAGACCAGTTACAAACACATGTCAAGTGAACAACCTCATGTCTTCAGTAAGACATATGGCCTCATTACAAGGTAGGTGGTAGGGACATACCGTTACCAGTAAGGGATTACCGGTATCGGTAAATCCCCTCCCCAATCACGAACCGGACATACCGCTTTTAGCGGCACCGCAAAGTACGGTGGCACTATTAGCGGCAAGTCCGTGAGCGCGCGGCCCCTCAGTCCGGAAATAGCGGCATAGCGCTAATATCACGGCATCACGAGCCATGCGTACATGGCAATACCGGCATGTAGTAGACCCAAAGAACCCTTACCGGCAAGGCGCTAATACCGGCATCGCGAACCACACGTTAAAAGAGCACAGCAGAGTTCCCACCTGCCACAGGTGGACAAAATCAGCACAGGTGGAGGCAATGGAGACTGGCAGCACAAAAGAGCACACCACACCCCTCCCCACACCCATTCCCACACCAAGATGGATGCAATACTAGCAGCATTACACGGGCTAGAGGACATGATTGCAGTGCAGCAGCTACAACAACAGGCAGCACAGAGGAGACGCAGGAGGAGGAGGAGGAGGAGGAGGGCAAGACAGGCGCAGCAAGCACCACCAGTGCACCTAGTGATACCACAGAGGAAGCCACCAATTCCCAGGATCTGAGCCAGTCCAGTCAACCTAACCCCTGAGCAGATACACACCCTGTACCGTCTGGACTGGGATACCATCATCACCATAGTAGACATGACATACAATGACATTGTGAGTCTCATTGACATCCGTACTGCCATCCCCCCTCTACTGAAGGTAGCAACAGTGCTCCACTTCTTGGCCACAGGCACCTACCAGCATACGGTAGGTCAGATGCATGGCATATCACAACCAGTATTCTCACGCACACTGAACCAGGTGCTCGATGCCCTCCTGCAGCACACAAGTCAACACATATACATGCCACGGACTGCCCAGGAAATCTCCATCACCAAAGTTGGCTTCCATTCACTGGCAGGCATCCCAAGTTGCATCGGGGCCATCGACTGTACCCATGTAGAACTGGTGGTCCCACATGCCAATGAGGTAGTGTACCGTAACAGAAAGCAATACCACTCCATCAACGTCCAAATGGTATGTGACTCCAATAAGATCATCACACATTGCTGTGCCCGATATCCCGGTTCAACCCATGATGCAATGGTCCTGCGGAACTCGACAATACCACGATACATGGAGCGACATGCTGGACAACGTTCGTGGCTACTTGGTGAGTAGCAGGCCGACCACATGTCAGTGTGATGTGGATTGTGAGTGGGGGGGAGATGCATACTCCAACTGGGCGTGAATGGGGGGGGAGATGCATACTCCAACTGGGCGTGAATGGGGGGAGGGGGGGAGATGCATACTCCAACTGGGCGTGAATGGGGGGGGGAGATGCATACTCCAACTGGCCGTGAATGGGGGGGGGATGCATACTCCAACTGGGCGTGAACTGGTGTCATGAGAAGAATGGACATACATATTTGCATCACTGTACAGTGAGGCAGCCCACAATGGACCAGAGGCAAAACCACATGCTGGAAGTGAGTGCCACGGCAAACATATCAATCCATTACGCCAAACAGGCCATTCCAAACAACATGCACACCGCACAACACACCATTCCCCCCATTACACAAATCAGCAACATGCATATCAAAATCACAACTGAAATGTACGCTGAACAACATCAGAAATGGTCCGCGCACATGAGTGCATACAAATGGATCCCCTGTAGCCATTGTGGTGAGGCACACCCGTACCCCACCACAGAATTGCCATCAAACAGCATGGGGACATCAACTAAGGAATGGCAGTGTACTAGCAGTGTGGCACTAACGTTGCCAGGGCCAGGAAACACAAATCACTTAAACTCTGGCGGGACATGGCAATCCCTGCTGTATGCATGCATGGTGCATGTCCACTTGCAAGGACCACCTCACCTTCCCACATTGCAGTTACCCTGATTGCCATGCGTGCTTGGATCAGTGGATGTCGTTGAATATGCAATGTTTGTTTGTGTGATATGTGCACGCTCCACATTATGTAGACACTTACACATACCCATTGTTGCACCCATGCAGGTGATGCAGGTTATCCCCTGAAGAGGTGGCTCCTTACCCCTGTGCGGAACCCACAGAACAGGCACGAAGAGGACTATAATCATGCACACACCCGTACCCGCGTGGTGATCGAGCAGACATTCGGCCTATTGAAGGAACGCTTCCGGTGCCTCAGCAGGTCGGGCGGGGCACTCCTGTACGGGCATGAGAAGGTGGCCAAGATCACCATGGCATGTGTCATGCTTCACAATATGTGTATCAGATGGAATGTGCCAATGCCCCCTGACATAGAACTGCGACCACCGTCTGAGGATGATGACGGGGATGAGGATGGAGGCGAGGGGGCTGCAGGTCATGCAGGTGGCGATGCCCATGAGGGACGTGCTGTGCGGCAGCACCTGATAGACCATTGTTTCTGATGCACATGGATTAGGAGGGTGCAATTGGTGTTCAGCTCAGGGCACGGGGTGTATGGAGGACATAAACACAGTGCACCCTTCAACAATAAAGCACACATACACAATGATCAATGTCCAGTCATGTGATTATCCATGCCATTACGTGTGTATTGAACATTATGACATTCAAACGTGCATGTACCCTCCACCCCAACAACCCTCACCCCCCCCCCACAACTCCCCCAAACACCCTCACCCCCCTCCCCCCACAACTCCCCCAAACACCCTCACCCCCCTCCCCCACAACTCCCCCAAACACCCTCACCCCCCTCCCCCCACAACTCCCCCAAACACCCTCACCCCCCTCCCCCCACAACTCCACCGAACACCCTCACCCCCCTCCCCCCACAACTCCACTGAACACCCTCACCCCCCTCCCCCCACAACTCCACCGAACATGGTGTGCACATCAGTGCTGCATTAGTTCCCAAGTGTCAACAGGGACAGGCTGGCCCTACTTCCCTCCTCCACTACCACCATTGGGGGGTTGTGAGTCTGACCGCCGCAAGGACCGGCTGGACCTGCGCAGGATGGTTGTCTGGTCGGAGCTAGTAGACGAGGGGGTGGCTGGTTGATCTGCTCCCTGTGAGTGACGCATGCTCTCCATCGCCTCAGCAATGCGCGTTAGGACCTGCCTCACAGCGGCCATCTCGTCACATAGGCGCGTCGTGTTGCTGTCCATGGCAGCTTTCATGTCCCTTGACAACACCCGGATCTCCTCCCTGGTCGAGGCAGCCTCGCTCACTTGCCGGGCAACCAGGGCATTGAGCTCCTCCTGGCGCTGGCGTATCAGGCTCATGGTGTCGTCTGCGGCCCTGCCCCTGTTACTCCTCGGCGCAGCTTGCTGCATGTGGCCGACATCAGGTGAGCTCGCCACGGGACTGAATGACCCATCCATTGCATCTCCGGCATGCACCTCATGGATGCTGCCATTGGATGTGTTGCATGGGCTGTGGAGTGGGGACAGCTGGGTGCTGGGTGTACGCTGCCCTTCCGGTGTCGGACATGTGTCGTCCACATCACTCATAGGTGCCGTGGCTGCTGCTTCCCCGACGGAGCTATTGGCTGCGGACGGCGTGCCTTCTGGCACTGGCTCCTGAGTGGTGGGGGTGGGTGGTGGGGGTGCTGCCACAGTGTCGGATGGCATTTCGACCCTTGGTGTGGTCGTTGCGTGGGTGGCTTTTGAACGCTGGGTCACTCCAGATATCCCAGTGCCCCTCGATGTGCTGGGCCTGGTGCCTGCATCCTTTCCCTTGGCCTGCTTTTTGGGTGGTGGGGCCTGCGTTGCACAGTCCAGCTCCTCACTGTCAGATTGCGACCCTGTGGGGGAGCAAGACAGGGATAACATCAGTGATGGGTCAACGTGCATCATGCATATGTTGTTGTTGCTGCAGTTCTTTGGATTTGGACATCTAGTTTGGGCCTGCAGGTTGTTGGCCAGATGGGTGGGTCATCCGGACATGTGTCAGGGTGACACGTGTGTGAGGTGCTGCATGCATGTGGTTGTGTGGGGATGTGCAGGGCATATATGCAGGGTTGTGTACACGTGTGTGTGATGACCCCATCCATTAGCTGATTCCCAATTCACATTTGGGGGAGGGACTCATGCTTGGCATTGCTCTGTTTTGCGTGGTCACTCACCTCCGTCTGACGTTGTTGCCACACCACACTCCATTCGGCGCACTCCCTCGATGGATTCTATGCCAATGGTGCTGGCACATGTCTCCTCCCACTCCTGCATCTTCATCGGGGATCCACCTCCGCCTCCTGTGCCCATGGCCAGATTCCTGTTGGCCGATAAAATGCTGCGTACACGGAGGCGCAGATCATCCCACCGCTTGCGCACGTCCTTTACGGTGCCGGGGGTGGAACCCACCGCACTGACTTTCGGCGCCACCTCAGCCCAGATTTCCTTTTTTCTCAGGAGTGCCGGGCGCCGCATGTCGCTAGCGAACACTACGTCTGCATTTGCAGCCAGGGTGTCTGCCAGCATTTTCAATTCCTCGTTTCAGAAGCGTTCTTTGCGCTGGCGCGCATCGGCTTTCTTTAGGGCCTTGGGCATTGTTTGTTCTTGTGGGATGTGGTTTTGCCAGTCGTGGTGTTGCTGCAGGTCCTGAGTGCAGGGGATGGCAATGGATTGTGTTTTTAAAGATGGCCGCCGGGCTCTTTCCCGTTCCGGTGCGATGACGCTATTTCCGGTTCCGGTGTTTTACGGTGACCGCTAATAGCAGTGACCGCTAACAGCGGTGACCGCTAATAGCGTGCAGCATGAGGGCGGAGGTGCTATCAGCACTTTGGTCGGAGCCGGTAAGGTGCTTTTGCGCCATGGCGGTAGGGTCATTTACCGGCATGGCCCTATGCGCGTGTCCGCTAACTCTTAATGGAACGCTATTAGCGGTCTCCTACGATGGCGGACACGCTAATAGCGCCATGACGGTAAATCA